>NC_072801.1:57537825-57840855 GCF_028583425.1 Eublepharis macularius | reverse complement strand
GAGCATCGAAGTTGCATGGAGAACTGGTGTGCTGTAAAGTGTCAGAGTAGGATCTAGGAGACCTCGTGAGAATCCCATTCTGCTGGGGAGATTCATTAGGTTGCCTTGAAACAGTCACTCTCTCTCAGCCTAACCCACCTCACAGGGTTGTGAAGATAAACTAAGTATTATGAATCTAATTTATAAATTTTTAAAATATTTTAACTATTTTCTTTCTAATATATTAAAGTGCAAAGTGCTAACAACGTGCAATAAATACATATAAACAATACATTCATATACTTAATAATCAAGCCACTCCATAACAAAAATAAATAGTAATAAATAGCTATTGAAATGTTCATAAATAGCTATTAAAATATTCAGTCACAGTCCAACTGGTGAAAAATCAATAAGCTGATAAATATCCATTTTTTCTTTTGTGGGTAGTAACTCCTGTTGTAAGAAACTTACAACCCTGTGGCAGGCGACCTTCACAATCCACTGTAAATCATTGTTCCGTCAGCCTGAACCGACTTGGTGACAAGCTATTGTACTGTATGTGACCTTTAATTTAACAGTAAAGTCTACGAAGAAGTGTGGACGCAAAATGGGAACTTGGAAATATGCTGGCAAAGCCCGTCGACTTTCTGATACATCTGGCTTCGGTGCTTTCCTGATTTATAAATAGCTATTTTAATTGCTATTTATGAACATTTTAATTGCTATTTATTACTATTTATTTATTTTTGTTATGAAGTGGCGTGATTATTAAGTATATGAATATATTGTTTATATGTATTTATTGCACATTGTTAGCACTTTGTACTTTAATATATTAGAAATAAAATAGTTAAAATATTTTTAAAAATTATAAATTAGATTCATAATACTTAGAGGATTTTGTCTTTTCACCTCCGAATATTTTTTGGTTTAGCCTGGTGGAGCCTACCTAGGTTAAGATCTCAGAAGCTAAGCAGGGTCAGACTTGGTTAGTAATTGCATGGGAGACCTCCAAGGAAGACCAGGGAGACAGAAGAAGGCAATGGCAGGCCCCCTCTGTTAGTCTCTTGCATTGAAACCCCCAACAGGAGGTTGCTATAAGCCAGCTATGACTTGATGGCACTTTCTACCACCAATGCCTTTTATGAGGATCAACCCAACAGCATGTAACTGGCCTGTCTGCTTAATGATCTCACGACAGAGGCAACATTCAAAAAGGGTTTCAGGTAGGTAGTAAAACAGCATGATTTGAGTCCAGTGGCACTTCAGAAACCTACAAGGTTTTCAGATTATAAATTTTTGAGAGTCAGAGCTCCCTTCTTCAGATTGTTCTAAAGAATGCTGCCCCTTCATTTCTGAAGAAGGGAGCTTTGACTCTTGAAAGCTATAACCTGAAAATCTTGTAAGGTGCCACTGGACTCAAATCCTGCCATTTGAAAAGGAGACCTTAGGGACCACAGCTCCTTCTTGTAACTGCTATGCCCCATGGCTCCATGTGCACCCCTCTGTATGTGCGAATGCGCCTGTTACTGTGACTGGTTGCTTGCCGTGCTACTCGCAGGAATGTAAGTAAATGTGTGGTTGTTGTGAAGTTTTGGAGTTTCGCCTGGAGGATCTGAAAGTTGGTTGTGTGTCAAGACTGGGATTCTTCTCTGCTTCAGTGTTCACAGCAGCTTTATTGTCAGCGTGATTGATGTGCCAATGATCTCTTGCCTTCTGATCCCCCTCCCCAACACACAAGGCTACTGCAGCTAACACCTGGGGCCACTCCCCCCATCCCCAAACCCCTGGGGGAGATTCCAAGGCCCTTCAAAGGGGCAGGTTCCTGCAGGCCCCAAATCCCAGCTGGTTTCTGCTCCCTGGGTGGAAACCCCCTCAGCGAGCATCCCAGGCTGCCAAGAGACACCACAAACAAACCACATCACACCTAATCCCCCCCTTGATCCCCAAGAATCAGCTTCCCCCTCCCCCCTTTCATGGCTTTGAACCTGAAGGAAAAGGAATAGATGAAAGAAGGACTGGTTTGGGGTGTGTGTGTGTTGATCTATTCTGCAATCAACCCAAACAACTCCCTTCTTACTCCCTCCTTCTGCCCACCCCCCATCCACAGATTCCTTAATCTTGCCACCCACCTCTGCAAAAGTGGCTCAGTTCCAACTAATGGGACCACTGCCATCCGTCAGTAAACCCCTCACACTGACACCCTCATTTACAATAATGCCCCTTAATCCCCACCAGCGCCTCCTTCCATCCCACCTGCCTCCCCCCCCGCCCCGCTTCATCATTTGGTTTCTGAAGGCTGATCAGCCCACATAAGTGTTGGCAAACTTCAAGAAGAATCACCCAGACTGTGGCCAGGTGCCCTCTGGGTTCAAGAGGCATTATCCCACTGAGTGCTAATCCCCAGGCAATCAATCGGCCGAAAACACAGCACCATTAAGCACACTTCAAGTTAAAGATTACTTTAGGCCTATTTCTCACTCACCTAAGTCTGGGCTATACCAGTGCACTGAGGACTCCTATAATGGATTGGTCCTCTGTACAAAAACAACCCCTGCACACAGAAAACAAGCAAGTCAGGGAGAAAGCTAGACTATAACATTTTGCTGACATCTAGTTTTCCATGAGGAATTTTTTCCCCTCAGCCTACAAGCTGAAGCCTCTCTGAGACCATATACTGAAGCACTATAGTGTAGAATTGGGCTCAGTGTCACAGTAACCCTGTGAGGTAGGTTACATAGGGTTGCCAACCTCCAGGTAGTGTCTGGAGATCTCCCAGAATTACAACTGATCTCCAGGCCATAGAGACCAGTTCCCCTGGAAGAAATGGCTGCTTCAGAGGATGGACTTTATGGCACTATACCCCTGCTGAGGTCCCTCCCCTCCCCAAGCCCTCCTTTCTCCAGGATCCACCCCCTAAATATCCAGAAATTTCCTAACATGGAGCTGGCAAACTTAGATAGGTAACATAAGAGACTGTGATTTTCCCTTTGCGGATGAGCAAGGATATGAATCTGGTTTTCATTAGGTGATGATGATACAGTATTGACAAGCGGGGGCCATGGGGTGTCATGGGAAGGGGCAACCATTTGAAAACCTCATCCTTCATCCCAGGGCTTTTTTCTGGGAAAAGAGGTGGTGGAACTCAGTGGGTTGCCCTCAGAGAAAATGGTCACATGGCTGGTGGTCCCACCCCCTGATCTCCAGACAGAGGGGAGCTGAGATTGCCCTAAACTCCCCTCTGTCTGGAGATCAGGGGGCAGGGCCACCAGCCATGTGACCATTTTCAAGAGGTTCCGGAACTCCATTCCCCTGTGTTCCCCCTGAAAAAAAGCCCTGCTTCATCCTTTACCCTTCTCTAAACTCTCATGAGGCTTGAACAGACTGACCTCAGTGTTGTGTAGTGGTTAGAGCGTCTGACTAGCATCTGGGAGACCCAGGTTTGAATCTCCACTCTGCTGTAGAAGATCACTGGGTGACCTTGGGCCAGTCACACTCTCTCAGCCTAAGCTACCTCACAGGGTTCTTGTGAGGATAAAACGGAGAAGAGAATGATGAAAGCCACTTTGAGTGCCCATTGGGGAGAAAGCGGGGTATAAATGGCATAAATAAATAAATGTAACTTTAAAAATTCTCCTCCTACTCTCTTTCCACACCTTAAATCAATTCTCAGCTGTCCTCAACATTCCATCCTTGCTGGGGCATCTCAGTACTTATCAAGTCATTTTGGCCTCCCCCTCACCTTTGGGTTAATTTACAATTACGTTTTCCTTCCTGCTCCTTCTCAGAGCCGAGGGGACTGTGGTATCTTCTGGGCATGGAGCAAAGGTCACTCTGTGTGTGTGAGAGTGAGAGTGAGAGTGAGAGTGAGAGTGAGAGTGAGAGAGAGAGGAGGGATAGTTGTGAACTTCCTGCATTGTGCACGGGGTTGGACTAGATGACCCTGGAGGTCCCTTCCAGCCCTATGATTCTGTGATGCCTACCTTGCTTGTGGGTGGTCCAGTGCTGCTGTTTTTATCACCTGGCTGGGTTCTGGCCACTTTAGTATGAGACAGGGTGAGGATCCAGCAACTGTTCCAAGCACAACATTTTAGTACCTTGTGAAAGTGATGCTTTCAAGCAGCATTTTGGACCCTGGAGGACTTCTGAAAGGTCAGCAAGGGGGGTTGACAGTTAGGGTGCTGTCCACTGCAGAACACGACAGTGGTGGTTGGGCAGAAATGCTTGGGGAAGCAGGTCAGAATAGCCTTTATGGTCCCTCCCACTGTTGTAAGCAGGGTTTTTTTTCTGCGGGAATGCAGTGGAACGGAGTTCTGGCACCGCTTGAAAATGGTCACATGGCTGGTGTCCCCACACTCTGATCTCGAGACAGAGGGAAGTTTAACTCCCTAAACTCCTCTCTGTCTCGAGATCAGGGGGCAGGGCCACCAGCCATGTGAACATTTTCGTCGAGGACGATTTAAACTTTTAAAAACTCTCCCCTTGTTCCAGCTGACCCAAAGGGACGTCATTGTGCAGTCCTGAGTTCCACCACTGAGTTCCACCACCACTTATCCCATAAAAAAGCCCTGGTTGTAAGCAGAGGCAGAGTGATAAATGCCAAGGTGTCCGCTATGACCTCCGTCCTCTTGCAGATGCCCCAGGTCTTGTGGGGGGATGAAGGCATCCATGGAGCATGCACGGCTTCCCGCGTACACTTTGAAAAGGGCTAATTCCTTGCCCAGAACATATTTATGTATCACTGTTTAATAATACATAGCAACAAAATAAGTTAGCATGCTAGTGGCAAATTACTTTATAAATAAAAAAATCAAACTTTTCACAAACAAGGATTTTTGTCTTCACCTGTAACAAAAAATGAATAAGTTTGGGGGGGGGGGTCCACAAAAATTTTAAAAATCAAAATGGGCCTCGTTAGGTTGATTATGTTTCATTGCAGCTGCTATCGGAATGAAGCTGGTGGTCAGGACTCACAACTGGGATGCTGCTTGGCCTTTGCTGGCCCACACCAACAACTTTATCCCCATACATATTATGGGGGAAATGAAGATCTTGGCTCGTTTGTTGATATCAGCAAAACCAAAATGGGCTTCTCTACGGGAACCCTCCAGTTTGCCAATGCAAATAGCTTGGCAGAAAGAAACCTGGGCTGTCACCTTGCTAGGAGAATTATTACCGAAGACCAAAGAAGAAGACTGTATCCACATGGAGAGGATTTGCATGTGCATTGCCACTGTGAATGCAGAAGCATGTGCATTGGCAATGGAACTCCCACGTGGGGTTTGTGCGCAAGCTTTCCTCCATCGGTCGTCATTTTCTGCGTATTTTCTATGGCCTGGAGATCTCCAGCCACCACCTGGAGGCTGGCAAACCTAAACAGGGAGGTGAGCACAACCACCAAATGTCTACCACAGGAGGTGGAACCAACTGCAAAATGTCAGGGAACGAGGTTACATGTAACTAGGGTTGCTGACCACCAAGTGGGGCCTGGAGACCTCCTGGAATTACAACTGACCTCCAGGCTTCAGAGATTAGTTCTCCTAGAGAAAATGGCTGCTTTGGGAGGTGGGCTCTATGACATTATACCTGATGAGTTCATTCCCCTCCCTAAAGTCCACCTTCCCAAGGCTCAACCCCACCAAATCTTCATGAATTCAAAGTTGTCAATTCAACACTTGAATAGTACTCTTTCATGTTTCAGGAAGAAGCTCTGCTTAACAGAATGCCTTTTAAACGAAACATATTGTTTTAAAATACTTCCTTGCTTTCACACCGTTCACCTTCAGTCACACAGTGAAGATCCTTCTGATGCGGTGGCAGCTGCTGCCAAAGCAACATTTTAAAAAATTTGTGCTGCCAATCAGATTGCCAATGGCCAATCAGAAGCCCTGTTGTGCAAGAGCCCCATCTGCCCCACCCCCTTTCTTAAAACATTTTGCAGGCACCAGGAAAGGTGTTGGTGGGTGCAATGGCACCCACAGGGAACCCTGCACTAATGTGTTACAGTGCTATAGCAATTACATGGTGGTGGAGAGTGCCCTGAAGTCATAGCTGACTTATGCTGCGCCCTGGTGGGGTTTTCATGGCAAGAGATTAACAGAAGTGGTTTGCCATCGCCTGCCTCTGCAACTCCGGTCTTCATTGGAGGTCTCCCATCCACTTACTAACCAAGGCCAACCCTGCTTAGTGTTTGAGATCTGACGAGATCGGGCTCACCTGGGCTATCCAGGTCAAGGCTTAGCAATTACATACTTTTTTTAAAAAGGTTTTTTCAAAAAGCCATCTCATGGCACAGCAGGAAAAATGGCAGCTACAAGGATTTGAAAGATGGAAAATGTTACTAATGTGGGCATCACCTTGGAAAATGTGCACCTTCTTGTCCACACAGCATGCTAATGTGCTTGGACTGCACTGTTCCCCCCCAAATCATAGCAAAACAGGTTTGGGAAAGAGCACAGAGCTACTGGAGCACAGTTAGAGCACAACATTGTGTGGATGCTCTCCCTCCCCCCAAAGCATGCTTCGACTTGGAGGTGAAAGCAAAGGAAATCCCTTGTGTGGAAGCAGCTGGTGTAACCAGATTCCCCATTCTGCAATGCAGGACTCACAGTTAATTTTCTCTTGGCATACACCTATTTACATCCTTCTTAAAATGTCTGCGGAAATATGAAGGTGCTACGATCCATTTTAAGCAGTCTGTGACCCACTTGCAGATTCCGACCCATCAGCTGAAGTTTTTAGGAACTCAGCCAGAGAATTTGCAGTAGCCTTATAAAATTTGCAAGACCTAGGATAATATCATGGTTAGAGTGCCAGCGTAGAAATGGGGAAATCTAGCTAGAAAGCCTACTCAGCTATAAAATTCACTGGGTGACCTAGGACCGGCTGCTCTCTTTCTCTGCCTAGCCTACCTCACAGGGCTGTTGTGAGAGTAATATGGAGGGGGCTTCTTGGAGGAAAGACATGATACAAATGTATGAGGGGAAAAATAATGATAGATGAAAACTGTCAGGATTCTCTGGGGAAAGCCTCAAACTTGTTTGAAACTGGTTTAAATTTTGTAGTGTCAACGTTCCGGGAACCACACTAGATATTAATTAGATAAGATGTGAAGATAGCATCCTTAGAAGACGACAAGACACACTCATCCCCATAATCTCTTTTTAGCTCCAGGACTTGACTCTGGGAAGTGGAAACAAGGAACAAAAAAGTGACCTTTGAACATGGACAGAGTGAATGTCCCTGCAAATGTGCCATCAGGGCCTGGCCTGGCACATGCTCAGTTTTCAGCTACTGCTGCTGGTTTCTGAGCATCAGTGTGCGTTTTTTAAAAAAAAATAGCAGCCACAGGCCACTGTCTTTTAAACACTCAGTGGGGGTCCTTTGGATTAATTACTCTGGAATAAACCAGGGACCATATCCTTGCTGAATTGCTAGCTGCTGCAAGGATTCTAGTTTCGAGATCACCACTGAGTGTTGCAGGCTGCTCTTGTTCTTAGGTTCTTTCAGTAGAGGAGGAGGAAGAAGGAGTCAAAGTGGCCATCTTAGAGTCGCCAACCTCCAGGTGGGGCCTGGAGATCTCCCAGAATTAAAACTGATCTCCAGGCGACAGAGATCAGTTCCCCTGGAGAGACTGGCTGCTTTGGTGGGTGGAATATGCCCTTGTATCTTGCTGAGGTCGTTCCTCTCCCAAACCCCAAGCTCCCCAAGGCTCCAACCCCAAATCCCCAGGAATTTTCTAACCTGGAGCTGTCAACGCTAAAAGCTTGATCGGTCAGTGCTTAATTTAAAAAAAAAAAAAAGAAGGGAAACGGCTTGGATTTCTGATTTTCCCCGCCTTTCCGGGAAGCTCTTCCCACTCAACGGCACATGCGCTGGGCACTTCCTGGGCACTTGGGGCGAAGAGAGCAAATGGGCCAGGCGAGACGCCCCCCTCCCCCCGCCCCCCGCAGAGCTGAGCCTCGCTGGCATCGGAAACCGAACCCTGGGCAAAAAGCCTGGTTAATACGTCTTAATATTGGGGAAAGTCCTGGGGTGGAGTGTGGGGGCAAACCAAACTCTTCCCTCTTGGGCGCAAACCAAACTCTTCCCTCTTGGTTGCCAGCGCACCCCGGCGAGGCACTCTGCACGTGTTCAGAGGCACTCGCGGCTCCCGCGGCTCCCGCCTCCTGAAAAGGGTGTGTGTGTGTGTGTGTGTGTGGGGGGGGGCTTGGCCCCAAGGCGACCCCTTCTCCCCCCCACCCCCGCCCGGCTTTCTTCCCGCTCCCTGCCGCCTCCTCGACTCCCCCCTCCCGCCCCGTCTCGGATTTCAAGGCCGGGCGCAGAGATGAGAGCGAGCGAGCGCGGCGCCCGCGGAGGAGCCGCCGCTGCCTCCCTCGGCCCTCCCCTTCGGGATGGGACGTCCCAGGGGCGGCCGCCGGTCGGGGCGGGGAGATCTGCTGGGAGCGGGGTGGGGATGGCGGGGGAGCCGCCTTCCCTTCTGCCTTCGGCTGCCAGGGGAGCGAGCGGCGGGGGGACGCGGAGCAGAGCCGAGCCGAGCGCGGCAGAGGCGGCAGCAGCCCGGGCGAGGAGCGGCCGCATCCCGTGAGAGCCGAGGCGGGGGAGCCCGGGCCCTCCGACGGGGCTGCCGCAGGTGGAGCTCGGGGCCGGAGTCGGAGGGGCGGCCGGGAGGGCATCCGATCTCTCCCCCCTTTCCCTCCAGGCCAGCCGAGCGCCTCGCCTGCCCGCCGACGGCTCCCCTCGGGGTCCGCTCTGCCTGCGGATTGGGGCTCTCCTCCTCTGAGCACCGCAGCCTCGCAGGCGCCGAAATCCCGTTGGGGATGGAAGAAGCCCACCTGGTCCCACCTGGCCAGGACAAGAACTGAGCCCTTCCGAGGAGACTCCTGCTCCGAAGAGACTCCGGATTCACACGAGCAGAGCACGGGCGTGGGAGGGGGACGCAGACGAGGGAGAGAGTGGGGGTGGAGGAGGACAACTGCAAGCATCGCTTCTGGCCAGAGATCGACTGCGTTCGGGATCTGTTGGGGAGGAATCCGAAGACAGGAAGGACGAGACCCCCTCAGCTACATGGCTGGATCCTCAGAGCCCTCGGGGAGATGATCTTCCCTGCACAGAACCCATCGGGTTCGAGATCGGGCAGGCAGCTCGGAATGCGGCGGACTCAGGAGGGGACCCTCCAAGATCACTCCGTCTGACGGGAGGGGAACGTGTCTTTGGTTCCCATGCGTTTGAGCCAGCTGGTCACTCGGGCCAGGAGAGGAATCCCTTGCCGCTAGCCTTGGGGATCCCCAGACGAGGGGGGCAGGGACATGTGATCCCCGACCAGATCAAGGCTCCTCGAGGACAGCAACTGAAAAACAAGTCAGGCGGATTCCACTTGCCCCTGCCCGCCATGGCTGGAGACTCTCTCAGCTAAACAACCCCCAAAGTAGGAATCCTGTAGAGCTGCTGGGATTGCCCGCTTCTCTGAGCTTCCTAGTGCCAAGCAATCTCCCAGGATCCCAGATTGGCTGGCACTTTGACAGAAGAGACCCACTCCCCACCCCCACCCACTGCAGCCCCAGCTGGGACCCTGGCTGTGCCAGCGCCATCAAGTGGTGGGGCAGCCTCAGTGCCCAGGGCAAAGGGGTGACTCTGTCCAGAGATGCCCTGGGTGGTCTTTGGCTTCCTGCTGCTTCTGCTTCGAGGGTCACGGGCTCTCCAGAGGGCAGGTGAGTGACTGGGTCAGGGCAGGAAAGGGAAACTGGGTACAGAAGAGGGAAGAAGTTGCAGTGTACTGAGGGGCAGGACTCCTGGGTTCTTTTACTAACCTGGAAGGGGGGAACCAACCACACTCCTGAGTCCACAGGTCTAGGGGGGGGGGCAGAACTCCTGGCTTTTCCATTTGTGGTGTATGTCTGTCTCTCCCTGTCCATAAGTGTGTGTAAGAATGTTAGAGAGCTTTCCAAAAGGGCAGTGAGGGTTTTTTTGAGGGGGGGGGGTGCTCTCAAGCTCAAGGGCATGACTACCCATGTGCAGAGCTGCTTGGATAGCGGGAGAGTGGGGTGGTGTTTTTTGGCATCAGGCCCTTTCCTCTCCTGGCCTGGCAGGACCCCTGCTGCCTCCCCGCCTCAGCTTGGCCCGATGAGCCCCCCAGCCTCTTCTGTGGCCACCTGTCCCTTGCCGACGGCAGACAGACGGAGCCCTGCTGATTTCACACTCGGCCCCAGGACAGCTGCTGGACCCCAGTCAACAGTCTCTGGAAGGAGGGAGCCTGTCGCCCCCCCCCCCCCCCGTCTGCCTTCACCCACACTTTCGTGGCCAGACGGCCTGTGCCTCTCTCCAGACTGCTTTGGCTGCTATCCAGGATACCTGTCAGATGGGAATCCCAAGTGCTAGAACTGGCTGAACAAGGTTGGGCAGGGTTATAATTGAGGAGGATGCCGTCCACAGTGGTGCTGACGGCAGGGGCGGGGAAGAGAATTTCCCCGCCAGTGCGAGATGCTCCCCCCCCCACAGAGGGGACCTACCGGAGGGGGTGGCCTTTGGGCACTTCCCCTGTCAGCTTGGAAAGTGATCCCAAGGTTTAAGTGACATTGTGTGGGAGAGCGAGTCAGCTCTTCCGGCATCGTCTTCAGTAGCATCCTAAAGAATGTGTGGGTTCTTTCCAGGGAGTGGGTTAGAGCAGGGAATAAATTCTAGTTATTCTCTCCCCCACATTGACTTTACCACTTTGCAGCTGGCCAGTGTGTGAAACAGGATGCTGGACTAGATAGATCACTGGTCAGATTCAGCTGGTACCTCTTCTGTGCTAACAGCAATGCAAGCAGGATGAATTTCTTTAAAGAGAGTAGATAGAGAGGTGCGGGGACTCTAGTCCCGAAGTCACAGCTTTGCATTTTGGAAAGTCTCCTTTCTGCTCCCAAACTGGTGGGGTGGTTCAGGACTGGGTCTACTGCCAGGAGGGAGGAAGCCTTGAAAAAGACTATTGGCATATGTTCAGAAGCTCTTTTTTTATAACTGCTGCACACTTTCCAGAGCTAAAGCCCTGATGCTGAAAACAGGTTTTGAAGCTAGACCCAGACACCAAGAAACAAATGGAGACGGAAGTTCCAGGTTGGTCCAAAGAAAAATCCACAGACAAAATCAATGTAACGCCCTTTCTTAAGCCCTGCCAATAGGACACAAGCTTTTGCATTCTCCAGAATTCCTCCAAAATTCCTCCTAGGGAAAAGCAAAGGGACTGAGCAGGTGTCTGCTTCCCTTCCTTTCACACAGCACTTTTTGAATTGCCCTCTTCCACTTCTGAAATTGTGTTACCAATAGCCCCCACCCCAATGCCACATCACTCATCTTTTTCACAGGTGGATGTGCAAAGCGTCTGGCACCTGCCACTGCATGCAAAGATCTGTGGATAGGGGGTATTTATACCAGTAGCAGAAGGGGGAAATGACAGCTCTGACCCGCCCCCCACCCATAAAACCGCAGGTAACAGGAAACTACCACTAGAACAAAGGAACGTGTCTTCTTGAATTGCCCACTGCCCAACCATACTGGGTGAGAGAGAGCCAATATCTGACAACAACAACCCCCCCCCCCCTCCATTCAATGAAGATCTTCCATTATGGTAATGTACTGCAGCCGGGTCAGTCAGTCCCCTTTATTATATGATCAAAAGTTCTCTTTCAGAGGTTACAAAGTACAGCCATTATCAAAGTTTGAACAAATACTGTTCAAACAACTTCATCATCCAGCATCTTGCTTCTTTTACAGACCATGCCATCCTAAGTAGAGTTACGTCCTTCTAAGTCCACTGAAGTCAGTGGGCTTAGAAAGGGTATAACTTTGCTTAGGATGGCATTGTGAACCTATTGCTGGACAAGTCTGGTATACTGGCCAAAAGGGAGGCAGATATTTTCTACCTAATCCACTCAGGTCTTGGGAGGTAGGAGGAGGAGGCCTTCACTTGCTCCAGGAACTTCTCCTTTCCTAGAAAGCCCCCACATTTGGAGAAACATTGTTTAAACAGCTGGATGCAAAGCTGAAATCTAGCAGGTAATGCTTTTCCTGACATGCAAATATTAGTGGATGGCAAAAAAAATATTCAACGACTGAATTTCTTCTTATTTATGAAAATCTAGTGGAAAGGGAGTTAGCAAGTCTAGATGCTACAGAGCGCAATATCCAGTTTCCTCTTGGTCCTCTTACCCATAACCAGCCACAGTTTCTATGCCTGTTTCAACACTGGCAAGGCATCAGAGGGCGCTGTGCTTCAGAGAGCAGTTCCGTCTGTATTTTCCTTCTCTGATCCTTATCCTCCCAGGGTACCCCCTTCTTTTCTTGCAGTGATGGTTTTTAACTCTGTTTTGGAGTGCTTACCTATATCAGCTTGATCAGCTCCTGCTGGCAATATGTTTTTTGAAGCCCTGTTGAAATCCATTCATTTTGCTACTTCTTAACTTATGTTACCCACAACAAGCGGCACAGATTTACATTTTTTTCTGCTTTTGTAGTACATGGGTGTGAGCTGCCCCCATGGACCTTTGGTGGTTGCAAGGAGAGAACTGAGGTTATTCTGGATTAATGAATGCACACTGGCAAGGCATATTCCTAAAAACAAAACCCTTTAGGGGGAAAAACTGAACCAGCCAGTAGCCACCTTGTGTTTATGAACTCTATCAGTTAATTATGGTCTCATGCTTATTGGGTGAGTTGGGGCTTCAGATTCCCATTAGCTATTATGATTTGGAACATGGAACCAGAGGGCTGGTACTTACTGGAGACTGATTAATTAGTGCAGAATATTTAGCAGTAGGCTATATCCATAAGATACTTGGTTCTGCTGAATTATTCATAGCTGTGCAAACAAAACTGATTCACTGCCTTCAGGCCTGGACACTTGGCCATGCTCACCCAAGTTACTCTGTAGGACATCCATCATTTGCTCTTATAATGAAATCTACTGCACAGATCAAATTGTCTGTCTTTTGAGACCTCAGAGATTAGCTGAATCTTGCGGGTTTTTCTCTCCCCATCTGTTGTAGTTTGCAGAGTGCCTTAGGTTTTCTCTGACCCCTGAGTCAACTCCTCTTTAAGATATCCCGTCTTGAAAAAGCCTGATGGCTCCTGAAGGTGGTTGGGTCATTTTTTGAGGCTGAGAGGTGTCTTGTAGATCGGTTATCTGTGCAGTTCAAAGCAGGACACAGACTGTATTTATAAAGTGGTATGTTTTGTAGTGTGTGTGGGGCGGGGGAGAGGGACCTCATTCCAATGTACACACAATCTCATACCTGCCAAAGTTTCATAGATGAAAAGAGATACTTTAGTATACTTTTTATCACCCTTGTTTTTACACTGTCTACTAGGATTGTCTACTGTTCTGGCAAAAATTGTGTCCTGTTCCTTTAATAGAGGTTTAAGGATATGTTATTTATCTCCATGCCATGCAAAACATCAGATTCCCATTTCTACATATGATGCCTCTATTAAAGGGACAGGACATCTTTCTCCATGCCAGTTTGCAACCGTTTTGACTTCTCTCCTCCCCATGGTTATGCATTGTGGAAAGTATTGTGCTGTGTGGTGCATTTCATTTAAAGGGGCAATTTATTTATTTGTGCTATTTTTAGTCCACCTTTCTCACTGAGACTCAGTGTAGGTGAATACAATCAATGGCCGGGACATTCAATAAACATTCAATAAAAATTCAATAGGATAAGGATTGCAGAAAAACAAGGAGAAATCTGATACAGACCTGAAAATAAAACAAAATGTAAGCAAATTGACATGACATATTGCACGATGTGGAACTTTCCAGTAGGAATATACCTACAGCAACAGAGTACACATTGTTATAGTCTACAGTCTCTGTCCCAATCCAGATATGGTTTGAAGGGAAATGGTACGGAACTTGAAACCACCTGATAGAGCTAAGTTAAGTCTGGATCAGTCATCTAGGGCAGTGTGTTGAATGGAAGATTGCACACAATGTGCTTTAGTGTTCATGTGCAAATGCTGTAAAATCAAGCTTCATCTACCTTGCTATCTCAGACTCAGAAGAATGGGTGGAGAAGTCTGAGGAATGGAAAGTAACAACAACAACATGCTTATATACCGCTCTTCTAGACAGATAAGTGCCCCAATTAGACTGGTGAACAAAGTCAGCATTATCATTATCCCCACAATACAGCTGGGGAGCTGGGGCTGGTAAATCCAATCACTGATTCTTAAAAGGAATTATAGCCCTGGGATTTTACTTCCACTTTTAGTATCACACCTTGTTTCAAGACACTCAGAATGGTGCAGATTTTCTTCCAGTTTTTCCTCACAACAATCTTGTGCGGTAGGTTAGGCTGAGAGAAAGAAAGTGACTGGCCCAAAATCATTGAGTGAATGGATCTTCCCAGTTTGAATTTGACACATTCGCTGTGTCGCAGTCGCTGTTTTTTTTAAATCATGCTCATAAAAAGGACATTTAAAAAACCCAAAACATCTTGCCTCACTTCTAAAACTCATCAGAGAAGAGGTCTGCTCCTTGCTCTTATGATCTGAATGGAGGGGCCAAAGCAAGCCCACACCCCTGCAATTCTGGAAAGGCTAGGTTCAGATAGAAAGAATATACTAGGCCCAGATCTGGCCATACAGGGCTTTGTAGGCAGATTGCACCATTTCCTTCTACGAAAAAAAGAGCGAATTAATGAAGTGGCAATTAAGTAATTTATTTGTCAAGACCATAAATCATTATAATGATAAAAGAGTAAGTTACAGTTCCATAAATCATAGTATTATGCATCATGACAACCCTCCATTTATGTGTTCTGCTTCAAGCTTTTGATGTGCTTTGGTGGCTCTGGAAGGAAAAGAAATGATTTTCTGTACAATGGGTTGATCTAAAGGTGCCCTTCCAAACCCTGGAAGATTCTTTCAGTCATGAAAAGAATCTGTTTTGGTGGAATCCTTTTGTAAGTGGAAAGGTCTTCCTTAAACTGAAAGATACCTTTGGAGTCAATGCAGTGTCCACGTTTCTGTCAATAAGTAACAATTTTTGGTATCATAATAACATGCGACAATGAGTTCCACGGGTCATTTGGGCATGGGTGAAGAAAGAGTCAGTATGGAGCAGGGGCTAGAGTGTCAAAGTGGATCCAGGAAAACCCATGTTCAGATCCTAATTGGATCATGAGTCTCACTGGGTGACCTTGGGCCAGTTGCTTTTTCTCAGCCTAAACTATCTCAAAGGGTTGTTATGATGAGGAGGAGGTTCAAATGCTGAGTTGATTACGGACTGTATCACTTTAGACTGTGAGTGGGGAACAACACTTTGGATGTTGCCCCTGCATAGAAAAACCCTGGAAACAGAAAATTAGCGTAACAGAGAGAAAGAACCTTTATCTACTTTGCTGGCTTTCTCTTTGCAGTTAGGGTTTTTTAGCATAGGGAAATATTTTAAAAAACGGGGTTCCACAGCTGCCAGCAGAAGTTATCATCCTTCCTACCCACATCAGCATCTACCACCTCATTCTGCTGCGTATGCTATGTGCTACCATACTTTAATCAGCTCTCAGACGATTCCTTATTTTTGTATACACAAAACACACACACCAAGCTCCTTCCTTTATAGCTTCTCTGGCTCTGTTCTTTTCCCTTTAGAGAGCTGAAGGGTGGGTAAACAGCATGCCAAGGCAGATTTCCCCCCCTTTCAAATTTTACGGTATAACACTTTCTGCATCAACTTGTCAGCAGAGTGTCTGCCACAGACTCACTTCTCTTGGCAGAGGATTGTGAGGTGTGTTTCAAGGCATACAGCTGTTGATTACATTTTTATCCTGCCTCCCTTCTAAGGATCTCAGAGCAGTGTACATTATTCTTCCCGCCTCTGTTTTAAGCTCACAGCAACCCTAATGAGGTAGATGCAGCTAAGAGGAAAAGCCTGGCTCCCAGTTGCCCCAGCTTCCTGACTGACTGAGGATTTGGCCCCTGGTCTCTGCTAGAACCTTCCATCGCATCACACCACACGGTCTAGGCCTTGACACTATCAACCTGTATGTGAGGGCCCGGCCTAGAACAGCCCCAGTGTTCTCCCGCATCCCCACAAGGCTGGGGGAAATCAGTGGTGGATTTTCAAGGGAGCTTGGCTGCTATTACTGATGCCCTTGCTGAAGAAGTGTCCAAGGAATTCCAGGGGTCCCTGGAACACACTTTAAAAACAAACATACTTTGAAAACAACCGTGTGAACGCACTCCCTGCTATGCGGATATATATTTAGTGAGGATATGTTCTGAATTCTTGTCTATCCCTTTCTGAACAGCCTCTCGGCCTTTCGACAGCTGCAGCCCCAGCAGAGGAAGCCTTTCACAATGGTCCCAAAATAACTAATCCTACGTTTGTCGGAATCGAGTTATTTTCCCTGGCCGCGTGCATTCACAGCGTATTTCTTCAGCAATCCCACCTCCACTGGCCATTGCAGAATCCTGGGCCATTTGCCCCTCTGATGTACCCCCCCAGTTCTTTGTCTGCCCCCCTACTCCCTCAAGGCCATCTCACATTCTCCCCTTCATCCCCCCCTCCCAAGACAGCCCCCCACTGGGCCCAAGCAACCGCTAGAAGCCTCAGCTGCCAACAGGCACCACCTGCTAGACTGCCAGGCTCCGGCCTCCATCGGCTTCTCCACATCCCCCCATCCCTTCTCCCTCCGGCCTCTAACCCCTTTTGCTTTATATCAGCCACCTGTTTATTATGTTCTCAGCTATTTCCATCCCGAGCAACAGGTGGGGCCTGCTTGTCCCCTTGGGGCTCTGGTCTGCTTTGGCTGGAAAAGCATCTGGTTACACCCCGAGAGGTTTGGGCTGGGGCGGGGGAAATGGTGACAAGGGAAGGGAAGCAAAACTCCTGAGTCTATTCCCAGCTGTGGAAGGTCTTTAATATGTCTGGGATCAGACCCGGAAAGCTCAGAGCCAGGACTTCTGGGTTTTGTGAGAGACACAAAGCAAATGGATATTTCTCACAGTCCCGTGGCCTGAAGTGGGGGTGGGGTGGGGGTGCGTTCTCTCTCTCCCACAGACCAGATTACATTGACACTTGGTATTGGGCCTGATTTGAGCTTGAAGGATTTGCACAAGGTTTATGCAAAAAGGGGAGATGTATAGAGTCCAGATTCTGCATCTATAACCTTTGCATTCTGCAGTCCGTTTTAAATGGGCACATTTACATGGGTTTGTAATTTGGGCAAATGGATATTGCTTCTGCTGTTCCTAAGAAAAGGGAAGGAGGTATGTCAAGCACTTGACATTGTTTCCTCTGACCACTGAGAATCTTGTTCTTATCCCCCAGATTATACTTTTGGTTATTTCACATTCCTAATACATATACACAGAGCACCCATTGCTGGCCACAATCCTGACAGATGGGCACTGCTGAATTTTTAAAGCAACAGGTGTGAGGGCTTCAACCGTAATTTCTGATTTGGCATCTCTGCCTCCTTGATTCTAGAGGACAGGCTATGATATATCAAGAGGGAGGGAGAAAACACTTTATGCATGCCCAGAAGTGCTCTGTCCTTTATTGTAACCACTACATGAGTTTGGGGGGATTGAAAAGAAGTTCTCTGGGGCTGAAAAATAGCTGATGAGGACTAGCTTGAAACCCACTCTTGGGTCAAAAGGACCAACTGCTGACCTTGACAGAGGTCAAAGGAATGAATGGAGGGGGGGGGATCCTATCTGCCTCCTCCTCCCTCCACAGCTTCGCCTGCACTTGACTATCTTGGCACGGCTGATTAAATGTGCCTTTGAAGGCTTTGATCCTCCTCCATCCCCTCCTCCCCAAGTGTAAGATCTAAAAAGGTCTCCTGTGTTTCTTTTGCCTACAGCCAAGGCTCACACGACACTCTCCACACCGATTCCCTTTGAATCTTCAAAGTCTTAGCATGCTTTAACCGATTACACATTTAGCATCTCTAATCTCTTTTGGCCCCCACCCTGGAGGCAGCCTTGGGACATGTCCCTCTTTTCTTTCAAGCTTGTCTTGTCACGCTTGCTCTGATGTTCCTCCAGCTCCGCATGGGGGGGGGGGAGTTGAGAGGAGGGGCAGCTGAAAGTCCCTTGTGAACTCTCAAAGAATGGGAGAGTCCTTCCCTACACAGGTCTTTTCAAGTCCTGCAAATCTGACTGATATTTGGGGTGCAGGAATGGCTCCAAGCCTTAGTTTGGATCTAGCCAGCTCTTTCGCTAAATTCTGCCCATCTTTATTATAGCCCTTGTCTCACATATGGCTTTTGTGATGCAGGCCCCATGACTCCAGCATAGCCTTTTTGCTGGTCAGATGGGACTCCCTTTTCCCCTCTTCACCAGTGGAAAAGCTGGCTGGATCCAGGCCATTATTCCTTTTTAAAAACAGGCCCAGGGGGACAGTGTTTTCCCTAATAATATGATTCCCCTCTGGAACTCAGCCACCAGATCTAGTTTTTCACCCAGTGCTTTAATTTGTGGTCCAGTGGGATCAGGAATCTGCTCATTTGCCCATCTCCCCAGGCCTGTTCTCTTGGGCTAGGGTTGCCAATTGACCAGGGAAAAAAATCGCTCTGGTCTGTTTTTGTGCCTTTAACAGCAGCTTGAGCGAAAGATATCGGCAGGTAAATTTTTTACCACACAGAAACAAATGCAACCAAATGCTAAGGTTTGCAGAAGCTTATTTACTTTTACCTCACTTTTCTCCCTGATGGAGACCCAAAGCAGATTACAGTATCATTTTCTTTTCCTTCCTTTCATCTTCACAACAACTACCTTGTAAGGTAGGCTAGGCTGAAAGAATGACTGGCCCAAGATCACCCAACAAGCTTCCATGGTAATGTGGTGATTTGAACCCAGGGCTCCTAGTTAGGCACACTTTTTTACAAAGTTGGTGTTCCTACTGGGGGCTGGCAGAAAAGGAGACAGGATGCCGGGTGTTTGGGAGATGTACAAACATAAAAGGAAGATCAAAAACAGCTGTGGAGAGATGCTGAAGCACACATGAAAAAGACACCTGCAAGTATTGGCAGTCCAGACATGTTTAGAAAATATCTTTATCAAGGGAAATTATACATATGATTTCTTCATGAACCTGTTCAACAAAGCTGCATGCGGCTGATGCTTCAAACAAACCCCATCTATGCCTGTTCCTCAGTGATCCTGTGGGATATGCAGAAACCTAACATGAGTATTACATGGTGATTGGCAACTTCTACCACCCCCATTGCATTTGGGACATCAGCTAAGAAAATCCACAAAGGATTCTTCAAGAATCGCCTTTTTCAAGAGTTTTAAATTGGCACGTCCACCTTCTCATAGTGCCACCTGGGAATTTTAGTGCCAGGGTAGGCAGGCAGCAGATCTTTGTCTAAACAATTGAGTGATGCTTTTGTGATGACGGTCCAGTTCTTGGACTGTAGATAGAGCTGGGCCAGTTGTGAAGGGGGACTCTTATTGATTTAAGCTATCCGTGAGGATGGTTACTGTTCGAGATCAAATAAGGGGATAAAGTAATCAAGTTCCAAGACTGCACCAATCATGGCCAGCCTCTACTGCTTGGTCTGATAAATAAGACTTTGAATCACTGATTCGTTCAACCTACTTCACAGGGTTGATGTGAGGATAAAATGGAGGATGGGAAAGAAGTGCCCCTGAGCATCTCGAAGGGCAGGATAAAAGTGTGACAATCATATACTATCTCCAAATATGTATTATTATCAGCAAGAGGTCAAGGTAACCATTATTAGGAGCAGTTAAAAATTCGTTATCATGAGTTGGAGATTGTCCAACTTCATCTATGGTGGTTAGGAAAGTAGCCAATTATTTTATGGGGTCCAATGACTGTGCTTGATCTGCAGACATTAGGAACCAAGGCTTTCAAGAGCATGGTTCCAGGTCTTCTGAAACCCTAGAATCTCTATTCCTAGAAACTGAGCACTAGAAATCAGGACTTGTGGGTTTTATCAGAGCTGGTGTAATGCAGTAATGGAGACTTCCATGTCAGGAAGTTCCTTGCAGTAATAATTTCTTTCATTGTACAAAGCATTTCAGGTACTGTGCCTTATAAGCTTTGCAATGGACCTGCAAGGTAGGAAATATTCAGGCCAGCCTGTATCTGACACTGGAGACTTATGAGTGGAACTCTAAACATGTTATTTTGCTAAAAGCAGCCATGCTGGCTCTGATATGGATCAGGGTTGCAGAACTGGGGAAAGGTAGGTTTAAACTCTTCCCTTTCCCTGTATTCTGACCAAACCCAGCTTATAACTGTCTGAGAAGGGCCAGATAGCACATCTGGCATGAATTTCCAATTACAGAACTCTGTCAGGTGTCATTTGACCTTTATTACCACCACATTGCAGATGAGATGTCTGGGAGAGAATGACTTGCTTGAGGCAAACTGGGGAGTTCAGAATTGTGGTAAGATTTGAACCAGAGGCCTCCCAGTGTAGTGGAGCCTGGCACTACACTAGCCAAGCTCCATTCTTTGGCAAGCTCATTAGAAGGCCTCCAGATAAGCATCTCCAGCCTCAGTTTCCTTTCTCTCCCCTTCCAGTCTCCAATGCAACCATAATAACACCAGCCAATCTTACAGAGATCAAGTGGATGCAAAACACTTAGGCCGTTTCCAAACTGCCTTAAAATAGCGGCAGGCTCCTGGAACGCTGGCGGCTTCTTCGTGCGATATGAACTGAAAAAACGCCCCTGTGCCTCTGAACGATTCACATATTACAAACAGGTGGTTGTTTCAAGGTGAGACCCAACTGCCAATGATGTGTCCCACCTGGCAAGGTCCTTCTCCATTTTCCTGAAACGTGGGGCAGGCACCCCATTTGAGAAACAGTGCTCAGAAGAGTCACATATGGCTCTCAAGCCACTGAGTGAGTACCATTGAGATAATCCAAGGGAACATTATGGGACACTGTTCCACTGACCATCTCTTTCTCCCACTTTTCTTCCATTCCCCAGAGTTGTCCGAATGTTTTATGGTGAATGGGGCTGATTATCGAGGAACGCAGAACCGGACCTCACTAGAGAGCACTGGGCGGCCCTGCCTCTATTGGAACCAGACACGGGAGCATGTTTACAACACGGCCAAGTACCCCAATGGCGAATGGGGATTGGGTAGCCATAACTACTGCCGGAACCCAGATGGTGATGTGCAGCCATGGTGTTATATCTCTGAGAACGAGGAAGGGATCTACTGGAAATATTGCGACATCCCTACCTGCCACAGTGAGTGCTGAGAGGCTGGGCAGCCAATGGGAAGGAGAGATTGTTGCCAGGCAACAAGAGGAAGGAGACCCAGAGTGTCCAGCTAAGAGTTACATCAGGAATATGACCAGATGCGAGTGGGGAGCCTGGAGGGACCAGGCCTTCTCAGGAATATTCTAGTCCACCTTTCTTGAATATTCAGCTGTGTGTGTTTTTAAGTCTTTGTATCTTAATAATAAATAATAATAATAATATTTGATTTATATACCGCCCTTCAGGACAACTTAATATCACACTCAGAGCGGTTTACAAAGTGTATTATTATCCTCACAACAATCACCCTGTGAGGTGGGTGGGGCTGAGAGAGCTCTGAGAGAGCTGTGACTGAACCAAGGCCACCCAGCTGGCTTCAAGCAGAGGAGTGGGGAATCAAACCCAGCTCTCCAGATTAGAGTCCTGCCACTCTTAACCACTATGCTAAACTGGTTCTCTTATACACAAGATACAAAGAAAAATATGCAGAGACGATTCTACCGAGTTGCACTTTAGAAATTAAATTTGCCAGGGCCCAGTTGATATTTTGAGAGTGACAGATACTGTATTGAAGCTATGTAGGTATAATCACCATCATCACTATCACCATCATCATAGTACATTTTTATCCTGCCCTTTGTCCAATTAGCTCAGGGTGGTATATATGATTCTCCCCTTCTCCATGTTTCTTTCACAACAACCCTGTGAGTTAGGTTAGGCTGAGAGAAGGTCACCCAGTGAGCTTCAGGCAAGAGTGGGGGATTTTACCCAGAGTTTTCCAGATCTAGACAACACTCTCACAACAGTGCACCCAATCAGCGATCGGGATGGGAATCCATTGGGAATATAGTATAAGAGAGAAATACTGGGAGATCGTCTGACTACAATCCTTCGTTCTCTCCAGTGCCTGGTTATGTCGGCTGCTTCCTGGATTCTGGGACTCCTCCGGCGCTGAGCGGAAGCAGTGGCACCTCCACCAAGCTCACGGTGCAAGTATGCCTCAGCTTCTGCCGCAAGCAGGGCTATAAGGTAAAGCCCCCTTCTCAAATAGGGAGCATGCTGGCACTGCAAATTTAATCCAGTTGAACGCTTCCTCTCCCCAAGGGAAACTTGAGAACTGTAGTTCTGTGAGGGGACCTAAGGGTATCTAACAAACTCCAGTTACCATGATACTTCTGTGGGAAGCCATGATACGTTGGTATAAAAGCAATAGACACTTTAGTACAATCTAGGACTTTGAAAGTTGTCAGCTTTTTTATTGGTGCTTACTCCATGTCTTGGGAAGCTTCACCAGCTGATTTCTGCAAGTTGAGCTGATAGAGGTACAAAAGCAGGCCTCTTCTGGTCTGCTGCCCACCCTAGAGGCCATGGCCCTGTCTTTCCAATCTTTCTCTCCATAAATTATCATTCAGGTTACATGCAGCCAAGCAGTGTACAGAACTGGAAACATTGTCAAGGTTAGGTCTAGGGGTGAGAGGGATCTCCCTCTATAGGTGCAAACCATTGTTGAGGGGAGGCTTCCTCTTTGCCCCAATTTGTCCACCTCAGAGTGGGAGAAAATTAGGCAGGGATAACATCACATATGTCCATGGTGTTCTAGGAATTTTTCCAATCTCGGTGGTCTTTACCATAGAGATTGGGGAAATTCCAAGAGTGTCATGCCGCATAGTGATGTTTACTTCTGTGTTCATCGCATCATATGGTGTTCTCCATGCCCAACTCCCAAAAGTGTCCAGGATTGCCAGGCACAGGCCTGGCAACCCGAGTTGAGAAAGATGTGAATCCTTTCCTTCAATTACTACCCTTACTGGTGCTGTCTTTCTTAGAGAGGTGGCTTGATAGGAGGTAAATTTTAACCACTCTCTTACTGGTACTCTGTACCATTCTCTATGTGTGAAGTCACCACTGACTTATGGTGACCCCAGCAAGGCAAGTGAGAAGCAGCGATAGTTCGCTATTGCCTTCCTCTGGAGAGTCTTCCTTGGTGGTCTCCAGTCCAAGTACTGACCCTGCTTAGCTTCTGTGATGTGACAAGATCAGGCTATACCATGCTGCCTTCCATACCATTCTGTACCAGCCTCCTTTCATCCCTGAGAGGTCCCCATTGACCACCAAAAAGATTGTGCTGGGGATCATGGGACCTGAGTCATGTAGGACGTGGGCTATAGTAAGGAGAGGAATTGGATGACAGAGTGAAAAAGCTCTCTGGATGCAGCCCTATGTCTTGATTCATACAGATCTCCCAGCCCCCTTTCCTGATCAGCCTGGTAACCTTCTGTGTCTCGGCCAGTTGATGAGAGTGGAAGCTTCCCAACTGGTCTGCCTGATACTTGGCCAGGAATGAGATGGAGTAGCATTTGTTTTGTCTCCCAGCCTTTCCAGACTATCAATTTTTATTGGCGCAACCAATGCACAGTTGTTAGCCATTTGTTGCGCTTGGTTTGGACAGCGGCCCTTGCAGCAGTATGCGCCTGTGCCATAGAGACGGCATTTCCTGATCATTTCCCACACTGTATTTTCTACCTGGGAAAATGCTGTTCTCCCCCCTGCCCAGCATTTGCATCCCTTCAGTAATTCTCACAGGAAGGGCTTAGTAATAGACGGGGCTTGTGGAGGCCCAGTGGGATATTTTCAGCTCTTTCCCTCTGAATTTTCAGCTGTCTGTTTTTTAATTTAAAATGTTCATGTTCCTTTTATTTATGGAAACATGGGTGGGGAGGGGACAAGGGGGTATACAGAAGCATTATTCCACCCAGTTGCTCCATAAGAAATACATTTCTGCTCCCAGCTTCTAATGTTCTAGCCAATGGCTTGGAACCAAGAGAGTGTTTACATGCAGGGCATGATTTCCGACAGGGGAGTGCGACTTTCTCACCTCCCTCTTGCTGCTGCTGCCCAAAATGCCTCGGAAAAGCTGTTCCAGGACCAGCATTCTGGAGGGCATTTGGGGTTGCAATGGGAGGAGGCAAGTGAAAATGTTGAGCTCCATACGCAGAAACTGTTCTAGCCATGGAAATGCTCCGTCAGAGTCCTGCCATTGATTATAGCAATGCTGGGGCGATGAGCGAGTACTCTGACATATGTTTTTGTTCAATTAAGATTGTATTGCATTTTATGAGCATGAGGCAGTGAAGGAAGTTCAGTTTAAACACATGCATAATTTGCATGCTGCTTTGCATAGAATTATGGACCCTCCTGTGTCTTCTAACCTTTGAACCCCACACCTAACATGTCAGCCAGGTGCCTGCAAGCAGCTCTTGGGTGTGGCCTGTACCTGCTGAAGCAGCTTTCATAGACTGAAGCCATTGTGAACTTTTTTCCAACTTTAATTGTGTCCGTTTCATTAAGGATTCCATCTATTTTGTTTATGATGCATTTTAAAAATACCCATGACCAGACATTGCTCTGCTATACCACTAACCTTTAAAACATTGATAAAATTATCATTTGAAAGAGGCATTGCTGCTGCTTGGAGTATTTATTTATTTATTAATCCGTCTTTCTCACTGAGACTCAAGACGGATTACATAGTGTGAGATTAGTGCAGTCAATATCAAGGACTCTTTTCTATTTTGCTACTACAGACTAACATGGCTAACTCCTCTGGGTCAATATCAAGGACGCTCCTCCATATTTATTTATTTAAAACATTCCAATGTAGCCTTTTGATCCAAAGAGTGCCCAAGGCAGTGAACACTAAAACATATCAAACATTTCAAACATTGAAACAACATTTAAAATACAAATTATATATAAAATGTTTAAAACTATTAAATAAACATGTAAACAGATAGACACACTAACAGCAGAGCCTGTTGTCTGAAAAAATACAACGGGCTCTAGCAGCGGGGCTTTGGGAAGGCTGTGCTGGTGCAGCCCTTCTGAGGCATCATAGCAGCTATGGAGGCAGCAGAAAGCCTCGCCCGCCTGCCCCCCCCGGCCTTCCTGCCACCTCCGCGGTGTGTTGGAAGGGATGCATTGGGAGGGGCACACCACAGCGACCATGGAGGTGGCGGAGAGCCTGCCCCTGCCCCGTGTGGCCTTCCCACTGCCTCCATGGTGTGTTGTGAGTGACGCACCACAGCAACTGTTGAGGCGGTGGCGAGCCTGCCCCCCGCCCACCAGGGTGGCTGCAGGGCTGCGATACGCCTTCCCACTGGCTCCACCAGGGCTGGCGTGTCCATGGAGGTCTGGCAGCCACCTCGAGCACTGAGGCACCGGAGGGGGGTACCGGGGGGTGGGGGCGCGTGCTGCAAAGCTGGCAGCAGCAGTGCTGGTGGCTGAGTGGAAGGGCTGGGAAGCTGCCCGCGCATTGCCCTGGCTGCCTGCTGCACCTGGCCTGCAGCTGCTGTGCCTGGCTGGGAGCATGTGCTGGCGGTGGCAGCACAGGACAGTCTGAGTGGGCAGCCTCCCAGCCCTTTCTCTCAGTTGCTCTGTGCTGCCACCGCCACCTACACACAGCTGTGGGCCAGCCGCAGCAGGCAGCTGGGGTGGTGGGGAGCAACTGAACAGGAGGGCTGGGAGGTCACCCGCATACCGTCTCAGCTGCCTGCCACACCAATGGGGCTCAAAATTAACACAGGAGAGAGGTGCGGGATGAATCAGCAAACAAACTGTATAAACCGCACCCTACTAACTAGATTATATGAATATATCAACTTGTTTAATAAAGCACTTTCATAAGAATCATTAATACAAGCATAATACAAATTCACATCATCTGAGGATCCACATCCATCATAACCCAATTCAAATATATAATTTTTGTTGTGCTGTGCAAGATTCTAATATAATATAATAGCAGTTACCTTTATTATTATGCTTGTATTAATGATTCTTATGAAAGTGCTTTATTAAACAAGTTGATATATTCATATAATCTAGTTAGTAGGGTGCGGTTTATACAGTTTGTTTGCTGACACCAATGGGGCTGGCTCGCAGCAGCATGTTGCATAATGATGTCACATGCAGTGATGTCATCACACAGTCTGGGTGCGAACGTGCACACACAAAGCGTGCGCGCGTGGGGGCAGCAACAGCCCTGAAGCTGCCCCTGGCCTCAGGCACCAGGAACTCTGGCACTGGCCCTGGGCTCCGTGGTCCCTCAGAGGCCTTCTGCAGGTGGCACAGAAGCCCTGCGCAGACCTCTGAAGGCCCTGCCACGCTGTGCCAAAAACTCACTTTTATCCTGGTGCAGGCAGACCCGCAGACCCCTCAGTGCGCCTGCGCCAGGCTAAAAAGTGAGTCATCGCCAATATGGCTCACCTTTTATGTAGTAAGATAAATAGGGAGGGAGGCTAACAAGAATTAGTGAAGGAACACCAAACGAAACAAAAAATCTTAACCCGCTGGTCGAAGGCAACAATAGGAGAAGAAAGACAAATCTCTGTGGGCAGGGAGCTCCAAAGTTTTGGTACCATGATTGAGAAGGCCCTTTCTTGGGTCACCCCCCATCTAGCCTCAGATGGTGGGTTAACTGAGACAGGGCCTCTGAAGATGACTGGAGAGGTTGGGGAGGTTCATATGGGAGGAGGTGGCCCTTCAGGTATGTTGACCCCAGGCCATATAGGGATCTAAGGGCTTTAGCCTCTGGTAAAAAGTGTTGGCAGGTTTTTTTTGCATTGTTTTCAAACCTGCAACACTTATTTGCTTAGAGGCATTAGAGATAAAAGAACTGTATATGAGCACACTGTGAGGTGTGAAACTGCTTTGAAAATGTTTTCAGTTCCTTTAAAAATTGTTGTCTGATTCCAGTTTAACAACCTATGGATTGGGATTGCTCTTCATTCTCTTGCCAACTTCCTCTTTCTTGTCTTCTTTGCTTTAAGCTTTTTGTACATACTTGCAAATGTCTATGAAAGCCTTGTTCCTCTATATCGAGCTTCTACTCCTCATTAGAACCTTCACTGTGAAGGTAGAAACCCCTGTAGTTAAACCTATGAAGATATTTCTTACTTGTGTTTCTTTCCTCTTCATGTTTCCTGCCCCATCTTCTTCTGTTACATTCAAGTTTTTTCTTGACGCAGGCTGCACCTCTGTTCATGGTTGGTGCAAACACCCATGTCATGCTTGTGTACTCCCTCTCCTCAAGCATCATGATTGAAACCTTGTTTTATTTATTTATTAAAGTAAAAAAAATTCAATTAATAAACTCAAACACATAAGACAGAAACTAAAGTAACCTTATTTTATTGAAAACATTCTGCCTTATGGCCCTCAAGGTAGCTTACAGCCGACATAAGAATACATTAAAACCTCAATTTCACTTTTCCGGTTTGGGAAATCTTTGATCAAATTCCACTCACATTTATGTGTTACAGAAAACCGAGCACAGTTTTCCCAAACCAGGAAGCCTTTCTACTGCGGTCCCTTTGAAGGGAAGAGCCACATTTGAACCTGTTGCAAAGAAACCGAGGTTTGTTGTGACATCTGAGACATTTTTTGATGTTACAAGCACGCATGCTGAGAGCATACCAACCTTGTGTGATGGGTGTGCATGCTATCTGTGATCCTCCTAATATGCACAGTTGCCATGTTGCTGTGAACAGGGGCAACATGTACACACATGGTAAATATGCATGTTGCCCTGTTCATGTAACATGACAATCATGCATATGGGGAAAATTGCAGGTAGTGTATGCTGCTGTTATGTACTGGGTGGAGTCCTCGTACGTGTGACTGTAACATCTTAAAAGGTCTCTGATTGCAGCTGCATAATATTTATGTCATTTATAGTCCGCCTTTCTCACTGAGACATCTGTTCATGGCTTTTCCCACTTGACCCTGTCTATGCTACTTTCCTTCCCACTGTGAGCAGAACCACAAGTGACGCCTGACACAGGTTGGACACTTGTCAGCTTCCCTCAAGTTTTGATGGGAAATGTAGGCAGCTTGGCGGAATGTTGGACAAGTGACAGTTGAAAAGTCCATTGGACAGCAGTCAGAGAGCGAAGCTGCGAGACCAGGATGCCTACATTTCCCATCAAAACTTGAGGGAAGCTGACAAGTGTCCAATCTGTGCCTTTTGTCACTTGTGGTTCTGCTCACGTCCTTTCTTCATCTTTATATTAAGGCAGGGCTTGTTAGTGTTTAATTTTTGTACAGCCACTAATTACTTTAGACCCCTTTATAAACAATAATTATGCTTTCTTATCCTATGATCCACAGCCTCAGCCATGTGATTTAATAAACCCCATCCTAGGGTCATGGGTAGGTTGTAGAGAGAGATTCCTCCTCCTCACCTGCACATTTTCCTATCATCTCTTTCTCTTTTCTTTGCAGTTTGCAGGGGTAGAAGCTGGCTACGCGTGTTTCTGTGGCCACGAGGGGGATATCCGCCGCAGCCAGCCAGTGAGCGCTGTGGAATGTGACCAAGTCTGCTTTGGCAAGTCCAGCGAGCTGTGTGGGGGGGACGGGCGGATCGGTATATATAACGGTAAGTGTGCAGAAGCACAAGCACCATTCTGGATAACTCTCTCAACCCAAGTGTATTTGATTTAAATCAGACGTCCATTAGATGGCAGAAAGACCCTAAATCTGTAGCCACAGAAAGTAGTGGATGATATTTTGGGGTCTGCAGTCACACTGAGGAGCCATGGAATTGGGCAGGCCTTGTGATTTTTGTCATGAGATGTTTGGTTTGGGCCTGGGTGATGTAATGGGGGGAATCATTTGTGGGCAGTGCTGGCTAAACCTAAAGGAACAGAACACTCCATGCCAATCTTGTCCTGTTCCTGTCAGCAAACGTCCAGGCTTTGTGTGATTCCAGTATGAGAATACTAAAATCTCATAACCTGTGGGTAGGGTTGCCATCTCTGAGTGGGAATTTTGTGGAGCTTTGGGGTGGAGTTTGGGGAAGGATCTCAGCAGGGATGTGATGCCATAGAGTCTGCCATTTTTTCCAGGGCAACTGATCTCTGCAGTCTAGAGATCAGTTGTGATTCCTGGAGAACCCCAGCCCCCTTCTTGAGATGGGTAGCCTCAAGTGTGGGACCATCTACGCTTTTAAAGACCTTTTTAAACCTCCCCCCAACTTCTGCTTTAGTACTTTACCTTATTTTAGCCAGCAGACTGTTTCTCCTTTGTCAGAATCTTGCCCACTTAGTAAGACCTTGCATGAACCTATCTGGATACTCCTGCCTTCTGTGGCAAGGTGTTTGGTGACCAGGAAGAGGACTTTTTGGTAGTGGCACTATGTCTTCCAATTCCCTCCCTAGAAAGTTCACTACTGTCCATTTTGGTTTTAATTAATTTTAGTTTCGGGCCTTTGTATTCGTAGTTCCTCCGCTGGAATGTGCTGCTTGTCATATCACGTCATTTGTGGGTTTTAATGTTATTCTTTTAGAAATTATTCTTTGAACAGTAATTTCTGTGAAGTGATAGGATAATAACCCATCTAAGCCCATCTGTGGGGAAGGCGGGGTATAAATTGAATTAAATAAATAAATAAATAACCACTTTGATACATGGCTTATCTTATGGACAGTCTGAGTGTTGCCATTCATGTTGTTGTCTGATTTCTGAGGTAATTTATTTGATGGCCTTGTGATGACCAAACATTTTTTACAAATAATCTTGACTGATTTCCTTACTGGCTAGAGCCAGTGTGGGGGACTAGGCCTGGGAAAAATTGTGTTCAAATCCCAACACAGCTACAAAGCTTACTGGATGACTTCTCTATCTTGCTTACTTCATGGATAGTTGTGAGGATATAATGGAGAGGGGCCGAGCCAAGTATGCTTCTAGCTCCTCAGAGGAAGGGATGCATAGAAATGTGATAGACACCTGTTTTTCCCCCTCATATTCTTCCATAAGTAATAATGAATTATATCTTTTGTTTCAATCTCTAATATTGTATTGTCGAAGGCTTTCACGGCTGGAGAACGATGGTTGTTGTGGGTTTTCCGGGCTGTATTGCCGTGGTCTTGGCATTGTAGTTCCTGACGTTTCGCCAGCAGCTGTGACTGGCATCTTCAGAGGTGTAGCACCAAAAGACAGAGATCTCTCAGTGTCACAGTGTGGAAAAGATGTGGGTCATTTGTATCTACTCAGGAGGGGTGGGGTTGAGCTGAGTCATCCTGTGAGAGTTTCCCACGGTGTGGAATGCTAATGGCGGGAGGCTTCACTGTATCCTGGGGAGGTTCTTTTGCATATGGATTGGTACTTGATGTGCTAATCTTCTCTGCAGGGCTATTGTCGGGTGTAGAGTGTTTTGTTAGCCTGGTGTTTTTCAGAACTGGAAACCATGCTCTGTTCATTCTTAAGGTTTCTTCTTTCCTGTTGAAGTTTTGCTTATGCTTGTGAATTTCAATGGCTTCCCTGTGCAGTCTGACAAAGTAGTTGGAAGTGTTGTCCAGTATTTTGGTGTCCTGGAATAAGATACTGTGCCCTGTTTGAGTTAGGCTATGTTCAGCCACTGCTGATTTTTCAGGTTGTCCAAGTCTGCAGTGTCTGCAGTGTCTTTCATGTTCTTTTATTCTTGTCTGGATGCTACCAGGGACCACAAAGCGTAGCATCCAGACAAGAATAAAAGAAGATGAAAGACACTGCAGACTTGGACAACCTGAAAAAGCAGCAGTGGCTGAACATAGCCTAACTCAAACAGGGCACAGTATCTTATTCCAGGACACTAAAATACTGGACAACACTTCCAACTACTTTGTCAGACTGCACAGGGAAGCCATTGAAATTCACAAGCATAAGCAAAACTTCAACAGGAAAGAAGAAACCTTAAGAATGAACAGAGCATGGTTTCCAGTTCTGAAAAACACCAAGCTAACAAAACATTCTATCCCCGACAATAGCCCTGCAGAGAAGATTAGCACATCAAGTACCAATCCATATGCAAAAGAACCTCCTCAGGATACAGTGAAGCCTCCCACCATTAGCATTCCACACCCTGGGAAACTCTCACAGGATGACTCAGCTCAACCCCACCCCTCCTGAGTAGATACAAATGACCCACATCTTTTCCACACTGTGACACTGAGAGATCTCTGTCTTTTGGTGCTACACCTCTGAAGATGCCAGTCACAGCTGCTGGCGAAACGTCAGGAACTACAATGCCAAGACCACGGCAATACAGCCCGGAAAACCCACAACAACCAATCTCTAATATTGTTATTATCAATCCAATAAACCATAATGTGTGTGTGTGAAAGAGAGAGGAGGAGACAGGTAAAGAAAGGTAGTGATAGATTTGTCCTGCTATAATTTCCTAGAATTTGATTAATCAGAGTTATGTTGCCTTGGAATGTGGCATATGGAATATGGAATATCTTTTTTTGGCAACTGGCTAATAGCCACTGAGGCTGAGCACAGTTATCATTTATCAGATGACGCACATGATTTCTTTTTCTTCCCTGTCACCCCAGGTCAATCAGGTTGTGCAGATTTTGAAAACAACACAAAGACCAGAGGAGAAAATGGGATGAATGTACATTCCAAAAAGCACCCTAATATTCCCTGAAACTGTTAACAGCATATGTGTGACTTAAACTTTGGATCGGGATCCAGGGTTCATGACAGCAAGAACCCATTTGTGTAAAAATGGCATCAGAGGGATTACAGAAGCTATAGATTTTAAACATCCTCTGAATTATCACCTGTAAGGTTGCCAGGTAGCAATCCAGAGAGCCATAGTGTACTTTTACATTCCCAGAAGCAGCAGCAGCTTTGCCTAACCAACACCCTCCTCCCCTCCATTACAGCAGGTGACGGAAGCAGAGAACAGGGTTGTGAAAAATTGAATCTTTTTTGCTTTTTCTCAAGCCTTAACAGGGGATTTAAAATCCAAGACTGCCTACGATAATTACTGTAATTACACAGTTCTTCTCATTTTGAATACCCCATTTGCAAGGGTAGGCCCTGTCCCTCTTGAAAACTATAACCCAAAATAAATTTGGAATGCAATTTCAGAGAGTTTTGTGTCTCCTGGACAGCTTTTGTCAGGGGAGGGCAAGAATGGTGCTCTTTGCCTCAACTGAAGGAGATAAGTATTGATAAGGAGGAAGATTCCTGATTTGAAACAGAAAGAATGTATGAAAGGCCTTGAGCATATTTTGGTTTGAAAAGAAAAAAAATTAGGACTTCTCCAGAGTGGATATCATTTTGCCACTGTTCTTCCAATTTCATGTGCTAAACATCTGGATTTTATTGATTGATTTATTTTTAACAAATGTTGGTTTTCCAGAAGGGTTTTGTTTTTCCTGTTTTTCAGACACTCGGCTGTTTTCTTTCTTAGTTTCCCCCCTCAACTTTGAGAGATGTTTAGGACATAGAGGAAGCTTTAACTGCTTAGAGTTCTAGCATTTTTTAATAATTCTTTTTTAATAGCGCAACAGTGCGTTCCTGGTTCTCTTCTATTCCTACAAGCTTGGTGCTCAGTTCAAATTGGGACCACAGTGCACGTGGACAAGGGACTTCAGGCTTACCCCTCCCCATGCCCTTTTCCTAAAATGATACATCCTAGGGCCAATATTTGGCCCATTGGGGCAATCCACAAGTATTCCAGGAACAAATTGCACCCCTGATTGTTTTACGTTGGGAAAATGGTGTGTGTGTGTGGGGGGGAGTGATGTTGAAGCCCCTTTGCCATGTGTACCACATCCCCAGTCCAAATTGAACACTGCATGAAGAGAACCTACAACCCACTTTTGACTATTACACAGGGTGGGCACCCCTGACCCAACCTCTGTACTTCATAAAGTGTGGATCAGACTAATATATAGAGTCCCTTTGAGGCACTGCACACAAAATTCCAATGCTAGGGCTGTGCAGTTTGGTTTGGAATTCGGATTAAAATACCAAAATTTTGACTGATTCGGTAAAATCCAAATATTCTGAATTGAAAACCAGGTATCTTGAATTTTTAGCGAATTTTCAGAAAAAAATGATAAAATTCAGCCATTATTTTCTAAGGAAAATCACTCTGGGGGCTATTTGGTGGGCTAGAAGTTGACCCATATATTCACCCAAAATGATCATAGCAAATTTCATTTCTATTTTTTAGAATATTTACATTCTGCCTTCTCCACAGAGCCAGAAGTGAAAACTGGAGGTGATCAAACAATTGATGAAAGAAAAACTCATGCCCAGGGGTTTCCCTATTGATTGATTTTAATTCAGCTGTTTCTTCCTTGAGTTTCCATATCTTTAGGTGCATGCCTGTGGCCTGTGCTGTCTTCCTTGCCACATAGGGTGGCTATATTTTCTGGTTGGGCTTCTAAAAAATGAATGGGGGGATCAGTGATCTCCTCATAAGCAACCGATCCTTATGGAGCCTTCTTCTTCACATCTCCAAATGTTTATACATATTTTAGTACTTATGAACATGTTCGTGTCAGAAACGTTTAATAAGACTTGTTATTTTTTTAGCAGTTCAGGGCTTTTTGCCTGCTTGCAACCAACGCCTTCCTTCCTCAAGTTACTCATTGACCCCCTTTCAGCAACCTGCCAGGCTTACAGCCACAGTCGCGGAGGGGGGATTTGTTTCAGGATCACTTACATCTGATGAGCGTGAGAGTGCGCTTGAAAAATCTGTCCTGAGCCAGGAGGATGTTGGGTGGGGGCGGGCAGGGTGAGTAGTGTTTGGAGTACCAACACTTTGTGTGGAGGCCAGCTGTTGCTGATAGAGTGGGGGGAAAGCTTGACTTTTTCCTGTTCATAAGAGAGGCCTATAGACTTCAAACCCTAGCTATCATGTCACAAATTTAAAAGCTTGCTTTTCACAAAAAAATTCTTGGGTAGGGCAAATCAGTGCTCCAGGCACAGTGGTCCACCCACAGGCCTCACCCTGGCTACATCTTGAGCTTCCTTCCCTCTCTCCCATCTATTAACTGTCTTCCATGTCATTTTACTAGATGTTTCTTTACTAATTGTGTACCCCAGTTTTTAACTGTTGCTTCCGAAGCAGTCTGCAGCTTAAAGCCACTCATATAATTGCATAGTAAAGATGCCATATTAAAACTAATAAAACCTTCACAGACTGTACTGGGCAGCAGGAGGATAAAGCAGGAAACCATTATCACCTTTAAAGGCTTGGCAGCATAAGAAAGTTTTTGCCACTCGAAAAAGGTCACGAGAACTGGGGCTAAGCAAACTTCCTATGTTAGGACATTACAGAACCTCAGGGCAACCACCCCAAAGGCCCTGCTGTCAGATAACTAATGTTTAGAGTTAACAGCCTCAAGATGGGGCTTGACATTCTCCTAGAATGATAACTGATTCCCAGAATACAGAGATCAGGGCCTCTGGAGGAAAAAGGATGGACTTTATGGAATTACATCTCTTTAGAGCTCCCTCCTCCCCAGCTGCCCTCCCCAGCCATTGTCTCCTAATCTCCAGGAATTTCTCAATTCAGATTTGATAGCCCTACTTGTGTCCACGTGGGCCTGATTGGATCGGGACCACAGCATGCAGGGAGAGGGAGCTTAAGTCTCCTCCCCTGCGTTTTCCTTACCTGACAGAGCGCTGGGTAGATGCCGTCTGTTCCATTGGCGAAACTGATTTGTTTTATTTATTTAAGTCATTTATGGTCCACCATTCTCACTGAAATTCAAGGTAGATTACATAGAGTGAGGTTAGCACAGTCAGTATTAAGGATATTTCAATAAACAATGCCATAGGATAAATAAATGCAAGTTTACAAAGACATAACATTAGCAAAAAATCCAGTACAAAGTAGAAGAAAAGTTAAAACAGAGCATAAAAAATTCTAGGACTGACATTAGACAACATAGAACTACCCAAAAGGGTCATACTTAAAGTAATAGATAGTACATAGGAGCACATACTTAAGATCATGGGACGTAGTACATCCATAGTACATAGAATATAGTACATGTTGCCATAGTACATACAACTTTACATAGTGGTAAAGTCTGTAGCCCCTGACTTGTTAATGAAGCATCTGCTTGAGATCATCCCTCTACTGTGGTGGACACATGGAGGACAAGAGGGCTTTGTGATGTGTGAAGTGGCCCTAAGTCAAAATCATTCTTACTGAAGAAAGCAGACTTATTCCTAGAAGAATGCACTTCTTTAAATAAGAACCTTGTCACAATGCATATCCTAACCAAATGACTTTTAAGAAGGATCGAACAACCGTATGGAAGACATCTGTCCAGTAGTTTCCATGAGCTTATGAAGCTGCTTTATGCTAAATCAGGTGGCTTCTGCATGGAGACAGCTCCCCATTAAGCTCTCATTAATACTGCCAATCACTGTTCTGCCCCAACTGTTCTGAAAAATCAGTGTTAGGCATACCTAAAACACTATAGTGTTAAACCTACTGCTGATTTTTTAAAAAATCTGGTACAAAGCCCACTAATGAAGGTGGTTGCGGAATGGCGAAATCATGCCAGATGTGAGTTGGAGCTGCAGAAATCTGCACCTTCTTGTCCACCCGGATCCTAAATGCTCTTTTAGTAGGATCTTCCTGGAAAAATTGTACCAAAACAGGTTTGGGAGACCTTGCAGTGGAGCCAGAGAAAACCCAGAAGGTGGACAACAATGTCACAACAATACCGTACAGAAGCCTTCCTGCCCCCTCCACTGTGGTTTGTGGGGGGGAGAATATGGTGCAAGAGGTCTCTATGGAAGCAACTCTGTACCTTGACCCCCCTCAACTTCTATTGTGATTGGCAGCAGCTGTCAGGCAGAGAAAGGGCTTTCTAGATACTGGCTGTCTTTACTGGCTCCCTTGTGTCTGAAGATGGGAGCTCTGACTCTTGAAAGCTTACACCCTGACAAATCTTGTGGGTCTCTAAGGTGCCACTGGACTCAAATCCTGCTATTCTACTGTAGACCAACACCACGACCCACCTGAAACTATGGCTGTCTTTAGTGGAAGATGCCAAGTACTGACCCAGGGACTTTTTGCATGCCGTGTGGAGGCTCTTCTACTCACTCATGGCCCTACCCTAACATTTGTTAGTTATTAATTTTGTGGTATTTGGGCTCTAACTAGCTGTAATGACAACAACCTGGATTTTCTATAGAAATGCTTTGTGATTCGGTTACCATGAAAATTGTCAACAGTCCTGAGTATTCTGTTCTTTTAAGTTCTAATCAATTGATTAAATTTTGCAGTGTTCAACAAAACATTTATCTTCATTACTGCCACTGTTTTTTTTCCCCATTGTGGGAGGGTGTCTGGAAATCTTGCCTCAGTTCACTGGATGACCTTAGGCCCGGGTGCTCTCTTCCCGCTTCTGCTGCCTGTGTATAAATTGAAGATTACCAGACTGGGCTACAAAATAGATAGTGGAAGTCAACGTGGCCTGGGATCCTAGGGATGTGGGTTCAAATCTCCACTCAAGCACAAATGCCTAAGTCCGGTTGGCTTTCATGGTCTCCCCTGTGCCTGCCTGATCTGAACTGGACCCCCCACACATGAAGTTTCCAAGCACAGAATTTGCGATTCATGTCTGTTCTAAAGGATCTGGGTAGATATAGTGGGGAAGGGTACACCAGGGCTATGTAACGTATAGTTTGACCCAATAAATGAGGGAGGATGACATATGCCACCTGCAGTTTCTTGGATTAAGGGTGGGCTAAAAAAAAATCTAATATAGATACATTGCACAATGTCCAAGGAGTGTTTGGAGCACTGCGCAAGGCGCAAGTGTGTTTGCAACAGTCTTCTTCTGACCCGTTCCCCTACCTCTTTCTACTGCACAGTATCCATGGGTGCCTGTCAGGGAAACTTCAGCGATCTCTCTGGAGTGATCTACTCGCCGCAGTTCCCAGATGATTATGAGGCTGACACCAACTGCACCTGGGTCCTGCACCCCCCAGACTGCGAATCCTTGGAACTGATTTTCCGGATCTTTGACATGCATGATCCCAACGACCGCCTGGAGTTGCGGGATGGACACAGCAACCTGTTGCTGGCCCAGTTTGATGGGCGATGGAGGCCGGGAGCTCCCTTGCTGCTTCCCACTGACTACCTGATCCTTTCCTTCCAGTCGGACCAGCTCTTGCAATCCCAGGGCTTTGCCATCTTGTACAGGGGTAAGCAAGGCCAACAGGATGCAGCTGCCTCTGGAGCAGAGCGGGCAGGACGAACCCGTTCTGCTTGTCTTGTGTAATGTGGTGATTCTCTGCAGAGTGGAATCTAAAAATGCAGGCTCTTCCAAGGTGGGGGCAGCTGTGGGAACACAGATGGGGCCTGGCTAAGTACAGATGCAAATGCCTTTGTACACAGAGGATTGCAGAGGACTCTGTATGTACGGGCAGAGCGGGGATGTCTTTGAACTCACCCCAACGCCTGCCAACCGTTCCCTGAGGCTTGGAGTCAGAGTCTCTAATTAGAAGCCATTGCTTCCACACCTGCAAGGGAGGGGGGTGAAGGAGGGACTGTCCCTTTGAACTGAGGCCCTGGGAATAGGGAGGTGTTTGGGGTTGGTTCCCCCCCCCACAACCACAGTGAAGCTCTTGTGTGTGTTATTGACAGGTATTTGCCTTACCCCTGGCTAGCATGGCTTCAAATAACAGCCCAGTGCCCTCCATGCAATAGGCACCTTATGGGCAAGTTTATCCCTGCTTCTCTTTGAAATGCTAAGGGACCCCCACTGGAGATCACACTTTCCACCTGTTTGCCCCTCCTCAGTGGATCGCATTGGAAGAAATCCCTTCTTACCAAGCCCTGGGGCAAATTTTTATATAGAACAAGCCTGGCAAAAGTGTTTTGGCATTGAAATTAAAGCTTGGGGAAGCTGATCGGGGCTCTTCTAAAGTAAGGTTTAATCTGAGCTGGGGTTCACCACAGCTAAACCGCAGTACCAGTTTTTCAACTGGAGGATTCTATGACGTCCTTCCACTAAGGGTTCAGCGCCACATAAAACTAGAAGTTGGGCAGATGGCGCTCCTAGCATTTTCCCCCTGTGAAAAAGCTGTCATGTGTGGGCCTGACTTGGATCGGGGCTGTAATGTGAATGCGAGGAAGGATTAATCCCCCTGCCCCAGTTATTTGTCCGCCCTGAAGTGGCCCCTGGGTGTTGCTATTTGCCCTGCTTTTATCATATTTTACTTGTAAGCTGCCTTGATTAGGTTTCCTGGAGCACCAATATAGAAATGTTCTAAATAAATAAATAACAACTTACTTACACCTCTATCAATATATGTCAGATTCCCTAATGGGGCATATCATGGTGCCTCCCTAGCAATTTTTTGGTTAGGAAAAACACAGCTGATGAGATGTGGGTGGGCATGTGGGGTCTACCTGAGCTGAAGACTGCTCTCCTAGGTTGTATTTATACAGCACAATCCTAAGCAAAGTTACTCCAGTCTAAGCCAATTGATTTCAACGGGCTTAAACTGGAGTCACTCTGCTTAGGATTGTGCTGGTAGTGTGGGTGGGTGGGTGTTTTCATCTGTTCACCTTGCCTTGGCAAATAGTTTCTCACCATAGGGCACATTTAAGCAACATATTCATCATGAAAAACGGATATGGTAAAAGCCATGGGACCAATGAAGACCTTCATTGCATCTAAAAATAATGATAACCGATGGGGCCTTTGGGAACAGGGTGTGATAAAAAACCCTGCAATCTTTAAATGGAAGATTTTGGTCTCCTTGCAGGGGTGAAGGGTCCCTCAATCAACGGAGCCCAACGGACGCTCCCAGGTGATGGATTCCGTCTTGTCCCGACTTCCTCTGAGTGGCTGAACTCTACCTGGACTTACAGTGCCAATGATTCTGCTATAGGTGTAGGAGGTAAAATAAACTAGGCTGCTGCCATTTGTCCTAATGTCTCTGATGGGGCTTTTTTTGCCTTAGTCTGAGGAACCGGAAGGGCTATACATTACACACAGGCAAGTGCAAGAGAATCCCAGTAACACAGATATGAAGATAGAAGCGTCTTGGTCATAGGAGAATGTGGATATAGCAGTGGGTTGTGTGCCTTCCTTGGTTCACCCTGACTTGGCAAATAACTGTTTCTGACCATGCAAGGTGTGTGTGTGTCTGCCTGTGCGTGCTTAACCCTTTCCTGCCTGCCATTTCTTTGCTTAGGATCCCACACACATTTCCGAGAACACCCCCTCCCTCAGATTCACTTGTATGTGTCAAAGGTGAACATATAATTGGAATTCCTTGAGGGGAGAAAAAAAATTCTTGGGTGAACCATTTGGAATGCAGAAATAGTGAGCCAGGTAAGGGCTAAATACATGCTCAGGCTGCCACTACTGTGCTCAGAAACAAAGTTAGGGTTCCCTTACACATATTTGTGATTGTGAATAAATACACTGTATTTCTTGCATAGACCTTGCTGTGATATAGTATTGGCCACCAGGGGTTGCCTTCTACCTTTCTCACTTTACACGGGGCGAAGTTATATGTGTACTTCCCCATATAAAAGAAAAAAGAAAACCCAGAAGTGATGTCACACCACTTTAAGAATTATTGGTAACTCTGTGGTATTTCCATACAGTTTCTGGCAATTCCTAGAATGGTGTGATGTTCGGCCGACATTTTTTTAAATTTATTTTTTCCTGCCAGCTGATAGAGCAGGTTGGTCCATCACGGTGGGAGACCTGACAACCCAGCCCCACTGAGTTCTATGGAAGGAAGGTGGGATAAACATTAGGTATAATTTGTTCTTCTCTGTCTTGTGCCAAAAGTCCTGTGCAGCCCCAGGTGCTGGCTTCAGCAGTCTTAGCAGTGCCACCACATTTTCAGCCATAAGGGCTAGAAACTTAGAGGAAAAATGTTTGTCAAGTTGCTGAAGTCTGAGCTTGCATGGTGCACATCAAAGAGAGGAAGAATGTACCCTATGAATCTCATCTGCCAGCATGCACAGAAAGAGAGACACATAAATGCACATATATGCAGAGGAGTTAGCCGTGTTAGTCTGTGGTAGCAAAATCAAAAAGAGTCCAGTAGCACCTTTAAGACTAACCAATTTTATTGTAGCATAAGCTTTCGAGAATCAGGTTCTCTTCGTCAGATGCATGGTACATCTATACCATGTTTATGTCTCTACCATGTCCTAAAAACATGATCCTGAGTAAACCTCTCCTTATGTTGGCCAGGAGTTTAAATCCAACTTCAGGATTCTTCTGGACTGCCCTGTTCTCCAAACAGTGGTGTGGGGAATGGAACTGTATTTTCTTGCACCCCCCCCCCTCCCCACTTCATTCTCATGGGCTGCATAATACATTTTATGCCACCTAGTGGTAAGGACCCTGTACTACTCCATATTGTGAGTACTTCTTTTAAGAGATGGGATTTGTTTTTTTCACCAACCGCAGCCACTGAAACGGTGAGAAGGGAAGTTTCTTAACCTTTTCCTCTCAGGCTGTTTTTTTCCCATCAAAAATCAGCACCACTAAACTACTTTGACTCACACTTTAGTCAGTTTACAGATGATTGTTTTTCTTGAGCATAGTGAAACAGCTTGGGAGGGTGCGTTTTCAGTGGGGAAGCACCCCAAGGCGAAAGAGTTAAAATATCCTTCTCTGGCCTCCCAAACTCAGCAGTTGCATTTTGTAAAAACACAAATACATCCCTTTAAAGAAGCACAGAAAGAGACGGATTGTTCTGTCTTCAACTTTTTGGAATGTGCTTGAGACAGCAAATACAATAAAATTTCTAAGAGCAGCCCAAGACGTCTCGCTTTACAGAGTTGCTGTTGGCCTGTGGAAATGTCAATTTAACCATATAAGCATTTTTTTCTTGCTTGCAAGGTCTGAAATATGTTTTTCTTTTTTCAGCAAATGAACATAACTGTTTAATCTTTACCATGCTTCGAGTAAAGTTTGATCAAGCTTCTTCGAGTCAGATGAAATTGCTTTGCTGATCTGGTAGATTGGCCATCCCAGCTCTCAGCTTTTTCATGCTAGGAACATGGTTCTTTTTCCATCTTGTTATTTGGGATGTTTTGAAACTTGTTTGGAGGTGGCAGGTGTTTTTTGAAGGGATACTGCATCAGGAATGGGCAAATCCTTCCCTGCTCAGCAAGGGTCCTACACCATAGAGTGCTTCGCTTGAGGGTTAATCCGGCCTGTAGTGTGTAAAGATTTGGGCGCAAGGTCATACACTAACAGATTCCTCTGTTGTTTTGTAATGCAGCTTGGGTCATGTACACAGCCACGGGCACCTTCGTCTTAGCTGTCCTCATCATCTCATATCATCTGCGCAAGAGGTAGGTTGGGAGAAGAAAGAAACAAGCACGATTCTTGGGTTCCGTCCCCGGTGGGAAAGCAGGGTCCTCGGGACGGTGGGCACTCCCAGCAGTTCAGAGTCCTGGGTTCTAGCCCTCAAATTAAGTTTAGAAGACCGGCTAGTGGACTATGGCAGACTCGGCAGGAGAATTTGAGGGAAACAAGGCCTGTAATGACATAAGAAAAAGTGTTGTATAGTGTATTGTCGAAGGCTTTCACGGCCGGAGAACGATGGTTGTTGTGGGTTTTCCGGGCTGTATTGCCGTGGTCTTGGCATTGTAGTTCCTGACGTTTCGCCAGCAGCTGTGGCTGGCATCTTCAGAGGTGTAGCACCAAAAGCTTTTGGTGCTACACCTCTGAAGATGCCAGCCACAGCTGCTGGCGAAACGTCAGGAACTACAATGCCAAGACCACGGCAATACAGCCCGGAAAACCCACAACAACCATTGTTGTATAGTGGTTAACATTCCAGGCTATGTGACACTGAGAGATCTCTATCTTTTGGTGCTACACCCCTGAAGATGCCAGCCACAGCTGCTGGCGAAACGTCAGGAACTACAATGCCAAGACCACGGCAATACAGCCCGGAAAACCCACAACAACCATCATTCCAGGCTATGATTTATTTTTATTTTTTTATTTTATTTACTTCATTTATGCCCCACCTTTCCCCCCAGTGTGCACCCAAAGTGGCTTACATAATTCTCTTCTCCTCCATTTTATCCTCACAACAACCCAGTTGGGTAGGTTAGGTTGTGAGTGTATGACTGGCCCAACGTCACCCAGCAAGCTTCCATGGCAGAATGGGGATTTGAGCCAAGGTCTCCCACATTCTAATCTGACACTCTAACCACTACACCACGCTGGCTCTTAGAAGACAGCTTCATATCCTCAGGCAGCCATGCTGCTTACTGGATGATCTTGGGCTAGCCACTGGATTGGATCCACCCAGCTTTTCTGGTGATGAAAAAGACCATGTGGACCCTTTGACCATCCACAAGAGCTATGCTGGAATTCATGGGACCTGCATGGACAATCGCCAGGTGAGGGCAGGGCTGCAGTAAGGAGAAGAGCTGAGTGAGGTTATCAGGTGTCTCTCCCATAGTCATCTATTCTCTAAACTAAACAGCCCCAGTCTTTCCTCATAAGGAAGGTGCGGCAACCCTGGGGCCCTTGGCAACTTCCCTCCCCTGCCCTCCCTCTGATGTGCAGGTTAATTGGCTGGGCTGAGCTGGATCCAAGCACCATTGATAGGTGCCTGGCTGCTTTATGTCCTCCCTCTAAATAGTGACTTCAGAGGGTTAGAAAAAAACAGCAAGTGTAAAGTCTTCAGCTTGGTATTCAAATACATAATACTCTTATCATCAGTGAATGGCTTAAAAGGAAATCAATGTCTCTTACGATCATATCAGACCTGATTTAATGGCTTATGCTTCCCTGGAAGTGGAATTCTAAAACTGAAATTAGAAAATCTGGAAACTCAGCATTTGGTTTCCATTATCACTTGCATTTCATTTTTATCCCGTTCGCATATTTCTGTATGTTTGCACTTTTATCTCGTCCTTTGTCCAGGAAGCTCAGGGCAAGGGACAAGACTCTCCCCTTTTATCCTCATAACAGCCCCATGGTGTCTGGCCATATCACCTCCAATGTTTCAGAGGGACGTGCTTGTAACACCCCTGTTCCTGCGGAGGATCTCTTTGCAAGTCCTATAGTTCCCTTGTTACTCCTAGTTGAAGGTGTTCCACTGCCTTTGTTCACTTACTAATTGATTGACCTGTTCTCCACTGATTTCAAAAAAGAGAAGATGATAGTTAGATAAAGACAGGCATGCGTATGTGCCGCCAAGTTGCAATCAACTTACAGTTATTCTACCAAGAGGCTTTCAATGCAAATTAGAAGCTGAGGTAGTTTGCCATTGCCTTCCCCTGCAGAGTCTTCCTTGGTGGTTGCCCATCCAAGTACAGCTTCCAAGGTCTGACTAGGCTATACCATGCTGCCTTCCCTCCCGGATAAAGACATATTGAGGGGGAAAACGGTGTTATCAATAGATCAAAATACACGTTTGTAAGGAATACAAGCAAAGGATCTGCAAGGGGGGATCTCATTTTCCCCTCCCTACTATTTCCTCTTTCCCCTCCCTGAAAATCCCCATAGTCTCCCCAACTCTCTCTTTCCCACTCACCAGCCAACCTATCTTTATCTGCCCCCCCTTTCAGCTTTCTCTCCTTCTCTCCCCCTGGCAGCCTCTATCTGGGAAAACTATGCCTGAGTTGTGCAGTGCTAGTTGCTGAACCAGGCCCATCTCAGACCAGGGAACCTGCAGGTCTTGCGAGGAGCGCATCATTTCCCCCTGTATCACCTCCTTCATATTATTTCCTCTTTCCCTCCTCCTGGCAACCCCCATATCAGTCTGGGATCTGGGAGACTCAAGGTCAAATCCCTGCTCTGCTATGGAAGTTTGCTGGGTAACCTTGGGCAAGTCCCATGCTCTCAGCCTAACCTACCTTACAAGGCTGTTGTAAGGATAAAATGGAGGCAAGGAGAATGATGTAAACAGGTTTGGATCCCCATTGGGGAGAAATGACATAAATGAAATGAAATGAATGCTACTATATAAAAGGCTAACCGTGTTCCATACAACTCACGTCCTACCCTGGTGCGCCTCCAGAGGGCGCTGCCATGGAGGGAAGCCCAGAAGAGGCAGTCTGTCTCTCTGAGAATGCATTGCGGTGGGAAGCCCAGGCTGGGATCAGGCGTGGAGAGGGTGGAAATGCCTGCCCCAGCCTTCACCCGGCTGGGATCAGGAGTGGAGCAGGTAGCAATTCCCATCCCCTACCTTCACTCAGCTGAGATCAGGAGTGGAGCAGGCAGCAATGCCTGCACACCAACTTCACCCAGCTGGGATCAGGAGAGGAGCAGGCAGCAATGCCCGCACCCTAAATTCACCACGCTGGGATCAGGAGCAGAGCAGGTGGCAATGTCCGCCCCAACCTTCACTCAGCTGGGATGAGGAGTGGAGGAGGAGGCAGTGCCCACCTACCCACCCTTCCCTTTCTAATTTCCCCCCACAATGGGGATTGTTACTAGTGAATGAATAAAACAAATCCTCACCTTTTCCTGCTTCCTTCACTCCTTCCCACCCACCCACCAACCTACTTTTTTGTATTCTCCCCATCTATGTTATTTATTTACTTAATGTACACCCCTCCTTACTTCAGAATTTGGACCCAAAGCAGCTTATATCATTTCCTCTCCTCCATTTTATCCTGAAAGCAGCCCTGTAAGGTAGGTTAAGCTCAGCATGTGCGACTGGCCCAAGGTCACACAAATTTCCATGGCAGAGTGGAGATTTGAACCTGGGTCTCCCAGATGCTAATTTGAAACTCTTAGCAACTACACCACAGTGGCTTTTGTTGGGTGACTGCTGCTGAACAGTAGCAAGAAGCCAGGCCTGGGTGAGTCATGCAAGTTACAGGATATCAAGTCACCCAATGGTTACTGCCAGTCTTGGCCCTGATGAATCTTTCTTCAAAGGCCAAACAGCCCTGGAAGGGGCTCTGCTCCACTATTTGTTACTGGGAGTAACCAAGACTTGAAAGCAGGCAATTCTGTAGTGGTTGCCAGCAACCCTCACAATAGACACTAAAGAAGGCATTCATTTTTTCAAGGGTTTTTTTTTAAACCCTGCTCTCCCAATGTATTTGATTTTAGATTTCAGCTTTTTTTTTTTTAACTTCTGGGGCTTTTCTCAGGTTTGTAGAAAGATCTTTCTTGTTTGTCCATGGCTCCAATCTCTGGATTTAAGTATCCACAGCTATGAGAATTAAATATACTGATTATGCCAGTTGGTGGTGTGAATTCTTGTCTCACCTACTTCTGCTGTTTACTTCATTGCTCCTTTCCAGGACTTGCCTTTTTGTGCAGAAGAAGACCGGCAGTTCTCTGAGCCCTTTCTCCTCCAAAGGCCCACGAAGTCGCTGCCAGTGCCTTGGGGGCGAGGCGTGGGCTGTGGCCTACCGACACACCCGTGTGGTGATCTGTACCACACGTGGCACTCCACATCACCGTCCCCTACGCAATGGCGGTGGGGTTGGCGGGGACGACGAAGCCTCCTCTGACTGCTCCTGCCTGTGCCACAGTTATGAGAACCTTTCTTCTACCAATCAATCTTCTCTCAAATCTCTCATCTCCACCATCTGAAGCCATGGGGCTCCTGTCGTTTTCTGTTTTCACCACTACATTTGTCCAGGGACAGGTTCCCTTTCTGTTGACAGACTTTACATATTGACTGGGAATCAAGTGATCCGAAATCTATAGCCATATCCCGTCAGGGCGGGAGTTATAACTTATTGGGAGTTGAAGCCTGGCATGTGTGGTTGATGGCAGCTTTCCAGGAAACGGGAGACCCTTTGTGAGCAGACAAGCTAAGCAGTGTTTTCTGTGGTTGAGAGAGCCTTGATAAGCTGCCACTGAAGCTAACCCTATGGGGAGTACAAGGTGACGGGACCTTATAGCCATTTCTCTGGGGAAAGACGTATACACCTCTTTTGAAACTAGTAGGCCCCTTATTGGTGCTGGAATTTTGTGAGCATCTCCTGTTAGACAGAGATGGTTGGGAGGGATGCCCCCCCAAATCTGTAGAAATCTTCACTGCAACAAGATTCGTGCCCCTGGGCAATGTGGGGAATTTCAGACCATGAGATGTGCAGGGAGTCAGAGCTCCTCCTAACACCCCATTTTGCAAAGGCTTAAGCAGGGTGGAATCCTGTGACTGCATCCTTAACAGCATTTTGAGGCTGGGATAGGTAGTTCATTGCAAAGAGGGTGGCTGGCTCTGCAGACGCTGAATGGAAAAAAAGCATCCTTGGTTATGCGCTGAGCCAATCACCAATGTTGACATGAGCCTATTTGGGTGCAAACTGAGTCCAGAATCCATGGGACACACAGAAGAAGGGATGTTCGTTTGGCTCCAGGGGATGCAATAGAAACATCAGAGAAGAAGAGAGGAGATGGAAACCAGCCCTTTGTCTCCTGTGCCCCACAGGCACAAATGGACTTTGGAATATAAAGCTTTAATTAAATTATTTTCATATTGGTGATAATGTTTCTCTGTTGTTGTCTGCACAAATGGGGTCGAGGGTGGGACGTTAAAAGGATAAAGATTTCTAGCTCTGGTAGGGATATAAACTTCCAGTTGCCAGGAACATGGAATAACATTCGTGGATAAGGTGACTAATTTCAACAAGATGTCTCTGTTCCTCTTATTCATATTAATGTGTAGAAATCCTTGGTTCAAGCCTTAATGGATGCAGCAGTAAAGACTTGGGACCAGGGCTTTTTTTCAGGGGGAACGCAGGGGAACGGAGTTCCGGAACCTCTTGAAAATGGTCACATGGCTGGTGGCCCCGCCCCCTGATCTCCAGACAGAGAGGAGTTGAGATTGCCCTCTGCGCTGCTCAGTGGCACGGAGGGCAATCTAAACTCCCCTCTGTCTGGAGATCAGGGGGCGGGGCCACCAGCCATGTGACCATTTTCTCCGAGGGCAACCCACTGAGTTCCACCACCTCTTTTCTCAGAAAAAAAACCCTGCTTGGGACAATACTGGCAGGAGAAGGCTAGAACTTGAAAATGAGGGTAGGGTAGTGGGAGGAAACAAGGGCTGAGGGCAGCAGGAATCCTTAGGGAAACAAGGTGCAGGTGTCTTTAGAAGCCTCCGAGCCAAGAGAGGGGAGCTGGAGCGCTTGGTGCTAAATTATATTAATGGTGGGTATCTCAGGGGAGCCAGTGAAGAGGGTGAACTTTTTGGGCTGTCCTAAAATCTGACATGTCTTGTTTTTGATGTTTTCATGGTAAACCATACATTCATATACATCATACTTACTCTGGTGCTGAAATGCCGTGGGTCTCATTTGAAATTAGTTCAAAATTGTCCATCAAGTATATAGAGTTATATACTCTAGAGTTACAGCTATATATTCAAGACTCATGAGAGTCCTATGTCTTGTTAGGGTTGCCAACTCCAGACTGGGAAATTTCTGGAGATTTGGGAGCATGGGGAAGGTAGAGTTTGGGGACAGGAGTTAGCTTAGTAGGAATGTGGTGCCATAGCATCTGCTCTCCAAAGCTGCCATGTTCTCCAAGGGAACTGGTAGCTGCAGTCCAGATCGCAGTTGTGATTCTGGGAGAACTCCAGGCCCCACCTAGGAGGCGAGCAACTTTATTTCTTGTCCAAAAGCAAGAAGTACCATTAAAATCCAGGGCAGATTTGTATTAATTAATAATTTCAAAAGTAAATGGATAGAAAATATAATTAATAGGTCAGTTCAGATTAGTTTACACATACCCAAGATAGATCAGTGTGAATTTAGATGTAGACGGTTGCATATGTAAGTCAGCACATATTCAAATTGTAATAGTGAGCTGCATAAAAAAAGTTAATGTTTGTTCATATTTAATTGCAATTGCCGTTGGTTTTGGAGGGAAGGAAGATACTGTGTACACTTCCTTACCTGCTAGGTTACCACAGGGAGATTGCAAATATAGAGACCCTCGTGCTAGTCTAATAACGCAGTGCTAATAGTAATTAATGTATTAAGATTATTGCTGTCCATCTCTTTAGTCTGGTTTTCTTCTATCACATCACTGTATTGACTAGTAAAATGGATAATCTCTTGTGCAAGTGATGAGAGCTACACAACAGGACCACTCACAGGTTACCGGAGGGATTTCCCAGAATTGCAGAAAAATGTTTCTTTGTTACTCTTATGAAGAGGGGAATAAAAGCCCTTTAAAAAGTCCTATGAGGACTGAGTATGCCTCAGAAGGATGGAATATGAGAGCAATTGAGAGTTAAAAAGGGAAAGGGGGGGAATCAGCCTGCTCAAGGCTAGAGAATACTGTAAGGGGAGCTTCTGAGGAGGAAGGGGATTTTCAAATTGTCTCCACCCTCTTGCTGATTATGAATGTGAAACTAGCTAGGGAGAAGTGCCTCCATTATTACTAATCGAAATTCTGCAGACCAACATGTCCACCTGAAACTATGCAGATCTATGCATGCAAATGTGAGAATAGCCCATTCCCATTCTGCACCAGACTTCGTTTGCGGTTAATTAGCAGGGAGATCTTTTAAGTGAGTTGTTTCTGACTGAGCAGTAAGCCAATCAAACGTCACCTCTGACTGGGATTCACTCTGCCTCAGTTTTCCATCTGCAGTATGGGCATAATCACAGGCATGCATTACAGGTTCTTCGTGGTGGCAGTAATGCCTACATCTGAGTGCTCTAAACATGGAGAACATACTAAATACTACTATTGCTATTACTCTTGGATAAAATCCGAGACACTGAAGGACTGCGATAATATCATGTGATGATTTAAGATCTTGAGACTTCAAATCAAAATGGAAAAGAAGCTAGAACATAATATCCTAGTTATTATTGTGGTTGAATGTAAGGTCAAACTGATTGATGTGGCAACCCATGTGACAGTTGAATAGAGGAAAAAGACTGAAAAGATAACAAAATATCAAGATCTAAGATCTGAAGTTCAGCGTCTCTGGGAGAAACATACAACGGTTATTCCAGTAGCTATAGGAGCACTTGGTGCTATTTCAAAAGGAGTATGTAAACAGGTAGGCAATTACCCGCATAGGCAGGATAACAACCAGCCAGGTGCAAACAGATGCACTACTCAGAACCTGCCATATCCTAAGATGATACCTCACTAACTCCTGGATTCTTGGATAAAATCCAAGTCGGTGAGGGATCAAAAATTCCAGCCCAACCATCTGGAGGACTGTGGAAAGTAGAGATGATGAGAATGATAGCGATACCTGCCTGCACAAGCAGCATTATCTCAGTACGGATTTTGAAAGGAATAAAAAGCAGAATATACAAATGATGCTGCTTGAATCACCACGCCGTTTAGGAGCAAGACTAGAGTGAATTCGCAAGTAATTCACCACAGCATTACGTGCAACCTTCCTGCCTGGGGCGGGTGTGTGTGTGCCTTTTGCCCACATTGGGCGCCCACAATCCCCCCCGGATCCCTTTTGCGCGCGCTTCTAATGCCAGGCACAGAGGGCGGGCTCCTGGGGGAGGGGGCGTGTCCGGAAAGGGTTTATGCTAATATCCGAATTCTAAGATTCTGAGACCCCGACGTCAGGAGTTAGTTATGCTAATAATGGAACGGTGGGCGGGCAGCTGAGAGTGATCGGGGGCGTGGCTTGTCCAGGCGTGGCGCCCCTTACGGAGTCCCGGCCCCGGGCGCCATGTGCGAACCACACTGCGGTGCAGAGATTGTGCATGCAAGGGGGTGGGTGGGCGTGGCTATGCAGAGCAGCATGCAAAGGAGGGCCACGCGGGGACGCGCTGCAGGCGAGCGTGCGGCGTGGAAGGCAGAGGGTATGTTAATGAGGCGGCGGTGGGCGGGGCGAGATTGTGAGCTCAGCCGGGGAGGGGAGAAGCCAAAGGAGGAGCCGGCGGGTTGCAGCAGCATCGGCAGCAGAAGGAGGCGGAGGGAGAAGGGCGAGGGATGCAGAGCCCGGGCAGCAGCTGACCCCGGGGGGGGAGCCCGGCCATGGCCTTCCTGGGGGGGCCCCGGCTCCTGGACTGGGCCAGCTCCCCCCCTCACCTGCAATTCAACCGCTTTGTGCTGACGGGCTACCGGCCGGTCAGCTCCGGGTCCGGCTGCCTCCGCAGCCTCTTCTACCTGCACAACGAACTGGTCAACATTTATACCCACGGTGAGCTGCAGCCTGTCTCCCCCCCTCCCCCAGCTTGCCTCCCAGACCCCGATCTCTGCGCGCACCGGCCGTCCCTCCCCGCAGGGCCCTCCCGGCGACTGCACGCTCCCTGGCAGAGAGCAGGCTGAGAGTGCGGCCGAAGCCCCGTTCCATTGCCTCTCCCTCGCTCCGGGTACCGAACGCCCCTGCTGTGTCTTGGAGTATTTTGAGATCCTCGGTTGGCGTCCTTCTTTCCCGGCCGATCTCACCTACTTTCATGGCCTGGACCGTCCCTCCTAAAGGATTTGGAGACACACAAACCCTGCTTCAGCCCCCAAGACCCCCGTGCTTCGACCCCTTTGCGCACACTTTGAACCCCGCTTCCCTTCACCCTTCTTTCCCGTGCTTTCTCACTCCCATGCAACCTGATCCTCAGGTGCAGAAATCCTATTGCAAGCCAGCCTCCGTGGGCGATGGAACTGAATGCCCGCTCCATCTCTCTGCCACCCCCATCTTGAGCTTCAGGATCCCACCTGCCCAATTATTCAGAATTAGTGTTACCCCCCTACCATACCTGGGGGCATACAGGGACATCTTCAGGAGTTAAGGCAAAGTAACTTGAGATTGAATCTGGATTTGGATGCTTTATGTCCTTTCAGAGGTCAGCTTTGAACTTGGATTCTGTGTGGTTTTGTAGGAAAAACAGACTGCTTAGAGAGAATAATCTGGGCTGGATGGCTGAGCACATGCTTGGCACACACAAGTTCTAAAGTCAAGTCTTCCAATTAAAAAAAGGGTTTCTGGTAAAGATGCTAGTAATAACCACAACCTGGGGAGGTCTAGGGAAAGCCACTGCTTGTCAGAGCAAGCTGCACTCAGCTACCTGGTCTGAGAACCAATTCACATGTTATGGTGTGCACAGGTAGGGTCCTGAGTGATATGTGTACTCCTGAGTGATATGTGTACTCCTAAATTCCCACTCTTTAATTCCCATAGATTGTGAATGTGGCACAGGTGGGGAAGGGGTTTCAGCCTCCCCTCCCACACCGTTTTCCTGACTAGAAACAGTGTGTGTGGGGGTCACTATTCAGCCTGTAGGGGAAACCCATAAGTGATCATGTGAGTTTGACTAACAGGCCTTATAACATACCCCTGGGACCATTGCAGCTGAGGAAAACAGACTGTGCAATAGTTGTGACCCGAATTGGGCAACTTCTGCACAGGAACTGAGAAGACCTGCAGCTCATGTGTGACTCGGATAAGGACTCTGGACCCAACATGTGTACTTTATAATACATGAATTGGCAAGTGCAACTTCATTGAGAGTATTTCAGATTGAATGTGAAGGAGCTTTGAAGAATCAGAAGCTTAGATGTGATACTGCCCCTTTCTGCATTTCTTAGTTTTATAATTTGTGAAAATAGGCCACAACAGTGTTTAGGAATTTCTATTAATCAATGAGCTGGGCTACCAGACCAGTTTAATATGAATAATAATACTTAGCATTTGTATTGTGCTTGTACATTGTAGATATTCTTCCAACAACCTTGTCAGGTCGGCCAGTATTATCCACACTGTGTGTGTGTGTGTGTGTGGGGTCGAAGTGGCTTGTCTAAGGCCACTTTGTGGCAGAATCAGGATCCTGGGCTCTTCCCTGGAATACAAGTTACAGGAGTGATAAAAAAAACATAATGCACTTTCACTGCTGGTTTTGATGAGAATCTGCCAGGAGATGCACATCTTGCTATACTTGAGTAAAGTTGGCTCCATTCTTGCTTGCAATCCTAATCTTTGTGCTCTGTTAGTATTTCCCGTATGGGAACAGCAAGTGAGAGCAACAGCTGGGGTTTGCATGTCGCCAAGGCATCACTCCATTCTGGAGAATGTTTCCTTTGAGTAAATGGGGTCACAAAAGTTTCTAGCCCTTGCCGTTGTTCACGTTAACACTTGATAACATATTGCTTGCTTGAAAACATAGATATTGAATGATGGGGACAGAAAGCATATCTGTAAGGCCTGCATGGTTCATAGCCTGCACAACACAAGGGGCTCTGTCAAACACCTGACGTTGCTGCTTGTCTGGCACGCCGAAAATGGGTGTGTGTTGTCGTGATCCAAAGTTAGCAGGTTTCATTTGGTGACATACAGGTTGGCCAGGCCTAGTTTAGACAGAGTAAGGGGAGAGAGCGATAATGAGATAGGTAATAATGATGCGTATTTAACACTGTATGAGATTTCATAGTAATTTTCTTATTCTTACAACAACCTGTGTTGCAGAGAGCAGATTGCCTAGGGTCATATGTACCGGTGCTGTGGCTTAAACCAAGGAGTTCCCTGTACTTATGCTGCAGCTTGTATTTGAAGGAATGCCATATAATACGAATTCCAGAAGAGGAAGTGTTGTCTTTAAACAAGCAGGTGTCTCTTGGTACCTTAAAGATGGATAGTTTGTTAGTCTAAGATGCCACAAAACTCCTGTTTACAAAAAGTAAGATGACTTTTCTCTCTTTAGTGTTGTGGCTCAGCTCTGACACCTGTGAAATAATAGGTGTGTCCTCTGAGCATGTGCAGGGTCTCAGGGTCCCCAAGTGTAGCCCTAGCATGTTTCCTAAGGGACTAAACACTGTTTTCTTGCTGCTTGTGAGAGGCAATGCAATATAGTAGCTAACCAGCTATAGTGTCAAGAGTAGGATCTGGAGGCCCAGGTTTGAATCTCCAGTCTAACATGGAAGCTGTGCTGTGTGTCTTTGGGCCAGTCTCTCTACATGGTTGTTGTGATGATAAAAATGGAGAAGGGGAGATAGTGTTGTAAGCTGATACCCTTGCCAGGTTTAAAAATAAAAAATAAATACATGTAGAAACACCTTTCAGCTGCATATTTGTTTGGAGCGGTCAGGAAAAAATGAATGGGAGGCAAGTTAGGCAACAGAACAAATTGCGAGATTTCTTCCTCTTAACAGTTCTTAACCGAGCCAGTGGATGAACCAGCTTTCCATGTAAGGGAAAAATCTCTCCTGCCCTGTTCTTATCTGTCTCTTGCTGGATTAAGCCACAGCGGATCTGGCCGGCTGCTTGCTGTTGTTCGCCCTGGGTGAAGGGATCAGTGCAGTGGCAGTACTGGTTCACACATGCAGGAGAACAAGGTGGTACTACTTCAGACTGAGGGTGGTGGAGTCCAGCTTGGACAGTTCTTTTGCATTTAAAAAAACCCCCAAATCCTGCAATAGCAGGGAGAAAGATTCTACCTGCCCCACACTTGCTGTGCAGGTTTTCTGTTTACAGAATGTTAAGACGGGTGGGTGGGATTTCAAAACAAGAGTCTTCCTCTGTGGTTAGGTGTTGTGCAGCCAATTCGACCACATTCTTTTGCATGTTTGAATGAGGATCAGATTAAACCATCTTTTGGGCTGTCCTAGAGCAATGGGTCAGGGTCATACTGAGTCTGATCCCGCCATGAGAACTGCAGCCTTGGAAATATCCAGGCCTTGTCTCTGTGCCCACTGAATGTCTCACAGCTCCACTGTTTACATGCTTTTTGTTCTCCTATTTCATTTTTTAATGAATATTATTTATATTTTTATTTTACTTCATTTATACCTCACCTTTCTCCTCTGCGGGGACCCGAAGTAGCTTACAGCATTCTTCTTCCCTCCATTTTTCTTCACTACAAACTGTGTGAGGTAAGTTAGGCTGAGCGTTTTGTGACTGGCCCAAGGTCACCCAGCAGACCTCCATGGCAGAGAGGAAAATCGAACCTGGGTTGCCCAGCTCCTGGTCTATCACTTTAGCTACCACGTCACACTGCCCCTCCTCAATATTATGCATTTATAAAAAGATTTTGAAGATTCAATGAACTTCTCATACAGTGTAATTGAGTTTAATTTTTAAAGAAACAAACTCAGAGGTGAGGGGATATCAGCCTGGGGAGGGAGGGGAAAGCTTTTTGCATCTCTTACAAATTGAATAAGAGTCAGGACTTCCTAAAGAGTGGGTTGTGACCCCTTTGGCAAGGATCAGGCTGGCTTTTTTTGGGTGAGGGTCTGGTTTCTTTGTGAGCACATGTCACTGTTCTAGGTAAGCTGTATTCATCCACGTGCTTTCCACCCACCTTTGCAACTACAAGGACTTGCAACTTGCTCCATTAAGAACAGAAAAAGAAAACTAGGATTCAGGAACTTGAACTCGATGTCCACCAATACACACTGTGCTTTCCCTGTGGAATTGTATAGCCACGAGATGATAACTATACTGTTGTAGCCTGGGCCTTCTGGGAATATTGTTCTTGCACTCTCAAATGAGGTCAAAGAACGACAGGAAACAGTGGTGCAATCCTTGCGCTAAGTGTCGAGAGGAAGGAAGGAGGTTGTAGAGACTTGGTAAACATTTGCCAGCCTGGTTCCCAAAGAAAGCAGTCAAAAGAAGCAATACCTAGAGAAAACATATGCTCAAGGGGGTGTGAGCATTCAAGGGATCAAAATCCCACAGAGAGCCACGACTCTTGGGTTTCTACCAAGCTCTTAAGAAGAAAGTGTGGCCCTTTAGTCAGAGCTGTTGGTGTCAAATGATTGGCTGTGAGAGAAACCATTCCTCATTGATTTAACCTATCAAGGAAACCACTGTGGGCCTGCCATGGAATCTGCACATTGCAAAGGATTCTGGCCAAGATGGTGCTACAGCTTGTGTGAGACGCTACCCAGTCTTCGGAGCCTGGCTGTTATCCCCTATGAAATGAGACTGTACCATAGAACACTGCCAACACTCACCTGTGCCTTTTTGTCTTGGGGGAGATTGGGAATGGCTGACGCTCTTTTCAGGGTCTCCCTTTGCCAGCTGCCTGAGCAATGAACTAGGACTCCCTGGAACACAGTTGGAAAACTGCTGGGTTAGAGGGATATCTGTGGGTTGTGTACAAGCTGGGATGACTTAGCCCAGAAAAGTGTAGGAGTTTGCTTACAGGAAGTCAGTAAAGTTGCTGTGCTTTGGCTTTGCTGAGCCAAGTAGAACTGTGCCTGCAAGCCAACTTAATAAGGCTTCCCAGGGGAAATGCCTCGTGTATACGAAACAGTTCATTTGTTAGCATTGGCAGGGTGGTGATCTCCAGGGAGTGGCACATACCAAGCACCTGGGATCTGCTTAGCAGTGTCGGTGCCTAGGGTTGGGCACCCAGAAAGCAAGTGAAGAAATCAGGGAGGGGTAGCAACTTCCTGGCTATATGGAGCCAAAGTTTGGTCTAGCCCAGTGTTCTGTTTCCAGCAGTGGACAGCCAAATGCCTCTGAGAGCTCATCAGCTGATCATTGAGGTGGTGTTCATTCCCTGTTGTACTATTATCTGTTACTTGGAAGTATACTCTCTCTGGACATGGAGGCTCCATTTAGCTGTCAGATAGGGGATGCTGCTTCTTTATTTTGACCACTTGGGCCTACTTTCCCCCAGAATGGGTCATAGCTCATGTGTTTTGTGTGCAGAAGGGCCCAGGTTCGATGGCTGGGGAACTAGAAAAGTCTTTTAACCTCTGATTGTAGAGGACAGCTACTAATCAGAGTGTTGGTTTAGGTGCCCTGATTCTATTTAAGGTGGATTCAAACACATACTTTTGTGTGTCCTGGAAAGTTAGAGTCTTCCTAGCTGATTGCGTTCCCTCAGAGAACCCAGAAGTCCTGCTGAGAATCACCTTTCCAGCCCCCATGGGTTAAAAACTGTTGATCCTGTTTAACCGAAACAGAGAAACAGATTCTGTCTCTTTGCTCTCCTGGCCCAACACTAAGAACTGGCTGGGAGAGGCAGATGTGGAGTTGCAGTTCCCAAGTGATTAGAAGGCCAGAACCCTTCAGAAAACTTTTTAAAGTGTTTAATGCCTTCTGCTTCTGTGGGACACATTGGTGCCTCAGAGGGCCACAAGTGAGGCATAGGATTCTTGGTGATGGCAGCCAGGGATTCTGGTTCTTTCCTTGACACCCTTTTTTTGCCCAGGAGACCCCATGAGCCTTTAAGTCCTGTAGCACAGAACAAGGAGTTGAGGTTCCTTCAAGATCCAACTGTTCGTTCCCCTTGAGAGAGCAGTACTTGATTTGTGTAGTCCAAGGGAGGGAGGGAGGAGCTAGGCATGTTTATAGATTGGGTATGCCCATGCTTGATCAAGGCTAGAGTGGGTGACCCCTTTACTGGATGCCCTTAAAACTACGGATGTCAAGTGATTGACAAAGCCATAGTTGACAAATTGTTCAAATGTTACTAGATTAAATTTGTATCTGACTCAAAGCAATAATGAATTTATTCATAACAATATCCAAATTGTCCAGAAAAATAAGCTCCAGCCCTGCCATAAAGCCCCTGGTCACCCCAATTGTAGATTAAAAGCTTGTTTTAAAAGGAAAAGTTTGAAACAAAAAGCATAGCATCCTTGTTTTTCAGATGGCGTGTTTGTGTATGGAAGTGAGCATCTTCTTAGAGGCATTCCCTCCTGGGTGAGGGAGTTCTAAGAAGCCAAATTCCAGAGGGGTAGCCATGTTGGTTGGTTTCAGCGGAAGCAAAATGGAGTCTTTTGGCATCTTAAAGATTAGTCGTTTTATTGTAGCAGAAGCTTTTATGGGCCAAAGTCTTCTTCATAGGATGCATGAGAAGACAAAGAAAAGGGTCAATTGTCTTTTAACCTCACTTTTTACAATTTCCCCCCCTTGACAGATTTATGTCCTTGGGCCAACTGAGGGCACACTTCCTGGATCTCATGATAGGGACCTTGGTCCAAGGAACTTATGCCACAATAAATCTGTTCGGGTGCCCTTTTTTTTCTCAGATGGTTTGTAGTCTGCAGTTTTTATAAATGTTTGTATTAAAATACTTCTTTAAAATATGCTGCCTGATTTAATCAAGGGCTCTTTTTTTGACAATCAATACATTTTTTCCCCAATCAATTCCTCCATTAGATTAAATGTTGTTGCCCTAATACAACTGGTTCCAGCATGGAAATCAGATGAAGCAGAAGGATCCTTTTGGGTGCTCTTAACACTCCTCTTTCTAAGAGAGCTTTCGATGCAGTAGATTGAGAAGACAGGTAGCCCTGGAAGCAAGATCCCCAGGGTCTGTACAGTGTTTTTCCTGATGCTGAGGTCAGTGGGTTTAAATTCGCCAACTAGATTTATAGCTAGATGTTAGGCAATACTATCCTAACATTAAATAATGAATGCCCAGGAAGAGACTATAAGAATGTTGGAAACGCCCTGCCAGATCAGACTGAAGGTCCAGCTAATCCAGAATCCTGGGTTGGATCCAGTCAGCTTTTTCACAAAATCTTGTACAATCTCCTTCCTTACTGTGATCTCCATCCCACACTTTTTTGTCCAGGCAGGTCCTGTGATGCCCAGCAAAGCTTTTTTTGGATGGTTACAGAGGAATGCCCTCCTTTCTTTTTCACCAGCAGAAAAGCTGGTTGGATCCAACCCCTCTGTTTCAGACAGTGGTCACCCAGTTGCCCTGGAGGACCAACACACACGGCATAGTGGCCGCAGTCTTCTCTTGATGTCCCCCAACTCCTCAGTTCTGAGCATCATGGTTATTGTGAAAAACTTTTCTGTGCCTGAGATCGGGGAGAGCTGCCGCCATTCAGAGTAGACTATATTGAGCTAGATAGATCTATTAAATGTAAGACCATTTCTTATGGTTAACTCTCGCACCATTTTTCCTGATAGTCTGTGCTGTTGTTAAAGCTGTGTGGCAGACAATAGTTCAACAGGTGCAGTTTTTTTACTACTGCATTTTACTGCTGCTACTTTGTTGGGTTCATTTTTGTTTTCATTTTAGAATTTCATCTGTTATGTTTTAAATTGAGCCAATCCAGACATAGGAGAAATAGAAGTAGAAACGTCCTGAATAAAATAAATGGGGGCTCTAGTCAGTTGGATTAATCAGTTAAAAACATTTTGATAGACTAAAAAGGTTCCCCCATCCCAACTAATAAGGTCATGGATTTTGATGTCTTAAATTATTTTTTAAACAAAAATACTTATCAAAACAGCTAGTAAGTGCTGTCTTAGAAGAGGCATTCTGTGGGAATGCCTCTTCCAAAATGATGCCTGCTGCAGTAATCCATGTTGCCACCCTCTAAAACAGTTTTTTTTTTGTTCGAACTTTTGGAGTTGGATCCTGTTCCTTTGTTTTGCTCCACCAGTGTAAGAGGCTCTGCTTTGCTGTTCACAGAACACAATTGTAGGATCCAGCCTGCTGTTTTTCTCATATGAGCACACACACTTGGATCTCCTTTAAGTGTGAGCTCTCAAAATAAAGATAGGTCCATTTCATTCCCCCTGATTTACTAGACATGGGGAGGGAATAATTGAGTACCATCAGAGCTGCTAGCTTTGCCCCCCCCCCACAACTCTTCCAGGTTTCACCAGGGACTGCACACACCTTTCTTTTCGAAGTCATAAGGTCTAGAAACCTGATCCTCTCTCTCTTTTTCTTTTTTTGATGAAATCTGAGCGACTTTGGATGCTGAATCCTGCTCCGGATGCCAGATTTTATGCTTGTGCAGAGCATTCACAGATGCACAGAAACCCAAGCCCTGGGTGGAAGGGGGAAGAGTGGGAGGCAGAGGCAAAGGGTTTGGATCAGCAGAGCTGGGTTTTCAAGTTAGCTGTGTTGCCCAGTGAGCACTGACATTGCGTAGGGAGTAAGAGAAGAATTGTTCTGAGCTCCTTGGAGATAGAGCAGGACAAAATGAACTCAATGGGTAGCAAAGGCAGGAAACGTGTCTCAATGGTTTGGGGACCTAGGAGTAGCTGAGGCACTGTGGCCTGTTGGGGCACATACAGGCTGTTGGAAGGGAGGCAGGCAGCTGTGCCAGTAATGTGAGCTGTTCCAGATTCTCTTGACCTCATTGACTGTGGGGCCAAGAGGTAGAATGAGGACATGGGACCGGATTCCCCCTTGCTCCATCTGCTGTGTCCCCCTGCATGTATCTAAAAGTAAGACTGGACTCACTCATCCCCTAGCTGAGAGGATGCCATTTAAATAGCGTGAGAGACACAATCCCTTGACATGCTTCAGCGTCTTGCCCTTTAAATAGTGGTATGAGTGTTTGTTTTGGGTGCTTGGGAGGGGCCGTCTTTGGTTCTCACAGGCCAGAGAAGTCATGACTTGGCTACTCAGGGAGGGAGTCCTACCTGGCTGGATCTGACCAAAGGTCAAGGGAATCTTGAGGAAGCACCCAGGCAGAGTGTGAAAAACATTTCCTGTTGTTTTTATCCCCAGCATCTGGTAAATGGAGGCATACTGCCCCTGATGGTGGAGGCTCCATTTTCAGCCATTAAACTATGAATTGTAGGTTTCCACCAGCCTTAAAGCCATTTAATGCAACTTGTGGCCATTGGGTTTGAAGAAATGCTTCCGTTTCTTTCTGGGAGCCTAACTATTGGCCAAGAGTCAGTCTTGATGCTGATGTGGAAAGTTTCCCAATGTGGGTCTTTTCCTGCAACCTGCCACCTAACCTTTTCTCAACTTTTTCTGGTAGCACCGTTATATTTTCTGTGCCTTTTCTAGAACAGTATTTAGCTTCTTCCAAAGAGCTAGCAGTGATCCTGTTAAGAGCTTACCTCTTTTCTCCACCTACCTTCCTGCCTGCCAGGGGTCCAGCGTCATAGAGGGCTGTGGAAAGAGGGCAAATCCTGCCCAAGATATGCCAAAATAACACACACACACACACACACACACCCGGCTTAAGTGACTTATACTTTAGGAACTACTGACCTTGGGGGGGGGTGGTAAGGAAGGGCTGTACTGAACTCTTGCCATGGATGGGCCATAGGCATTTAAAAGTAAAAACCCTAAGCTTCAACTGTAAGTGGATTTGCAATCCCTCCCTTTAACGTCTGGCTATTGAAAGGCCTCTCTTCCTTTCCTCCTCTTCCTCTGTCAAAATTTATATTGTAAACTCCTAGGGCCACAGCCCTCTCTCTCTCGGTGTGTATTGCTCTGCAAAATGCTGTGCACATTTCAAATGCGTTACTGTCTCATCTTTTAATATCAAACATGATGGTCCTGTGCGTGTTGCTGGGGGGAGCAAGACAGGGGCGCCAGCAGAGAGAGAGGACGTTTTGGTGTGCTTTAGAGATTTGCCTAGGTTGCAGAAAAAATTACTTTGTAAATTTTTTAAAAGGAAAAACCTCTTGTCACCCCTCACCCCCCTCCCCTGCCTGCCACCTCCTATGAGGACTGAGCGTGCTTATTGCCATTCATGAAGCAAAGAATTTTAAAGGCAGTTGAGTGTTATTTAAAAGGTGTGGGAGGAGAGAAATAGTATATAATATTGTGGATGGTGTGAAGCATCCCTCTCCAATCAGTTTTCTAGGGCACCCCCCTTCACACTGTACAGAGAGTTACAACTGATGCTTATTTGTTTGAATATTCATATGCCACTTTTATCTGAAAACTGGTCTGTAAGTAGTTTACAAACCAGATTTTAAAATGATCCATCCCATTATAATACCCCACAAATCTGGAAGGAACCAGCTCTGCAAGCCCTAGCAGAGTGTCCCACTAGGCTGCCCTGAGCATCAACAATTGAACCGTTTCAAAGGTTCATTTATACAATCCAGCTTTGCACAATCCCCTGAAGGGCTGTAGGTTAGAAATCATCCTGACTTGCTCCAGCAAACTATTCCAAAGTCCCTGAGCTGCAACAGAAAAGGCCTGAACCCAGACAGAACAGATCTCACTGCTTTTCCAGAAAAGCAATGTTAGTACAGTTTGTGACAATGGCCAGAGGACTGTGTGGAGTATGTGTGGGGAGAGGCAATCCCAGAAGTATGAAGATCCTAGTTCATGAAGGACTGCTTTCAGGGTGAAAATCAGCACTTTGAATAGAATGTGGATGCAGTGGGGCACCCAATGTGAAGGTCAAAGGGTAGGGATCACGTCCACATAACGCTTTACCCCTGTTAGCAGTTGCATTGCTATGTTTTGAACCAATTGTTGCTTCTGCATTTTTTCAAAGGCAGCCCCACATGGCAGCTTCTTACAGTACTCTAGTTTTGACATTACCATACCCTGGCTTAGCATGAGTTATGATGCAATCCTAAAGAAAGTTATGCTTTTCTAAGCCTATTGACTTAAGTGGATGTAGACAGGCATAACTCCACTTAGGGTTTCATTGTAAAATGAGCTGACTCCAGGAAGGGAGACCATTTGCATGCAAAATAAAGCTGGTAAAAGGCACTCCTTGCTACTAGATGCATTTGTTTCTCCAACAGAACAGCTGGGTCCAGTATGACCTCTATGCTCTTAACCAAGTCTGTCAAAATGATAACGTTCTGCTCACATATCTTGAACCTCTGCAATCAACACTATAGGGCAATTGCAGTAGTCTGTTGAGATTTGGGAATAGATGACCAGGATGCCACTCATCAAATCTGGTCCCAGAGATCAGCTGCACCAGAGGGAGGCAGGAGATCTCACGGTTAGTGGTTGCTGCAGTCCCTGAAATTTCTTGCAGACTGCCCCCCGTCACTTGTTCCTGTTATCCCTATGTGTAATAGCATACTGGGTGGCTCCCCCATGTGGATGACAAACCTAGCAAAACTGGGCCACCCTCAGACAAGGTAAGGATCTCCACCTATTCTGGAGACTCTCCGGTATGCAGAAGACTGTCAGTTGGCCAAGAGCTGGGAGCAGGCAGCAGTCCATTGAGGACTGATTGGCTGTGTGGGAGATACAGGATGTGGCCTCATGGAAGAGCATGTGCTTAGATCAGTCCCTGGCATCTCCAGGTGAATGATTTTGAGGGAAGAGATGGGATCTCAAAATGATTTCGCTCCCTCCTGTTCCTCATGGGATACCCTGCTTCTTGTTAATAACAATAAAATAACAGCTTGGCCCAGCTGTCAGCAACAGAGGTTGCTCATGTTTCAGCTTTGGGAAAAAGTTAGGTATAATGGGGGAGGAATGGGGGCAGGATTGCTGGCTGCTCTGGGAAATGCAGCGGGGGGTGGTGGGTGTGGCGGGGGTGGTGGGGGTGGGCACCAGCGAGTGGCGGGTCTGGAATCTCCCAAATGCCGACACTGTACAGTCTTTTCCCTGCCTGAGAAGCTCTGGCTCAGAGCACAAAATCATGACTGATTAATGTTACACAGTCTCTTGATGCTTCCGGGTGAGTTATCCGATCTGCAACACGTCCCTGGGGAGGAGAGCATGCCTGGGATTGTGCTTCCATGACAGGTCTGTAGCAGCCAGTACAGAGACCTGGGAAACAAGATGCCAGGGAGGAGAATTTGGAGCAGGGGAAAACAGGCGTCAACGCCCCCCCCCCCCCATCAGCACCAGTTCCTGGGGCCTGAGACCAGAAGAGACTGTTTCAAGAATTGCTGCCCTTCTCAGGAGATTTCTGGCTATAGCCGAAGTGAGGTGCTGTGGCTTTGTGGTGAGCATGTGCTCAGTATGCAGGAAGCTGCAGGTTCAGTCTCTTTAGGCATCTCCACATGAAGGATCTTTAATAGCCAGTACCAGCAAAGATCATACTCCTGATTGGTGGTGGCAGCTCTCAGGGGTCTCTGGCAGAAAAGACGATACTGAGTTAGGTGGCTCAATCAGCATACGCCAGCTTCATAAGTTCATCATTTCAAGAGTGGCATGAGTTTTTGAATAAAGCATCTGCCTAAATCAAGGTATCCTCCAAAAGTACTTCTAGATTTCAGGATTGGCTTCCTGTAACTGAAATGTTTTGGCGCAGCATCTGCAGAAGTGTCAGGGCTGACTTTTGGTGCTTAAACAGTGTGTTGTAGTGGATTGTGCCCGACTAGTATCTAGAAGGCCCAAGTTCAAATCTCCAGACTGGGGATCCCAGCCAGTATGACATAGAACAGGATCTGGGAGACCCAGGTTTGAATCTCCGTGCTGCCATGGAAGCATGCTTGGTAACCTTGGACCAGTTACTTTCTCAGAGTAACCTATCTTGCAAGGTAGTTGTTGCAGTAAAATGGAGGAGGGAAGAAAAGTGTTGTAAGCTGCTTCGTATTCCCATAGGGGAGGAAAGCAGGGTATAAGTAAATTCAGAGTATAAATAGATACATGGTTTGCTAAGGAAAGCTGCATTCTGTATTCGTTAGTAAGTAAACTTGGACACAGCCTGTCTCTTGTGCAAGGCTGCCCAGTGGACTTAATGGCTGATCAGGGCTTGCATTTCAGGCTGTGCAATACAAGTACAGCATTGTGTTGGCTAAATTATGTCCTCACAGTACTAAGGACTAGATACTTGATAATTAAAACCAGAGCCAAGATGTTTAGGCTCCTGAATTCTGCTCCCCCTACCCACTTCTATGGTGCTGTTGCACAATACATACAGCAGTGATGATTCTCCTGCTTTCAGTACCTCTGCTTTATCACTTTAATACCGAGATTTTTAAAAATTATCACCTGTGCTGTGTGGGTGACTGCTCTCCACAGTTGTCAGCATCCTGCTTCACCTGGATTACCCAGCCTTGAACACAGGACTCCAGACTGGGTGCGGCCAGCATCCCTTCTCCTGGTGATTTTTGCCTACTCTTCATTTGGAGGTGGGCAGGGTATGTGGGGCAGCAGCTGCTCCCTGCGCCAGCTGGCTCTCTGGTACCTCCTTCCGAGGCTATACCTTCCCAGCCAGGACCTGATTTGGATGTCTTTCGGAGGTCTTTGCGGTTGTGGAGCTGGCATTTGGGTCCCACATCCCTGCTGTCAGCAGAATGCATATTTGCAAGTTATCTGCTGATGCAACTTCCCTGTTGACCTTGGGACTGTCATTCCGCCAGGTGGGGATGCTGGGAGCCAGCAGGGGCCAGGGTGTGAGTGTCTGAACAAAAAGTCTCTTTATCAGGGTGCCTGCAGCTGCAGTGCAAGAGGTTGGTTATGCCATTTGCCTGCTGCTTGCACTCAGTAGGGCTGGAGCTCCATGCTATAGTACATCCTTGTGCCCGAAAACGCCTCCCCAAATGGCTATGTGATGCTGCCCCTCTCCCTTCCTTCAGATCCCTTCTCAAAAGCCACCATTCCCATAGATCCCCTCTCCCCTATTGAAATGACGCCCGAGCCGTGTAAACTAGGATTACCACAGATACTTCCCCTCTTTATCCTTTCCCTTAGTCCTCTCCCTTAAGTCTGTTTTAAGCTTTCAGGCCCCTCATGCTGTGCATGGCGACGTCACCATAGAAATAACCAAACAGTGGTGCAGTCTCGTGGGTCCCTGTGTTCCATCTCCTGAGGTGAGGTCAAAGGGCTGTGACCAGGGAGGGTTGTGGGCTAGAGCAGCACTTTTCACCCTTTCCTGTCTTACATCCTACCAATCGCTCTGTCAGAGAACCTGATAGCACTGTGACAGAAACAAAAAGCCCACGTTTCCCAAGAGCATTTGTATGTATACAGGCATTGTTGTTTTATTGATCATTTGTAAGTTTTAAGGATGTGAAAAATGGCAAAAGCACAAGGGATATAATTCACAGCAGGCAGGGTTGACAGGAAGAGGTGTATCAAAAGCACTCACTGGTGGGCAGGGGGAATGGGGAATTAGGAGAAACGTGGAGTGTCCAAGGTTGTTACTGCCATGACAGAAGGTGGATGGATGGATAATCTGTGGCAGGAGACAACATATTTGCAAGTGGTCATGGGGAGTGGAGTGGATTCTCTGTCCCACTGGTAGTTCACATGCCACTTGTTGAGAATCACTATGGCAGAGAATATCCAACACTAGTGGAAGTGGGGGGGGGGATGTGTGTGGAGGGGCATTCCATTATCCGGAGCGGCTCACAGGTTGGATTTCCTGGCATCTCCCATTAAAGGAACAGGTGCTGAGGCCAGGAGAAGACCTTGATGTGTGGCCCTTAGAGAACTGTCTGCATTCAGAGTAGAAAATGCAGAGCTTGATGGATGAGTGGTTTCACTCTGGATAAGGCAGCTTCATACAGCTTCTGAGGAGAGGTAGTGACTCAGTGGGAGAGCATCTGCTTTGCGTGCAGAAGACCCCAGATTTAGTCCTTGCCATCTTTGGAGCTCAGATGGTAGGTATTGGTTCTTGGAGAGCCACTGCCCATCAGAGTGGACAGTAGTGAACAAGATGGCCTGAGGCAGCTAGTAAGGGTCTGTAGCTCAGTGGGAGACCATCTCTTTTTCATGCAGAAGGCCCCAGGTTCTATCCCAGGCATCTTCAGTTAAAAGAATCAGATAGCAGGTGATGAGAAAGATACTGACCTGAGACCCTGGGAAGCCAGTCCACTGCCGGTCAGAGCAGACAGTACTGAATTACATGTAACAATGGCCTGGCTCGCTCTAAGGCAAGTTCACAGGAGGTCTTAAAAGCTTCTTATAGGAAGGAACCAGGGCTCAGTGATGGAACACCTACTTTGCACTCAGAAGACCTCAGGTTCAATCCTTTCTCATTAAAAGGAAGCTGCCAGTTAGAGTAGGCAGGGTTAAGCGGCATTTGTCCCAACCTGGCCTACAAGTGGCACAACAATATAATGAATAAGGCTAGCAGTCTGAGTGGGTCTAAGGCAGTTTCATGTATGATTCTTTTTCCACTGTGGGGCTTTAGGGCTTCTCTGTCCATTTGAGTCTTGGCGGAGTTTGTTTCACAGGTGATAACCTGCAGTGGAAGTGCTGAGGAAACCACACCCCTGTTGAATTTCTCCCACCCTTGTATAGCTCTAAGAAGGTCAGATTATTTGCACAAAGAAAAGTTGGCAGCCTAAAGCTGGGGTCCACAGTCTTTTTGAACCTATGGGCACCTTTGGAATTCTGAAATAGGTTGGTGGGTGGAAGCACAAAATGGCCATCACAGGAGGTGGAGCCAACCACAAAATGGCTGCCACAGCAGGTAGAGCCACACATACACAGGTTCCACCCAGTGGTGGAAGCTACCACTGAAACAATGTTATTTCAATTTGCCTAGCCAATCAGATCTTCAGTAGCTTGCTGGGCAAGAACCCCATTTGGTTCTGCGCATTTTCTTAAAAAACTTGGTAGGCGCCAAGAAAGATATTGGTGGGTGCTAAGGTGCGCATGGGCACCACCTTAGGGTGGAGACTCCTGCCCTAAAACGATAAGAGGGTGGCTCAAGCCTGGTTCTGTTAACATGATGAAAGAGTGGCACATCTTTTCCTTGCAAGGAGATGTAGCAGCAAGAAAACTCAACTTTGTTTTCTGAATTTTTGTTTGTTGCTGTTGCTAAGGAGTCCTGCCAGGAAAAAAAAAGTTGGCAACCTTTCTGGGCGATAGGAGCACTGGTTGCCATTGCTACTTCTGGGTCTGCTGCTGACTCAGTCTCCCTTAGGCTCCTTTTCTGCCTTTGGCTGTAAGGCCCCTAAAGGCGGCCTTCTGTCCTCTTAATGAACTCCAGGGGGGTGTTTATCACATCACTAATTGAGATCTGGCTTCGGGCAGCCTCAATTAGCACAGTAATTGGGCTCACGGAGACCTAATCTGTTTGTGTAAAGCTGCAGCCTCTGGGGGAACAGAGGATGCCAAAGGAGAGGGAGGCTGAGTGGGGATAAAGGGGGCGAGGGTTGGGACGGGGCCTGCTGGACAGACATGGATGAGGCTGCAGCATTTGTGGGGAGGAAGGTGGGAACAATGCAGTTCGTACTCCACTGAAGGGAACATGGCTTTTTAAAAGTAGGGTAATTTTTTCTTGTAGGCATCTTTATCTCAGTGTCTGTTAAATGTTTCGCAACACATGCCTTAGAAAATTCCCAGGTTAAACAGGTGAGTCACCTGGGAAATTGTACTGGCTCCAAAGCAGATGCAAGTTGGGAGTGGCGATGGTGGTAGAACAGTTAGGGTTGCCATCATTTCATGTTTTCCCTTTGCTCCTGTGCTTTTCTCAGCAGACCAGCAGAGCACTTGGTCATGTTCCAGTAGTGGGTCTTGAGGCCGTCTCACTGGGAGTCGGGGGGGGGGGGAGCAAATGGGACAAACTTCGATTTGCCGCTGACTGATCAAGGCAAATGGGAACCGGTTGTCTCCCCCTTATCCCAACACACCTAAACATGCTGCAGCTGGCAGATCATTAAATGTGATAGTTCAGGGAATTTCGTCCAGAGTTACGGTATGGTTGGAAGAGTGTGGTTGGAAAAGAGGTTGTGGTTGGAGGACAAGAGATTGTAATGGTGGGCATTGGAGACCTAAAACGGAAGATGCATAAGATCAACTTTACATTGCTGCATTTATGTAGGAGAGACTGAGTGTCTTGCAAACTGGGGTCGGTGGTTTCCACTGCTGTCCCTCCTTAGAGACAGAATAGTGGGCTAGCTTCATGCATGTTCTTCTCTCTCCTTTCCCTCTTTCAGGTATCCCTCTGCTGGGGTTTCTCTTCTTGATGCCCTTGACCATTCCATGGACCCGAATCTCAGTAGCATGGCTAGGAATAGCACACTACTTGGCTTGTATCTTTCCACAGCTGGGCAGTGTGCTCTACCACCTCTTCATGAACCACGAGGGAGGCCCAGCTGTTTACCACACCTTGCTCACCCTTGACATGTGTGGGGTATGCATGGTCAACACCTTGGGTGAGTTAAACACATGCTCTAGGAGGAGCAGATGCCTGGGATGGACTGACAGTTGTTTGATAGGGAGGGGGTGTGGGAAGCAGGGACAGTGGTCCCTGAAAAGGGAATTGGGGTGAGAGTGGATAGGCTAGATGCAGAAAACAACAAACTGAACTTGGTATATACGTTAGAGGGCCAAAGTGGTGGTGAGACTCGGCTAAGTATAGAGTACTTTGTGTACAGAGGGTTGCATCTAACCAGTTTTTCTGCTGGAGAAAAAGGGGGCAGGTAGATCTCCTTTGACTACTTAAAAAGATTGTACAGGGGATCATGTACAGGGACTGTAATAAGGAGAGCAGTTGGGTGATATTGAGTCAAAAAGCTGGCTGGGTCCAGTCCAGGTTCAATCTAGGTAAAGGTTCAAGGGCTTGCAAACATCCTTTCTTTACCCGAGATCCTGGAAAGCTGTTGCCACTCAGAACACAGTACTGAGCTGGGTGGACCAATGGTCTGACCTGATGCAAGATAGCTTAATCGGCTCATAAATCTTGGGGGAAAGGAGGGAGATAAGGCAGATTAAGCAATCCTGGGTAAGTTTGAGGAGGAAATGGATGCTTCCAGACAGGGTGCAGCAGCCAACATAGACTGATGGTAGACATTAGAGGATAAGCTACTGATAATGAGATGGGCTGACCTCTCTCTGGGGAGGGACGTTTGAGTTTAAGTTTGATTTTTAGCCCTCCCTCCCCACGAGTGGGCTCATGGCAGGTTACCACATGAGGAAAATACACAGGATAAACAATAAAAACAACAATCTCAAAATGATAAGCTTTCAGTGTTGAGAATCAAGAATATAAGTTCCAACATCCCAGGATGGGGCCCCTTCACACTTCCCTGCCCATCAAACATAAAGGAGAGAGGTGCAAGTTGATAGTGCACTATGACATCACATGTGTGGGGGGCAAGCCCTGTATAGAGTGAGTTACAGTAGCCCAATCTAGAGGTGACTATTGCATGGATCACTGTCATTAAGTCATGGGATGAGATGGGGGCAAGCTGCCTGGCCTGCCAAAGATGGAAAAAAGCAGACCGGGCAACTGCCGCAACCTGGATCTCCATTGATAGAGAGGAGTCCAGGGTCACGCCAAGACTCCTGACCGATGGAACGGGCACAAGTGGCATGGCACAAGTAGCCCAATCTCATCAGACCTTGGAAACTAAGCAGGGTCAGTACTTGGATGAGGGACCACCAAGAAAGACTGCAGAGGAAGGCAATAGCAAATCATCACTGCTTCTCAGTTCCTGTGAAAGCCCCTTGCTTGATAGTACATACATAAGAACGTAACCTACCTCTCTCTCTCATCTGCAGGTGCTCTGCCAATCATCTATTGCACGCTGGCCTGCACCCCATTTTCCCGTGCTGCTGCCCTGCTGGCCTACACAGGCCTGTCAAGCTATGGTATCTTTTGTGCAGTGACTGCCCGTTCCAGTGTCCGGCGCCTGCGGTCCTTTGCCTGGCAAGCCCTCTTCCGCTTCTTCTTCTTCTACCTACGCTGGGTGGGACTGGGCACCGGCCACCCTTCCTCTCTGCGTTCGTACCTCATAATGGATGGCTTAGCTCTTCTTGGGGGCGTCATCAACATCTCAAGAGTGCCTGAGCGCTGGAAGCCGGGCCGCTTTGACTACTGGTTCAACAGCCATCAGATTATGCACGTGCTGGTGGTGGTCAGCATTCTGTATCTCCACTGGGGTGTAGTGGCTGATCTACAGTGGATCGCCAACTATGCCTGCCCAATGGAATGACTGCACCATGGGGCATCCCTTTCCACAGAAGAACTCCACTGATTGGGAGGACTTCTGAGGTGTGGGCCGTAAGATTATTGTTCAAAGTCTTCTACAAGGGCTGTTGAGGACATGGAAGGACACATGTATGCCTTCTGAATATTACCTACTTGGGTCTTGTTCTTGGGGGCTATATTGGTCGAATATTTGTGGATCAATGTGTGTAGGACTTGGATACTTCCAGTTATACAATGGATTTCCATTGGTTGAGGTGCTTCTAAATCAGCTTGTGATGTTCAGCTGTTCTTCCAAATTACCACCATGGTGAGATGGGATAGTGGACAAAGGTTCTTGGATGGCTGATGTACAGTCTCATAAGCTGTAGAAAATCAATGGTAATCACTGATACGAAGGTTCTCCATGAAAACCTTTTACTTCAGCTCGCATTGGCTGTACACCTATACACCTTTACACTGGCTGGGGTGGTGATTTAGGAGGAATATCATTGGACATCTCTACCTGTCTTGGGGGTGAGGTATGCACTTGAAAGAAGAAGGGTCTTAGTAGAAGATGCTTGTTTTTTGGGTACAGCTTCTCTGCTTTATAGAGACAGTTATTTAATAGACTTTTTATCCAGGTATCTTTCAGACACCATGCAATACTTTTCTTATTTTTTTAAAAGGGCTGTTTAGACACCTGGGTATCAAGGCCTGCTGCACTGAATGGCAGGGAGGATTTGTCAGGGGGCGGGGGAAGGAAAAGTATGCCTGGAATGCTGCTAACCAGCTTATTGGGGGTGCTCTGTATGCATTTTTTTTTGCTCTGAAATGACTTGAAGCACTGTACCAGCCCCCCCCCAAAACAGGGGCAATTAGGGGCCTTGAAAAATGGATTGGGGTGGACGTTCAGGGAGCTGTGACCCCCAAGCTTCCATTTCTGGCTGTTTTCACCAAATCTGGGACTGTGGCTTCCTTTGCAGCATGCCTCAGTTTCCCACTTCTCTCCTGGTAGAGAGACTTAGGGGGAAGGTCAGCCCCTGAATGTATCCATTCTTGGGTTCATCCTTTATTTTCTCTTTTTGTTTCCCCAATTATACATCTATTGCAGCTGGTGCTTTCCGGAGCTTAGTTTAGCATACATTTGAAGAGCAGTCTCTGCTCCTCTTTCTTGTGGCTGCACTTGCTGCCACCGCTGCAGTGACAGGGACCCTGTGAGGGAGCTGCCTCTGCTTCCTCTCTCCTCCTTTCTTTATGGGCCACAAGGCCACTTAACGTTCTTCCTTCATTTGGCCTCCTAAATTAGTCCAATTGATCCATCTTGGAACAGCACAGTGTTCTGTTTGCTTCACTCTGACTAGCACCATCATTTTTTTTATTACGAATCTGAAAAACGAAGAGCCAAGATTTTGTAGGTCCCCGATCAGCAACCAAATTTCTAGGAAGGTGTTTTTGAGACCATAGGCAGGGTGGCATGCCAAACCCAAAGCAGCTTTCTAGCAAGTCCTGCTGCCATAAACATCACTTCCTTTCACACTCCTTACTGCTGGATAGGGAAAGGGAAGTAAAAGTACCAGTTTAAGTAATCTCACTTAGTACAAATGAAAGCCAGTTGCTAAGCAGTAAACCACAGTCCAGTGACATACTTTTATTGTAGCACTTGTGCATGAGACAACCTGAGCTCTTATCCATGGCAGCATTGGCTAGAATACAGTCGTTAAGGTGCCACTAGATTCCTGACTCATGCTACAATAGGCAAATAGATCTGGAATGATCTAAATCAGTTGTTTTTGGTTGGTTGCCATAATGGTCTTCATAATCTAAGCTCTAAATGGGAGTTGCAGGGTGATCAGTTCCTTAAAAGTACATGGTTCATCATATGGAGGTGGTTTTTTAAAAAAAAAAAAAACTGGTGGGTTTTTCCATCCGCCAGGCCTCTTGTTCAGCCACAAAGGAATGTATCTAAACCAAGGCCGTGAACATCAGCATCTCAACCCATATTTGGGGGCCATTGTAAATAAAGATAAAAATATTTTAACATTTAATTTAACATATATTTTAACAGATTACAAGGAGATGGAAGATGTTCTTCCCCATCCAACTGGGATTCTATATTTTCTATGCAGTGCCACTTTAATCTTAATCCATACTGTATACAGTGGCTGAGAAACACAGCATGTATGAAAATAGTTAAAACCTGTTTTGGAAATTCAGATATCTAGTTTTCATGTAGTAGGGCAAATCAAACTGGATTTGGGTCTGATTCGGGCCAAATTAGGCATGATAAATAGTTGGGCATTTATCTTTTCCCTGCTGTTGGGTGGGTACAGTCTTGAAGGGGGCTAGGAAGTTATTTGTATATGTTCCCCAGGAATCAGAAAAGCAGCTTGCTAGTAGCCAGGTCACAGAAAAATCGCCAGAGGGCAAGTAGTTAGTCCCTCTTGCTTATCCCTTTTTAAACTCCTGGCTGCTTAAGGCTACTCCCCCCACCCCCAAGTAAGCAGCAGGGGAAGAATACATGCAGCTGTCTTATGTATTGTGTGAACCCTAATCTTTGTATTGAATGGCTGATCTGTTGTGGGGTGGGGGAACTTTGGCATTGCTGCAGACAAAGCTGCTACAAGCCATTAAAATGGCAGATTTTAAAGGGTCTTGGCAGGAATAGTTACCTTAAAACATGGCTAAGGGTTAGAGATGCTTCCCTTGAGGAAATATTAAACCTGGGCCATTTGGCCATGGGTTATCTTTTGCAAATGGAGAAGATAGTTGGCAGCCTTAACTTGGTGGTCTGCAGCAGAGGGGAAGGACTGACTTAGGCCTCCCACATTGGGGTGTGAAGTATGTTTTCTGCTCTCCCATTTTGGGTCTGGGGTTTCACCTACTCACAGCCTAGTCTTGTCTCTTGTTATCTCAGGGTAGACGGACATAGTTAAATGTTCGCAGCTTCCTTAATGAAGCTACATCTCTTTAAATAAGAGCAAGGCACCAAATAATTTTAAAAATGCACTCCAGGCAGGTGGGAGGGAGAGGGGGAGACTATAAGTGCTTATGGTCAAGAGCCCCCTGTTGGACAGATAGCAGGTCTGGGCTTCTAATAAAGAGATGTCTAAGGACAATTGTGTCATTTTTCCCCCCTGCCCTGTTTGTTGTCTTTGCTGAATCTATTCCAGAAACTTTCCTGGGTGCTATCTGAGGCATAATCTACATCTTGAAACACACACTGAATTTCATTCTAGGCCCTTGCAGGTTTATTGAGGTTGGGGGGGGGGGAGTTAAAAGACCTTTGGCCTTGGCTCCAAATGAACTTGACTAGCTGCTGAAGGGGTGCCCCCCTGGATACATTATAAGTGGCTCACCTTGAAATCAGGTGTAGTCTTCTCTGTTTTCTTGGAAAGCACTAAACTCCCCCCAGGTTGTGGAAAAATGCTTAAGGAAAATTCTGCAAATGCCATTCAGAGCTAGTTATTAACTGAATTTATTTTGAAAGTAGTGGAATTATAGATCTCAGTTAATCATCTGATTATGCACTTTGATTCCACGGAACCTAAGCCTGAGAGACTTGCACTGGCAAGAACACTGGGGTTTGCTGTAACCCTTCCCTCAAGGGAAACAAGTGCATTTTGCTAAGCTAGTGTTGAGGGAGGGGGGTGGTCAAGCATATCCTGGACCGAAGCAGGCAAGCACGGACTTTTGTTAGTATGGTCACAAAATGCCAGTTATTAACAATAGAATCCCAGCACTGTGCAGCAATCCTTACACTTCCTTTCCAGTTGCAGAACAAGAAACCAGAGCAGATTGCAATTAGGGCTAACAGAGGTCATTATTACTTTTACAGTCTATATCTGTCTATGCAAATCCCTCTACTACGAGGATGGAATTCTTTGCCACAGAAGTTCAAGTGTGGCTATAGAGCTAAAGCCCACATAACAAGGCAACTCTCTTGGAGAGGAGGACTTCATTCACATTCTAATTTTCATTCGGCAATATAATTTATGAAGGACTAGAACACTAAAGAAAGAGTAGAGGACATGAGTGCCCCAGTCCAAGGTATGCACACTCCAAAATAAATCCCACTCAGTTTAATTGGCCTTACTCCCAAGTATAGATAGGAGGATTACAGTCTCTGTTAACAGACGAAGGGGAGCTAGGAGACTCACAGTGCTATCCTATGTAGACTTACTCTATTTGAACACCTTTGATTTCAGTGGTCTTAGACTAGAGCAATTCTGCATGGGGTTGAACTGTAAATTGTGAATGTTCCAAGAAAAATGTTTGGGATTAAATCAGATTAGAGACAAACATCCACTACCCAAATTAGGAACACCTTCTTCCTAGGGCTGAATCAGATAATATGCTTGGAAGTGATGGAGAAACCCAGGACACAAGTCTGCGAGTTGGAAGCTGTTCCTGGATGAAAAGGTGCCTGGTTCAAATCAACTCGGTCAAAAACAAGGGGTATTTCTTTTTCCTTTCTCTCACTATTTTGGCCAAAGTTCAATAATGAGTTACAATCAAGTCATACCTGAAGAGAAGAAAAACACTGTTTTATGGCCATTTCAAAATGCTTTTATTATCAAGTCATATAGCTGACACCTTTGTCAAATCCCAGCATGAAAGGGAGGCATGTTTAAAGCCCCCATTTCCCACAGCAGGCAACACATCCCTACCTCACAGCCCAAACAGAAGGGACAGACAGCTTAAAAAGTACACAGGTGCATTCAGTTTATCCCTCATCCCTACATAAAAGCAAGCCCTTTCCCCTCAAATGACCTGACAGCATACCCTACTCTTGCTGCCTGCCAGCAGAATACAGTAGGATGCCTGTGTAATCTTGATTCCCTGAAGGTAAGAAACTGCACAGCAGCAGCAACATGCAGGGAAGCATCCCTGGAGGGCCTGCCTTCCTTTTGCTAGACTGAGCTCTAGGCCACCAGCTTTGGGTATCCACTTGAGGGAAGGCGCTCCTCTGTTCAGCCATAGGAGTGCTAAGCAAACCAGAAACTAAATGAAGTTCTCATCAACTCTGGCACTTCTGTTCAGCCACCATAGAGTCCTCAAACATGCTTAGCAGGTTTTTTGGCTCAAATGTGGAACATTGATGGGAACACTGGGCAAGAACTGCTTCCCACTGGTTGATCCTGTCCTCATCTTCATCCTCAAAAGCTAGTGTACGGCGCAGGCTGCTCACAGGCAGAGAGTCTGATGAAGTGAGGCTGTCACCAGAGGGCTCCCGGCTGATACAGCTAAGGTTAGGACTGCCTTGGAGGGCCACAGACCTAGAACAGACACAACAAAAGGCAGGCAATGAAATCAGGCATCAGCCCCTACAGAGTTCTCCAAATAAGATTTCACCTTGAGGGAGCCAACTTACCCAGCCACAACTTCACAGCAAAGGAAGCCTGGCAAGACCTCAAAGGTCAGGACATCATGCCCTGTACAGTATTGGAGAGGACAACACATTTCCACAAGGATAAATGAGTCCAGTGCTACAATTACTGCCTGAGTCATGAACAAGTCTGGGCACAGCTTTTCATCTTCAGTTTGCATGCACAGCTGTAGGAAAGAATCCAGGAAGGTCTTTTGCAGTCTCCCCAGTAACCCCCATAAGCTCACCTGTTCTTCCTGCCACCAGTCTGCTGTGGTGTAGGGTGTCGCGGAGTGGAGGTGCTTCCCATGCTGGGGCATATATTCAGCACTGGGGAGTTAGGAAGTCTGCAAAAGAAGCAGCTGCTCTAAGGCATCTGTTTTTCTCACCATAACCTTTGATTTCTTGAAAGGGAAGCATGATGGAAAAGAGGGCAGGGAATCCAGGCTAGCTTTCAACACTGGAACTATTTATGCATGCATAAGCAGCCACCCTGCTCTCCTCTTTATCATAGGAAGCTGGCTAGATGCGTCCTCCTCTCCCTTTCAAAAGCCGCACCCAGCAGCTCTTACAAACTTCTGCCTGAATAGCCATCCTTCCCGTTCTCAAGACTATTGAGTCATTTTGGTCATCCCACATTTTGGGGCAGGGCGGGGGGAGTACCGGCAAAGAGAAGAGTGATTTGACCCGGCAGAGTAGGGGGCAGGACTTGATTCAAACATTGGGGAGCAAGGATAGCGGAGCTGATTCTACTCTTGTTTTTAAATATCACCATTCTGAAACACATACCCGCTCATGCACAATTTTTAAACAAACCCTTCTTCCAATATAATGATACCATATGTTACAAGAACAGATTATAACCAGAAGATGCCTGATTTTAGTTAAAGACAATTCTGAGCACAGGAACTGACAGTTGATCACTATCCAATGGTTAAACATGCACATGTAAGGATCACAAAAGGGGAAGGGCGGGGGCTCAGAATTCAGGGCTGTGTCCACATATCGTTGGATATGGTGCTGTAGCCATCAAGTGCAACTGGATTTTCCTTTGTGGGTAAGACAGTCTAGGAGATGATTCTGTGGCATGTAGTTGGATAAAAATTCTGGAACAAAATGGTCACAGGAGCAAAACACACTGCTGCTATTAATGAAATCTGTGGTCAGGAAGAATTGGTATCCACTCTCCTCTTGGGCTTCAGACTGTCACAGCTAGATCTAGGGGAGCAAATTTGATAGTGTGGATGCATGCTAAAGGATGAAGAATTTCCCCAAAGCAGAGTGGACTGATGAGCAATTTTATTGCACATTATATCAGACATCAGTTCAGGAAATATTGCTTCCCAAGACAGACTGGCTGGTGGTCCTGTGGTGTTTGAGTAAGCACAAGTTTGTTTTCTTCAGGGGAACGACAGCTCATTATACTTATCTGAATGGGTTCTCTTCTGCCGAGCCTGCGCCACTTACTTTTCAACAGGCCACAGCTCCACAGGACAAGTATGGTTGTGAAGTCCAGATGCCTCTGTTAGCTCAAAGACATCTTCACCAAGGCTCCCATCATTCTCATCTTCATCTCTCTCTTCACCCCAGTCACTGGAGAGGCTGCTGTCTTCCAGCGGGCAGGGGAAGGGTGAGTGAGGGGGTGTGACTGGAACATTCTGATGCCAAAACAGTAGCCAATGAGCTGGGCTGCATACAGTCCCCCAAAGCCACTGCACAAACCTGAAAAGGGTCTGGGAGGGATAGAAAACAACATACTGAGTCCTGAGGAAAGAAGCAACAGGTGGAACAGCACAAGTGCCCTGAGTGACAAGTCAAAGCTGACAATGAGGCCTCTAATAGCTAGGGGCAGGAGGAGCTCCAAGACCATACAGTGAGCTGGTATGAATCACAGCACTTCCTAGCAGGCAGGCAGAAAGAATGAACTGCATGATGGCAACAGGAATGTGACATATGCAAGCATTTATGCTCAGCAGCACAAAATGATTCAGTGCGACGAGGAGGTTTATTTCCAGAAACAACTAGGAAGGATTGAGGCACGGGCCTGGATCTAGGAAGGAGATGACTTGGAAGTACCATATAGAGTTCATATTGTTGCTGTCTCTGACAAGGCCCCTGCTCACCTGGCATATGGAAACTCCGTGCTGGATCCCAGATTGCACCAGCATTGTCAGCTTCCGTCGCCCCTCAGCCTTCTGCATGAGCGTAGTACCAAGCAGTGCCTCCACTGAGGGCCTGAGCTGATGGCTGGGTTCCAACATGGCTCTAAGGAGAGTCTGCATCTCACCAGAGAGACCTGGAAAGGGCAGGGACAGTCAGTTGCCTGCCCAAGCTTTTCTGAAAAAGAGGTTGAACCCTTTGTCACCAGCTATCTCCCTAGGCCCTTCTGTCTTCCAAAACCACTTGGTCAGTCTACCTGCTTCATATGTAGACTGGCAGCAGGGTCCCTACACTGGCAAATACAACATAAAAGATGCCCCTCTCCCTTGTTCTCACTCACCTGCTGTGAACTCAGGAGGCAGATAGCCCTGTCGCAACTGCTGCCAACCTTCCCCTCCATTGGGGAGCTCCATATTACAGGCAATCTCCAAAATCGTCATGCCAAGGCTGAGGGGACAGAAACATCCTGATCAAGAAACCAAAGCGCTATAGATTTTCAGCATTGGTTTCTAAAACCAAATGCAAGCTGAACATGTTGAGGTGAGGGAACAAAGAAAAAAAAGCAAGAGGCTGGTAGTTTTCTTGGGCATAAAAGAATTTAGGTCCCTCCTTCCTGTCTCAACCAGTACCTGAAGACATCAGCAGCCTTGGTATACTCTCCTCGCAGCAACTCGGGGGCCATGTAGCGAGGATCCCCTTCTTGGGCATCATTTAGATCTCCAGAGTCCAGCTCAAGCATCAGCCCAAAGTCACCCAGCTTACAGACATTATTAGAAGAGAGGAAAATATTAGCCGGCTTGACGTCCATGTGCAGAAGGTTATGACTGTGTAAGTGACGTAGTCCTTGCAGCAGGTCCCAGAGGAAGGCCCGCACTTGCCATTCTGGTAGTGGGCCATGTTGCTCACAATACTGCAGAAGGCTGCCTGGGCACAATTCTGTCTGGATGTAAAGCTGCCCACGCTCCTCCCAGGCCTGCACAAAGCTCACACAGTTGGGGTGATGTCCCACACGTTCATGCTTGCGCACCTCGGCCAGTTTGCGCTGCCTGTCACCTTCACCCCGGAAAGGCTCCATAGAACGCTTCACTGCATATAACTGTCCATCCTCCTTACAGCGCACCTGTAAAAGATGAAATAGGAGCTTATCAAGCTCTGGATGCTGAAAAGGCCCCAGGCTGTTCGGGAAACCTCACCCTGGGATAGTACCCAGGAGTCCTAACAGACCAGCTAGGGCTGGTAGGATGCTGCGCCAAAAAAAAATCAGATTCTATGCCAAGAAGTTATGTTCATCTCATGTTGTGCAAGTTAAGAAAAACATATGAAAAGTATATGCTATTTGTTCTTGTTTGAACCTAACAGAAGCTTCTAAAAACACCAGAAATTAAGAGCATATAATAAAAAAACAGGGGACTGAATATTGAAGACATTTCATTGTAATACTCTTCTAGTTGCAGAGTATGCAATTTTCCAGGAAGAGTGTGTGGAATGGATAACAGAAAAATAACCTCGAGTTAAAAACCAAAAACTTAAGAGCCTTGCTACATAAGACTAAGGGTCCATGTAACCTCAAATCAAGTTTCCAGTAATAGTGAAACAGATGTTTCCAGGAAACTTACATGTAAGGCATCAGATCAACAGCTCTCCCTCATTGTTTTTTATCCAGCACAACTGGATATTGTTATCTTTGGGCAAAATAGCTAACAACTGTTCATAGATCTATCCTTCATACATTTTCCAATACCCCCTCCCTTTGCAGTCACCTAAGCCAGTGACCATTACCACATCTCATGGCAGCAAATCTGGCATAGTTTGGCACTATGGGAAATTCTTTTTTATACCTGACCCAAACCTACTGCCAATTATATTGTACACAGAACAAGTTATGCAAATACAAGGTTTACTTATTTTATGTACTGACTCCCAACTCTACCCATGGGAACCAACCATTTTCTAAAATCTGCTTATATGTTTACAAACATCTCTTGCAGAGTGGAAAAAGATTCCTAGCTGCTCCTCATCCTGCAATCCCCCCAGGCAGCGAGATAGTCCAGAATTCAACCAGCCTTTGCTCTCCGCATCTCAATATTTACTTTTAGGGCTCCCACAATACTTCCATTTACTAGGTCCTGCAAAATCTCAGCATCTGAAAGAAGATAGCCTTTCATGTCAAAAAGCTTGTGGTGCTTTTGCCATTCTCTTACCTTGTACACTTCACCGAATGATCCCCGCCCCAGACGGCTCAGCTGCTGGAAGCACTGCCTGAAAAACAGCTCTCTCTTGGAAGCATCATAGGGGCGACTATGCAGAGATGGTGGCTGCCTCTGAGCTCCATGAAAGGACACACTGCGTGGGTGGGGCTGGGTCCATGGCTGAAGCCGGCGGTCAGAAAAAATTCGGCTCACAGTTAGCGTGCTCTTGTGGCGTGGCCGTGGAGGGAGGGTGTAGCTGAGTGGCTGATGTGCCTTCTTGACAGAAAAGCTGCATTCTGCTTCATGGAAGAAGGCAGGCACTGGCAGAGGAGTACGACTCAAGTGGGTCTCTGCCCCTGCACAGTCAAGAGGTACTGGCATGCCTGGGTTCCACCACAGGAAGGTGCTGCAGGAAAAGAGCAGAACTTGTAGTCATTGGGAATAATAATAATAATAATAAAAGGATCCATCTATCTGTGGCAAGCATAACTACTCTGAAAATAAAGCTAGGTCTCTCAGAATTGGCCACTAGCATCGGGATGATGGTGTAAGTTGCAGTGCCAAACACGAAGGAAATCAGGACATCCTAGCCCCAGATTATCTCCAGAAGCATCCCCCACAATGCTATTTGCAACTAAAGGCTCCACCCCTCTTGCTAACCCCATTGCTCACTGTGCTCGCGGTATTTAATAGTAATTTGAATCCTAAATGAGTAGTTCTACCTCCTGCCAAAAGAGCTCCAGCAATACTGGATGTAGCAACAGTCACAGCAATCATCCTTTTTTGCTAATGATAGACAAAATTACAATAACGAACATTATACCCACCTTTATCCCCAGTGGGGATCTAAAGCAGCTTACATTGCTCTCCTCTAAATTATATTCTCACAACAATCCTGTAAGGTAGGTCTGACTGAGAACGTATGACTGGCCCAAGGTCACCCAGCTATGTTCTGTGGTTGAGGTGGGATTTGAAGCTGGATCTCCCTGATTCTAATACACAATAACTTATTATCAATGCTGCCTGCACAGAAAACAGAATTCACTCTGGACTATCAAGAGTTCTTAATGTTTAATGTGAGTAAAAGGGTGGAGGTGGGAGAGGAGAGAGAAGAATGTAAATAGAAAATGAAAAGTATTTTCAGGCAGATGCCTTAAAGGAAATGACATGAGAGCCCATCTGAAGTAATGGGAACAGAAACAGAATCCTTATGGAAGCTTTGTCAAGCGACGACTAATACCTCTTGAAATAAGCTTTAGGTAAAAGGATTGTCCCACAACTGAAATTCAGTATTTTAAACTTCTCTATCTGTAAGCTGTATGAAAGTATACATATAAAAGGAATCAGTTTCAAATAATGGAATGACCACAAGTGGTGCACTGGAACTTGAAAATGCTATTTAATAATATTCGATTTATATACCGCCCTTCAGGGCAACTTAACATCCGCTCAGAGTGGTCTACAAAGCACGCTATTACTATCCCCACAACAATCACCCTGTGAGGTGGGTGGGGCTGAGAGAGCCCTGAAAGAGCTGTGACTGACCAGGAGCTCTTGATGTCTAGTTCCCAAATATGACTGCATAAATAAGTTTTTACCCGGCACGAGTCACTTAAAAATATGTTCATTTGCAGCTAGAGTCTTTTTCCTGTTTTTTGAAAACACACACTTTCAAGGCTCCTTCTACAACCAGCCTGACTCTACCCGGATACTAGAAGTCCTGTTTAAACAGCTGCAATACCCAGCAGTCTACTGAATCTAGGCACCAGCCATTTGGGGAGCATCTGAGGTAAGAGGCATCCCATCCATCTGCTGCAATTGTCATAAAGCCATCAATAACAGTGATGGAGTTTCTAATGGCCTGTGTGATTGAGATGAAACTGACAAGACTGGAATCAGACTCTCTGGAGGAAGTCCAAGCAAAAGCAAATAAAGCAGTCAGCATAGTCACAGAAAAAAAAGCAGCAACAGAAAACTACAAGGAGGTTTCAAAGGACATCAGAAATCCATGACTTGCATTATTAAGTTTAGTGTGTCAAGGTTTAAAAAGACAGGATCTGGAATGAATAAAATAAGACAAGACCCAAAATTACTCTCTTTCTACCAAGGAACACTGAGAATAAGCAGTACATAGAGTTACCTTTCAGCAGCTATATATGGGATAAAATAGAAATTCTAATCCAAATTAGTATTTAATGTGTACAGGACCTGGAAGTGGCAAGTGTTCTGGAGTAATTCACAACGGGGCAATCATAAGCATATTACATCAGAGCCTTCAGCTGATCACTTAACACAAATTAATTATTCCTTATTGGATTTTATCCATTTACATGTGTATGTGCTTATTTATTGACAGCTGACTTTTCGTCTCAGCAGGGACCCAACGTAGCTTGTCCTTAGAACAGGCCAATGAAGTAGGTTAGGCTGAGAGTGCACAACTGGCCAAAGTTCACTCAGCAAGCTTCCACTGCAGAGTAGGGATTCAAAACCTGGATTTCCCAGATCCCAGTCAGGTACTCTAGCCACTACATCACACTTTCTTAACCATAACTCAGTGTAATTACAATCACAACTTCAGAGAGAGAGAACAGTGATGTTGGCTATATTTACTGACCACCTAATCAATGCATATTGGTAGGTAAACTAAATACTAATTCAGTTAATAGTTGCATATACAGATCTAGAGGATAAAATCCAGACAGCCTTGAAAATAAAAATATAATTCTAAAATTCAGTACTAGCCATACCAAAAAAAATTGTCTAGAATTAGGGATGCCATCTCTGGTAGGAAATTCCTGGAGATCTGAGGGATGGAGCTTGGAGAGTGCGAGGATTGGGGAGGGGTCTCAAAAGGGGGTATAATTGGCATAAAGTCCACCCTCCAAAGGAGCCATTTCCTCCAGGGAAACTGATCTCTGTGACCTGAAGATCATTTGCAATTGTGAGCGATCTCCAGCCCCCCACCCGGAGGTTGGCAACCTTACCAGTAACACATATACACAGTCTAACTAAACTTACAAGCCACCGAAATGTGACATATAATAAGACTGAAGGTTACCCACTTCTTTGGTATCTGACAAGGGAGCTTTGACTCTTGAAAGCATGAGAGCGGGCAACGGCAGTGAACCCCACAACTCCCTCCACTGCCACTTGGGAAGGAGGCCAAGGGGGCGTCTCACCTCTTTCCCTTCTCCGTCTCCTCTCAGTCCCCCAAAGGACGGGGTTTTGTAACGAAAGAAAAGCCTTGCTCCCCTTTGCGAGTTCCTGGATGCAGCAGGCGCTTCCCTGACCCGTCTCTCAGTCAGTTGGGGGGAGGGGGAATATTGTTCCTACCCTGAAGCGCGCGCGAACCCAATAAACCTCAACGGCCGCTCTCGCGCCAAAATTCCAAACGGCCTCGCCCACTTCCGTCTTCTACGTCATGGTCAGGGCACGCGCACGCGCACAGAGAGAAAAACGGGGTGGGGCAGAAGGAGAAGGAAGCGCGCTCGGAACAGACCTATCCTCGTTCCTGGCCCCCCTCTGTCCCCGCCCCTTTCCCCCTTTTTTAGTTGTAGCCAATGAGTAGCTGAGAAAGACTCTTCCGGCCAGAAGGGGACACGGCCCTGCCCCTTTCTTTATCTCTTTTGTTCACCCTTGGAGCGATAACTTTAAGGCTGTTTGTTCGTCCGTCCGCCGTGGTGTTAGGTTTGCCAACCTCCAGGTTGGGCCTGGCGATCTCCCGGAATTACTACTGATTTCCAGCCCCCTGGATAAAATGGTTGCTTTGCACTTGAAGTCTCTCCCTCCGAAACCTTGATCTCCCCAGGCTCTGCCCCGAAATCTCTAGAAATTTCCCAACTCAGAGCTGGCAACCCTATTTCTAGCACAATGCAATGGAGAAACCAAAGTTAGGCCAACATTTCAAACTTTTGCCACTGTCGAACCTCAGGCAAGCCTTTTGAACTTGAATACAGGGACAGAGAATGACTTTATTACACCAGCCATGAAGAAAAGTTTCAGCATTTTAAAGCTTAGTGCCTCCTTATGAGGATTATTTGTCTATAGATAATGTGAAAATAATGGGAAACAGCTAGTCTTTGTTACAAGTTAGAGAAAGGCAGGATGGCTAAGGGTCATTAAAGGATAACTAATTTGCATTAAATTGATCACAGATGCCTAAGGAATATCACACAAAACTGATCGAATGTATTCATAAATATAAATGACACCTATTTTTACTGATGCAGAGGAGTTAGCCGTGTTAGTCCGTAGTAGCAAAATCAAAAAGTCCAGTAGCACCTTTAAAGTTGGTTAGTCTTAAAGGTGCTACTGGACTCTCTTTGACCTATTTTTACTGCAATAATTATATACAAACATCTCAAAATTGAATAAAACCTTTCCAATCAGTAGCAAAATTCTAAGTGCAAAAGGAGATGAACAGTACCAAATTCAGTCATTAAATTCAATCCCAGTTTATTTAGAATATTTTAAAATGAAAGTTCTAGTAAATTAAAGACCCATTTGAGCAGGAAAAATTCCTTTTGTGGTTGAAAGAAAGGTGAATGATCTTTCATGAATATAAATTGAAGATGATGAATTGAAGTGTTGGTGATGGAATTGAATGCCATACAATAGCCACTGATAAAGACTGGAGTCTGACAGCGCAATCCTAAAAAGAATTACTTCAGTCTAAGCCCAGTGAAATCAATGGCTTTAGACTGAAGAAACTCCACTTAGGATTGCACTGTAAATGCATCTGGCAACTTTTACTGGATCCAATTGACTTGTAAGAATGAATATTTGTTTGGGCTCTTTGATCTGTTAATTATTGCTTTAAAGACTGATTATATTGGAAATAGATTTTATTAATGTTGGCATATGGATATGATATTAAAGATTAGAATATATTTATGCATATAACTAGCAGCACAGTCCTGGGGTGGGAAGGTGAAAGTGCTCAGGGAGCTGCCCAGCCACTACGCCAGTGCATTTCCAAGATATGCTGATGTATTTAGGAAATATATTGGTGTAGCGCCCTGCTGCTGTGTCATCGCCAGACATCAGTGTGGCTAAGCCATGGACCCCTTCCTGCCAGCAAGGGGTGGGGCAGCCCAAAGGCAGGCAGGAGTTAGTCAGTTCCCTGAGCAGCCCTAGCCTGGTAACAGCCACTTGAACTTGTGTAAATTTATGTTGTCAAAAACTGCAGTGGAGGTCATAGGTATCCATGCAGCTGAAAAGGCAATTTTGAACCCAGTACCTGACTGGTAACCAATGAAGTGTCTGCAGAGTGGGAGTGATATACAGATTCCATTTTACACCCATAGTAGCTGGGAGTCTGTGCTATGTATCAACCAGAGTTTCCAAGTTGTCTTTAAGGGCAATCTCATGTAGAGTATATTACAGTAGTCTAAACCTGAAGTAAGCATTGCATGGATCCACATGACCTTGGCCAAGTCAAGGTAGGGGAGCATTTTCTGAGATAAATACAGCTGGTAGAACACAATTTTTGCAGCTGCAAGATCTTCTCCAGCAATAAAGTTGGACCCAGAATTATCCCATGGCTCTTAAGCAAGTCAGGGAGTGACAGTTGGACCCCATGAAAGGTGGGGAGCCCCATTTTTATTATTTATTTATTTATTTATTTACGTTATTTATAGTCCACCTTTCTCACTGAGACCCAAGGCGGATTACACAGTGTGAGATTAGTACAGTCAATCTCAAGAACATTCCTATAGGGTAAATAGTTGCAAGTTCACAAAAACATAGCATTAGCAGGAATCCAATACAACATAGTGGTGAAGTGTATGGTTCCTAACTCATTAGTGGATCATCTGAGACCCCCTCCCTACAATGCCACCCTCCTATCTGAGTAAAAAGCCTTTTTGAATAATTCGGTTTTGCATTGTTTGTGGAAAGGCAAGAGAGCAGGGGCTCTTCTGACCTCCTCAGGCAGGCCATTCCACAGGGTAGGGGCCACCACAGAGAAAGCCTGTGTACGAGCTGCTGTTGGTTTCACTGCAGGGCAGCACCTGCATGAGATCCTGTTTGGAAGAGCGAAACTGCTATGGAGGAGCATAGAGAGGGTCCCGTAGGTATGCTGGACCAAGGCCGTGAAGAGCTTTGTAAGTGATAACCAATACCTTGAACTGAGCATGGTAACTAATGGGTAGAGAGGGGCACGGACCGGAAAAAAACTCCAGGCGGTTCGTAGTTCATCAAATTTTATGAACCACTAACTTTCACGAACCTGCCCTGGTTCGTGAACCGGTTCGTTTGGTTCGTGAAAACATCACATCCAGGCCAGAAAATCATTTCCGGGCCAGCAGCAGGTCACTTCGGGCCAGCAGAAGGTCTGCAGGAAGTCCATCCCCTGTTGCCTAGGAAACTGATTGATTGGCACCAGCCTGTCTGCAGTTACGAACCAAAAACCGAACCAAACAAACCAGCCTAAAGTTTGTGGCAGTTCATCAGAAATGGGATCTGATGAACCGCGGTTTGCGAACCACGAACCGGCCTAGTTCATGCTTAATTTTGGTTTGTATTTCGGTTCATGCCCATCTCTACTAATGGGTAGCCAATGGAGTGACTGCAGAATGGGAGTGATGTTCATGCTTCTGTTCGCTCCTGATAACAGTCGAGCCACATATCCTTCATAGCCTCTGCCTTCTCAATCAACTTTATCCCTGTCTTGTCAGGAATTAGTTTCAGTTATTTCAGCTTTGTAAGTGATAACCAATACCTTGAACTGAGCATGGTAACTAATGGGTAGAGATGGGCACGAACCGGAAAAAAACCCCATGCGGTTTGTAGTTATTAGTTATTTACCTTTAGCCATTCAATGACAGGCTTTAGTTCAGAGACTCTAGAGTTATCACCAGGCTATTTGGATAAAGAAATATAGAGTTGGATGTCATAAGCATATTGATGGCACTCTATTTCAAAGCCACACAGATCTCAAATCTCTTAAACTAAGACAAAACGATATTGTAATTCACCACTAGTTATGTTTTTCACCCACCATTCTTCTCATATCTTCCATCATGATCAGAAACCTGATCATCATCTTGAAATTACAATAGAACTCAGAAGTACAGTAATGTAGCATGTTGCTAGGTCTATGTTGGGAAATTCCTGGTGATTAGGGGGTGGAGTGGAGGCTGGAGAGGGTGGGGTTTGGGGAGGGGAGGATACTCAATGGGGCATAATGCCACAGAGCCCACCCTCCAAAGCAGCCATTTTCTCCAGGGAAACTGGTCTCTATGGCCTGGAGATCAGCTGTAATTCCAGAATCATGTTGTATAGTATTTGTTCAACTGATAGATGCTATTTCAAATCTTCTTGTGGATGTGGGAAAAGTGGGAAAAAATATGAACACAACTGATCATAGTACTAAGTTCAGAGCTATAGTAGAGATCAGCGAGTGCACAAAGAGGCTTATTAGTAATCAGCTTCTTCGGCCTGGGGATTGCAATGGTCAGTAGGGTTGCCAACTCTGGCTTAGAAAATTCCTGGAGATTTGTAGGTGGTGCCTGAGAGGGTGGAATTTGGGGAGAGGAGGGCACTCAACGAAGGTGCAATGCAGAACTTAGATTATAGGGTATAGCATAGACTATGCCCTCTGAAGTTTCCACTTCCTCCAGGAGAACTGATCTCTGTAGCCTGGAGATGATTTGGAATTCTGGGAGAGGTCCAGGCCCCAGTTGAAGGTTGGTAACCCTAACGGCTAGGCTAGTTGAGGGCTGGACTGCCTCAACCATGGTCTCTCTCCCTTTACATACATTGGCTAGAGAAACCCACACCCACTCTAGAATAGGGCCACCAGTGGCTTCTATTCATGGTGACTCCACCTTCAGAGGCAGTAAACCTCTGAATACCAGTGCCAGGAGGCCACAGCAGGGAACGACACAACTTATTTGCCCTGTAGTTGACCTGGAGTAACCAGTTGGCCACTACGTGAGGCAGGATGCTGGACTAGATGAACCACAGGTCAGATCCAGCAGAGCTCTTCTTAGGTTCTCATGTGTCTCTGGCTTGAAAAAAGATTTCAGGCAATAGGTGTTAGAAAAAACTCTTCTCCCTTCGAGGCCTAGGAGAGCCACTCTTCATCACAGCAGCTGACAAACCTAGGCTAGGTGGAGTACTGGACCATCACAGCATGAGGCAACTTCATACAGAGCCTTAAAAACCTCTTATGGAAAGGAGCCAGAGATCTGTGGTTACAGCATATGCTTTGCACAGAAAAGATCTCTGGATCAATCCTTGGCTACTGCAATTAAAAGAACCACAGGCTGTAGGGCCGGGATGATTCCTTCCTTGTGGCCCCAGAGAGCAGTCAGAGTAGACTCTACCAGCTATGTGAGATGGATGATCTGACTAAGGCATGTTCCTCTGTAAATCTCAAGAGTATTTTTTAGAAACACAATGCATTTATTTCAGGCAAGCCTTCATTTCCCTCGTAGGTATAAACCTCTGAACTTAAAAATTGCTGTTCTTATTCAACGTGTATGTTTCTGACACAAACAACTCGTACAGCTAAGTTTTCTCCCCTGGTGTGGCTTAAAGCACAACGTGTCTGGAGTTCCATTCATGGTGTTGGACCCAGCCAGCTTTTCCACTAGTGACAAAGGGAGGAGGGGTCCCCTTTGACCACCCCCCAAAAAGGCTATGCTTGCGATTTTTGAGTCTTGCATGGTCAAAAGCTACATAGGATGGACAGTGTAATAAGAAGGGAAATTGAGAGTGAAAAAATAAGGACCTGGCCAGATAAAACCCATGCAGCTATAGCATCACATGGCCCTTTCGGGATGGATGTAGAATTAGTGGCTGTAGGATTATAGAATGGATGTAGGATTATAGACATTCTTGCTGGTTGTGAAGGAATCATAAACCCTGTCTTTGTTGAAGAAAGCTAGCTCATGCCTCAACTGGAGGATGGCTTTGCCATGTTTCTTTGCCTTGACAGTTGGGTACCATAGAATCATAGAGTTGGAAGGGGCCATACAGACCATCTAGTCCAACCCCCTGCCCAGTACCACTTCAGAAAGCCACACTAATTTTGCATATTATTCGGATTTTTGGGGAAACCCCCCCCCCCCACACTACTATCCACGCTTCACTTTATTTTTCTAGCTGTCTCACATACTATGTACAGCTTTCATTCTATGTACCTGGGCAGGATGTTTATTTGGGGGAAACCCAACAGCAGTTGAAAAAGATTTTCCAAGGGATTTTTGGAAACTCCTAAGAATGCATAAATAACCACAAACATTTGTTTGCTTCTCTGTCTGAGGACAATAAAGGCAGAGGACAACCAGATTCATGGATTTTAACTTTTAATTGAAAAGGCACTCCTGCTCGGCATCCAGATAACAATGATTTGACCGTCTCTTGGTTACCTCCAAAGAAGTGGAGTTGGAATTCCTTTTCATACAAAGGTGTGACCTATAGATGCTTCTATGTCTGTTTCTGACATATTAGCAAAAAGGGTGCAGACCAAAGCATGACCCCCCCACCTTCTCCTTTCAAAATTAAAGATTTTTACAAATAAAAACACAGTAAGAAACAAGAAAGAGATGATAATTTATACGGGGAGACATGGTTGTATTGTCGTCATCGCAATTAGCACCAAAAGCTGATGGGATGCCTGAATCATGTTGCAGGGAGTCCCACAGAGTGAGTGACACCTTCCTTTAGCATTTTCCAGAAGGGCAGCGTCCTAGGAAAAAGAGAGGGGGAGGGGAGGATGGAGATCAAGAACCAGGCATTAGTCCTGATCATTTCTTCTAGCAGGCTGTTTACAGAAGCAGAGTTCAGAAAGGGTGAATGGCTCTGGAAACATTTGGCCCTGATCACCAAATTATCAGACAAGAAGTAATTGTGTTTTCTCTTAGCAACTAACTATACAGAGTTACCCAGTCTAAGCCCATTGCTTTCCACGGACTTAACCTGTGGCACTACATGACAGCTGGGGGGAAAAACACAGGTTCCTGCCAATCGAAACACAAAAAATAAATTTAAGGTGGGATATAACCAACATAGTTGTCCGAGCTCCCCTCAAAGAATCATGGGAACGGCAGTTTTGTGAGAGTGTTTTGTTCAAGATCCTGAAAGCCAAGCTACAAGGTGGGATATAACCAACATAGTTGTCCGAGCTCCCTTCAAAGAATCATGGGAACGGCAGTTTTGTGAGAGTGTTTTGTTCAAGATCCTGAAAGCCAAGCTACAAGTTGATCAAGTGGAGTGCAAGTGAATGGCAAGTGAACAGAGAGGTATACACATGAGTCTGTTCACTTGCCAGGCAAGTGTCATTCATCACTTGTAGCTTGGCTCTTAAAGGGCTATGTACAGTTGCTAGCTCCAGGTTGGAATATTCCTGGAGATTTGTGAGTGGAGCCTGGGAAGAAGAAAGTTTGGCGGGGAGGGATCTCAGTGGGATATAATGCCATAGAGCCAAGCTACAAGTGACGAATTACACTTGCCTGGCAACTGGGTGTCATTGAATCTGTTTCCCATGTTCTATTATACTGTTTATTTTATTCTAAGATCTGAGACAAACTTTTGAACTCCCTTCTTTATTCATGGTGTGGCCTTTCTGATAATGTCAAGGTCCAGCGATTACTATCTGGTTACAACTTTTCTATAACCTCTAACGTATCAGGGAAGCTACTGAGGAATATGGATTTAAAGAAAGGGATTTTATATACTAATTCTGTGCCTTTCAGTATTACATGCCTTGCACTTTTTCTATGCTCAGGAGCCAATGTAGTATTTGTAATGCAACCTGTAAGAATATGACACTTGAAACAAGAAGACCAAAGAAGAATGTATGTTAAAACATGTTAAAAATTCTGTAAAAACTGATTAATGTAGCAAACTAGGTCAGCCGATTTTAGTATCATCTCTCTCTCAAGGCTAAGAAAGAGAGAAACAGGCACAAGGACAGATAAGTGGGGGAACATTCCTTTCCACCCACAGAAGGTGTCCTTCCGAGGGGAACAGGAACAAGGATAAGATAAGGAACTGCAAATCTTGGAATTTCCCCAATTACGTAGCTGACCTAGACTTGCGTCTTCCAATCAAACTAAACCTAGACACCTGTGTCAAGACTACAAGCCAATAAGATAACAAATATTAGAATATTGTAATATTATTATAATTAACCTGAGAGTATAAATTGCTTTGCGCTTCTATTGTAGCTTTTATGAGCTTTGGACACAAGGAGACCACCTACTCCTGTGTAAATTGCTCCTCCATTGTTTAAATTAAACAATCTATTCTGCTTCAATTCAACAGGACTCCGTGGTGTATGTCTCTTATTGTGATTGGCGAGAGGGACACCTAGGGCACAAGTTTGTGCATAACACTATCAACTAATTTTAATGTACCTTTTTTCGCTCTGACATGCCAATAAAGGTTGTGTGTGTGTGAGAGAGTGGCATCAAGGCCAAATGGAGTTTGGGATCAGCTACATTGAGTAAAAACTTGCCTGGCAAGTGAACAGACTCGCGTGTATTCCTCCCTGTTCACTTGCCATTCACTTGCTCTCCACTTGATCCAAGTGAATGGCAAGTGACCAGGGAGGAATACACGTGACGTGAGTCTGTTCACTTGCCAGGCAAGTGTAATTTGTCACTTCGATGAATGACACTTGAACAGCAAGTGGATCGGGTGGAGAGCAAGTGGAGGGCAAGTGAACAGGGAGGAATACACTTGCCGTTCAAGTGTCATTCGTCACTTGTAGTTTGGCCCTTAGTCTTTCAAGTGACCACAACTCCCTAAGTCCCGTGGGGAGTGGCTACTGTGAGCCAATCAAATATAGTGGTTAGAGCATCATATTAGGACCAGAGCGATCCAGGCTTACATCCTCCGTTCAGCTATGAAGCTAATTGAGAGACTTAGGGCCAGTCACTCTCTCAAGCCTAACCTATCCCACTGGGTCACTATGAGAATAAAATGGGAGGAGTGTTAGGATATGATGCCCGGAGTTCCTTGGGGAAAGAGTAAAAAATCCAGTAATAAACCAGTAACTATTAAAATCATCCAAGGCTGTGGTGAAAATGAAGCCACTGATTAGCTAGAAGAGATTTTGGCTGAAGCAGGAAACAGCACTGATTGTGAGAGAATAATGTAGTCCCTTAATACACTCCTTACCTCTATATCCATTTCCCAGAAATCCATTCATTCCATACTTTGATTCCTTCCCTCCTAAAGCAAAAGAGAAAACACTGGTGAAGAGAACTCTGAATAGGCCACGGATGCTCATATCCTACTCATTGCTTTCAGTCTACACGGGCCCTTTCCCATTGAATCAAACAAAAGAAATTCACACCAGAGCATTTGTGGCCTGCTTCTTTGCCATTCATGACACTCATAATCTCCTGCTTTCTTGCAGAGAGATATTCTAGGGGTGCCAATTTTAAAATCCCAGGGATATGGTGAAGACTAAAAATCAGAGGCCACTGCACGAGGGAGACCTGCTTCCACGTCACACTAGAGATTTTTTTTCGCTGCCAGAGGATGAAAACAAATCTTGCACCACCTACCGTATCCACCCAGTGCTTGACCGGGTCCCAGTGATGTGCCATACCCTCCCGGTGCTTGCCCTGCTGCAAGCGGTCCATATGCACCACCTGCCAGACAGAGCGAGAGTCCACCCTGAGCATTGCAAAGGCAGCCCTTGGCTTTAAAGCCCAGCCATACCAAGAGGCCCCCTAAGAGCAGTCTGGGGACTCCCTTGGCAGCTTTTTGGCCCCTGAATCTTACCTGCTCCCAAACCGTTAGCTTGGGGATCTCCACCATTCATATATCCCAAACCATTTCCATTGCCTGTATAAGATAAAGAGGAAGCAGAGAAATGAAAAGGGAGGAATGAATATAACGAAAAAATCCCAGACCCACCCCAATGCCCACATTTACAGTCTTCTTCCTTTACCATGGGCTCTGATCTTGGGAGTTAGGAGAAGCCAAGGGTCCTGCCATCATTCTCAGTTCAGGAGGAACTCTAGTTTAATGTGAAAAACATCTCCATCCTAGAAGCTGAGCATGTAATAAGAGCCCTTTTGGAGAAGAACAAAGGTTCATCTAATCCATCATCTTGTTTCCTGCAGCAGCCAGCCAGGTGCTTCAAGGAAGCCACGATCAAGGCCTGAAGGCCTTCCCCTGTTTGTTCCTCTCAACTGCCCCTGGACATGGAGGTTCCATTGCGTGATCATGGCTAACAGCAGTTGATGGCTGTGGGCTGCCTCAAGGTCTGGAGATGGGAGTTGGAAAAATTTTCAGAATAAATAGCTAGACCTCCATGAATGTATCTGGAAGATTTAAATCCACTGGCTATCTCTGGATCTTGAGGGAACAAACAGGGCCTCAGCCCTGAAACACATCAAGTAACATTTTCTTAAAATGAAGGAGTAAAATGAAACCTCCCTTGGCTCATCAGACAATGTACTGAGACGTTTCCCTCCGATGGGCAAACCCCATATAAGCTGTCATTTCAAACAAGCTTGAGACTTGACTCTTCACCTTCTAGACATAAGCTAGCTTTAGCTATAAGATTTAATATTTAGATATTTATATCTTGCTTTTCTTCCGCATGGGGGGCCTAAAGTAACTTACAGCATTGTTCGTCCACCCTCCATTTTATTCTCACAACAACAATGGTGTAAGATAGGTTAGGCTGGGAATGCGTGACAGGCCCAAGGTCACCCAGCGACAGCGAGTGTCCATAGCAGAGTAGGGATTCCAACCTGGGTCTCCCAGATCCTAGTCCGAGAGCCAAAGTAAGATGTTCACTTGTTTAAAGAGTTGGGTTCCCGGACCCAACTCAGGTTCCCCACAGCCACACAGCAGCTGCACAGAATGATTATTAAAAAATAAAGTAGAGCCCTTTTGGGCTCAAAATGCTACCATGGTGAAGAAGGGATCTTCCCTCCCTCCCGTCCATTTTGCACACCAAAATAGTACTGGGAGGAGTTATTTCCCTGTTTTTGCTGCTCCTTATGCACAGAATACTCCACAAGGAGCAGCAAAAACAGGGAAATAACACCCTCCAATGCTGTTTTGGCATGGAAAGCAGCTGGCAAAAAAGCAGGAGCCCTTCCTTTCCCTTCCCACTCCAAACTGACTCTACTTTATTATTTAACAGCCATTCTCTACAGCTGCTGTGTGGTTGTGGGGAACCCGGACCCAACCTCTTGAAAAAAGGAACGTATCTATTTTGGCCCCGATATCCTAACAATGCTGTCTCTCTTGTTACCATGTAGCCTTGCTGTCTGGGCAGCTTGCAAGCCATGTATCAGCTGCCCTGGCCCACCTGGGTTAAAACAACCCAAGAACAAGAGAGGTGCCCCAGGGTTCATATCTGCCCCAAAGCTTTGTCCTATGACTTGAAAGTCATTTGCAGTGTGTTGGCTATATAAACAAGCCAGCTGTGGTGTCATGAGTTACAGTTAGGGTTGCCAACTGCCTGGAGAAAAAATGTCCTCTCCTTTTAATTGAGGCTTAATGGGATGTGATTTACCAGATTGTTATTTACTTCCATAGCAAAAAAAAGTTTCAGCTACTCATTTCCACAGTAAGGCTCTATTAAAGGGACTGGCCATTTTTTCTTCAGTCCTTGTGGCAACCAGAATGGAGAAGTTAAAACTCAGAGATTCTGTCAAGCAGCAGTCTTGAGATGTAATCAATTTCATCACAGCTAAGGATGGGGAGCAATAGGATAGTCTTTATTCTTAAGGAATGAAGGTGACTGGTTGTAGGATTGTTGCTTGCCAAGGTCTGCCATTTTGTGGTCTAGTTAATTTCACTTTTAAAAGGCAGCTCACCCCATTTCTGCCATGATGAAATTGACTAGACCACAAAATTGTGGCTTGCTATGATCTGATGGTCAGGAAGTCAGGCAGGAAACCCATCCAAAGATGATCAAAAGGGAAGATGCTGAGGTAGCATGAGAAAAAGGGTAAGAAGGAAGCACCCGAAAGGACCCTTACCAAAAGGTCCCAGCTTACCCTCAGCACCCAGGCTGGCAGGTTGGACACCGTAGGGCAGCTGGTTGGGTTCTCCTGTGGGAAGGAAGGTTTTAGCTCACGTAGGGCAAAGATGTGGTATGCATTGCAGGTTGCTGCCATCGGCTGCCTAGTAGCTCAGTCTAGCTCTCCATTAAGACCACTGGCTGCTATCCAAATCCAACTCATTCTGACTATACATCCCACCCTCTTTGGATTACCATTTTGTTTCTTTGACAGAGGGTTTATAACAGCTGCACAACAGGCAAAAATTCAACAGGCACAGCAGCCTTGCCCCTTGTTTAATGGAGAAAAGGCTGTTTTACTCAGATGTACTCTTTGTCGCCCTCTGGTGGCCAGAATACAGGACTGCAAACATTTAATAGCTTTTGCTGGTCTACACAGTGTTTTTACACAACTGAACAGGAAGACTCAGGTCTAGTAGCACCTTAAAGACCAATTAGATTTGCATGATGTAAGCTTTTGAGAGTCAAAGAGAGTAATCAGAATCTCAAAAACTCATACCATGGAAATCTAGTTGGTCTTTAAGTTGCTACCCTGACCTATATAGCCTAGGTGAGCTGGATCTCTTCAGATCACAGAAGCAGGGTCTGCCTTGATTAGCAATTGAATGGGAGACCTCCAATGAAGACCAATGTTGCAGAGGCAAGCAATGGCAAACTACCTCTGTTAGTCTCTTGCTGTGAAAACCTCGCCAGGGGTTGCCATAAGTCAGCTATGACTTGAGGGCACTGCCCACTTTAAGTTTCTATTGGACTCGAAACTTGCTCTTCTACTGCAGACCAACACTGCTACTCACCTGAAACTTACACAACTGTCTATTGCTGTCTCAGGGATTGAGGGTCTCCAGAGATAGCAGCTCCTATACTGTGGAAGAATTCCAACTTAATTTCATCGCCTACTGGATGGCCTTGAGCTATCCTCTACGTGTCTCTCTATGGAACAGCAAGGAAGATGTAGAGCCCCTGTTTATGACTGGGTTTCAGAAGGGTGTTAATCAAGAGTCCCCTGATATTGTCCAGGGCTGCAATATCATTTCCTCATTTGATCTCTTGATGTGTAAATTATATAGTGGAAATTAATTCAGGGGTTATCATCCCAGGAGTCCAATTTGTATATAAACATTTAGTATAAGGGCTTTGATTCTTTGTTGTGACATCAGAAAATGAAATTTGTTGGTAATTTCTACAGATGAAAAGCACAGGAGCAAGGGCAGGTTAAAAAATTGGCAACCCTTTTTCATAGACACCGGCCAATCTTTTTAACCTCTTGAGGCTAATTTGTACCTTACCATTCTGCTTAGTGATTAGTAAAACGAATGAGAAGTTGGATGTAGCTGGCCTTCGCTGCTCTTGTTGCAATGGTGGTTGTCTGGTAAAAATGCCTATGCAACCTGCAGTAAATGCTGCTGAATTTTAACCCTGCATACAATTAATGCAAAGATTTACTTATTTCCCTACTACTGGATGAAGAGTTCTCAAAAGCTGGTGTATTCCCATGCTAGCCTAATTATGAGTGAATGTCTGAATAAATGTAATTTTATGTGCAATCCTAACCCCACCCAGTATGGTGTAGTGGTTAGAGTGTCAGAGTAGGATCTGGGAGACCCGGGTTCGAATCCCCACTCTGCCATGGAAACTTGCTGGGAGACTTTGGGCCAGTCACACCCGTTCAGCTGAACCTACCTCACAGAGTTGTTGTGAGGATCAAATGGTAGTGAGGAGAATGATGTCAACTGCTCTGGGTCCCCATGGAGGAAAAAAGAGGAGTATAAATGAAGTAAATAAATAGATATCCTGGTTCCACAATGGGGTGTGTGTGTTTCTTTCACCTACCGTATTTGACTGCCGCTGGGTCTACACTGATTCCACCAGGCCCTCCAACTTGGGCTCCATAGGGGCTCTGAGGAGCTCCTAGAAAGCATGAGAAGAAGCAGGGAGGACAGAGGGGTATTTTACTTACACACACCTCCAAAAATAGATCCCTCGCTCATCTTAGAACAAGACGCAGAAGATCCTCTCTCTCTTTTAAAGAGTCTAAAAGTAGCTAGGAGCAGGGGATAGCACAGTTCTTGGGATGAAGGGGCAATATTTTCACCCTACACCTTTCCCACAAGCCCACTCATTTTTCCCATGAGATGCTGCATACATACAAGTGCCTCTAAGTTTAACCAAGGTGGGGGCAAATAATAGCTCCAGGGTTCTCCCCATCCCCCAGCACTGCATTGCATCTCTGATTTGCTTCTTGCCTCCCCTTCATCTCCTTTTAGTTCTCGCTTCCCTTCTTGTATCCTACCATAGTTCAGAATATGAATTTACAACCCTGGACCATCAAGGGGTAGAACATACTCTGTGCTAAAGAAACAAAAATCCCGCAGGGAAGGAACCCAGATTTCTGCAGGCTCTTGGTGCTATGCAAATTAAGCACATTTGCATATCCTCATTTGCATAACCGGTTCTGCTTTCAGTAGCCATGCTGGAGGACTTGGAGCCAAGCTACAAGTGATGAATTACACTTGCCTGGCAAGTGAACAGACTCACGTGTATTCCTCCCTGTTCACTTGCCCTCCACTTGATCTACGTGATCAAGTGTAATTCATCACTTGTAGCTTGGCTCTTGGAGCTGTACAGGCTACTGAAGTCCTGCCGCATCTCCTCTCATCATGGCACCTGCTTCGACTACACATTTTCAAACCCTTTCCCCACAGTCAGAGTTAGAGGCTTGAGTGTGCTTAACAATGGAACCTGATATGTTAATTATATTATGGAGATAGATGAAGATGGGTAGTCGAGTTTGGCTGTCTGTATCAGTAGAAAAGAGTGAGAGTCCAGTAGCACTTTTAAGACTAACAAAATTCATACCCTATCACAAGTTTTGTTAGTCTTATTTTGTTAGTCTTACAGGTGTTACTGGACTCTTCTTCTCTTCTGATAATAATCAGGGTTATTCACAGAATTTGAATGAGCTGTATTCTCTTTTCTTACTATTGTTAACAGATATGTTAGTTTCTCTTTTTTTCTATGCATTAACACAGTTCTTTCAACATCGATTATTAATATACTTAAAATGCTGGGTCAGTTATCTAAAATGACTAATAATTTTACTCGTATGCATACATAATCATCATACACTGTGAAACTTTTAACCTGTTTCTACTATTCATTTAGAAATATTTAATTTTTTCAAAAGAAACTCAGATAATCAGGACACACTCAGTTCAGGACCTGAAATCAAATTCCTTCTTCCTGTACTTGGGCAGGGAAGAAGCAACCCTGGCCAGACCCTTATCTTCTCCAACTCACCGTATCTCCCATTTCCATAGTCTCCTCCCAGGCCCGTAGTCTCTGGCTGCTGTGGTTGTCCATTGTAGGTGAGCTGTCCTGCACCTGTGAAAGAAATGAAGATCAGAGCAAGGGCCGCCAAGAGTGGCTAGCTGGCAAGGAGAGCATCCCCTATGGCGGGGGCCTCAGCTAATGGATTGGGATCCTCAGGAAGGCCACTGAGCCCCTCTAGAACCACTTTTTCATTGATTTTCAGTAGGACCTGCTGCTCATGCAGATATATACAGAAAAGAAGAGGCTTTGCTCTCCCTGCCTCTCTTTGCACACAATTGGAGAGGAGAGGTAAGGTTGCTCCATGCTAGAGAGGAGTCCTTTTAAGCACACCCAGGACTCCTCCTCTTCCTGGCACCCACGGGACAGAGATCCAGCTCAGTGACAGAACATCTTTTCAACCAGAAGGTCCTGGGTTCCGTCCCTGCGATCTCCAGGCAAGAGGATTAGGTAGAAACATAGAGCTGGAAGGGACTCCAAAGGCCATTTAGTCCAGCCCCCTGCACAATGCAGGACATTCACAGCTATTCCTCCTCCCTCAGTGACTCCTGCTGTATGCCCAAACGAAGGCAAAAAACCTCCAGGATCCCTGGCCGATCTGGCCTGGAGGAAAATTCTTTCCTGAGCCTAAAGTGGTGATCAGCATTACCCTGGGCATGTAAGAAAGGGCCACGAGAGCCAAGCACCAGCTCATCCCTTCATGCAGGCAGTAAGTACGAGCTGTGAAGGGACCGCGACCTGAGCTGCTCTCAGCCAGAGTAGACAATGCTGACCATGAGAGACCGAGGGTCTGACTTGCGCATATGTCATGTGCTTGGGTAAGTCAAGGTACTTCCTGTCATGCGCTTCTAACCCTGTGGGTTTGGGCAGTTGGAAGACCGCTGCCCTGTGACCTACACCCAGAGCTTTTTTTCAGCAGGAACGTGGTGGAACGGAGTTCCGGAACCTCTTGAAAATGGTCACATGGCTGGTGGCCCCGCCCCCTGATCTCCAGACAGAGGGGAGTTTAGATTGCCCTCTGCGCCGCTCCAGCGGCGCGGAGGGCAATCTAAACTCCCCTCTGTCTGGAGATCAGGGGGCGGGGCCACCAGCCATGTGACCATTTTCTCCGAGGGAAACCCATTGAGTTCCACCACCTCTTTTCCCAGAAAAAAAGCCCTGCCTACATCTATCCTTCCCATGACTTAGGGTGACTCTGCAAATTCTCCCATACTGACAAAGGGCATGTTGACACCACCTATTCAAACTGGTTTAGCAGTTATTCCCTGTCCTCTAGGAACCATGGGAGCTGTGGTTCTGGAAGAAGGGCTGGAGTTCGTTCTATGAACAAGCAAATGTTTTGTTTCTTTCTGTATTCATTTATAGGTCTGTCAGCAGTTTCCATTCTTTGCTCTTTGCTGTTGATTCAGTGGATACATTTCGGCTGTGATTGCATGTTGCCAAGTTTTTGAATGGTATTTGTAAGTATAACGTGCGTAGTTAACATGCTTAATATGTATCACACCCCATGCTGATTTATTGACACACAGATGATGTTGAAAATGTGTACATTTTGCGGAGAAATTTTGGTGCAAGGGGATGGGAAAAGGCAGCAGCATAAAGAATCATAAGCTTGATTTGTGTCATGAAGACACACAACCAAAACAGGAAACTTGGGGTTGAAACAGCAGTGATGAGAATTTCTAACTCATCCTAGTTCTCTTACAGGGAAATCAAAGTACAGTTCCAGGGTTTTGCTGGGTAGGCAGGGGCCGTTTCCAGACGGCTCCCCGCTGCTCGGAAGAAGCCGGAAGATCACGAAAAAAACGCGGAAGATCGCGTTTTCTCGCGTGAGATTTGCGCGACGTCACATGACATCGCACAAATCTCACGCGAGAAAACACGATCTTCCGCGTTTTTTTCGTGATCTTCCGGCTTCTTCCAAGCAGCGGGGAGCCGTCTGGAAAAGGTCAGGGAGTCAGCACAAACAGATTGATATGAAGCCAATATGAGATTGCATCTGACGAAGAGAACTGTGATTTTCGAAAGCTTATGCTACAATAAAGTTTGTTAGTCTTTAAGGTACTACTGGACTATTTTGCTACTACAGACTAACATGGCTAACTCCTCTGGAATATGAGATTGTAATATGGAAGTTGTGGTTAGACAGCTTCAGGGTCGATTTCTCACATCAAGCTAAATCAGACCAAGCCCTTTGTAGGTCAGCTCCTTTGACAACTTCAGAAAACATAATTTACTAGTCAGGTCATATACAAACCCTAGGGACAGACACTGTTTCCCTAAAGGAGCATTAAAACTTACCTCCATATTTGGCAGCGGTGGGATCCCCAGAGGGGCCTCCTAACTGACTGCCATACGGAGCCTGGGCACCTGTGGATAGGATGCAACCAAACAGTCAAACACAGCCTTTTTGTAGAAGGCCTGAAGTCTTAAGATGTGGGTGAGAAGTTGCCGCTGTTCAGGAGGAAACCGAGGGCGCTCAATGTATGCTCAGAGGTGTTCTTTTAAGCTGTATTTCACATCTTCTAGGAGTGACTCTCAGAGAGTTCAAGCCCTATCCCCTCCAGTTAAAAATTCTCAGGCAGCAGCTACTGGGAAAAACCTTCCGGAGACCCTGAAGAGCTGCTGCAAGGCTTAGCTAGATGGATCTCTGTTCGGCCTTGGTAAAAGGCAGCAGAACATGACCGCATGGTCAACTTAAGCCTTGAAAATTTTCTTCTGTATCTCCACCCCGATACTGATAAGCTTCAGAATTGGAGGTGCAAAATCCCCTCCTCCCCTTAACCCCCCCCCCCACTTTTGTTACTAGATATAACCAAGCATTGCATATGGCTTTTAGGGTTGCCAACTTCAAGTTGGTCCTGAAGTTCTCCTGGAATTACAACTGATCTCCAGATCTCAGAGATCAGTTTCCCTGGAGGAGCAACCTCTGTATTCCTGCTGATCTCCCTTCCCCCTCAAACTCCACCCTCTGCGGGCATTGCCCCAAATCTCCAGGGATTTCTCAAGCTAGAGTAACCTTACTCTTCTATGTTCCTTGGATAAGCATTTAACAGAATCAATTACCATTTCCATATCCGCCTGGCTGAAGCCCAGCACTAGGGAATCCGTTGCCTCCAGCTCCATAACCTGTGGGAAGAATCAAGATCTTGGTGTTTTTCTCCAAGCCCAGAGAGATGTTGAATCCACTAGGGTCAAACTTTCAGCAGGTTTTGAGGAGCAGGCAGAATTCAGGTTTTTTTAAAAAAAGGACCTCCTGATTTCTCAATATGTTGGTCAACAGCGCCCCCTTGTGGATTTCTCTTTTTATTGAGGCAAATAAGCACAAATCTGATTCCTAAGGGCATTACTTTCATTATAGCTTGCTTGTACTATTAATCTACTAGCTGCCAATGCACGCACACGCCACAATCACCTGGGTCAGTTCTGTGAAAATCATACCAGATTGGACACTGATTAAATTTTCTGCTAATGGGACGGGCGGGGAGCCCCTTTTGCCAATTCTCCCCTCCTGCTGCAGACCTCCCATTCATCCCCTCATGATGTTCCAGTAGGGTCCCGTCCCCCATGAACCACACTTCAGAAAGATCAGGGGGCTCCAGCAAAACGGGAAAGGCAGGGAAGTTTCATTCTGCTGCCAGAAGTGAGTGTTGTTAGCAGGAAACTGAGCTAGATGCAATCTACCATCAGGTTTGCAGGTAAGCGGCCATCCTCTGGGAAGGTGGAGGCAGCTGTGGTGCCATTTCAGACACAAGAAGCTGCTCGATACTGCTTAGCTCAGCGTCATCTACCTTGAGCAGTCCCATTGTGCAAAGCATGTGCACTACCACTGAGCAGTGGAGCCTGGTTGGAACAGTGGATGCACACGGCTATGCCAGAAGAGGACAGGACCTCTGTCACTAGCCACACTAGAAGCAACATTCTCATGTCACAACCAACCTCTGTCTGTTGGTGACAGGCATGAGCGTGGCTTATCTGATGTGCTCGGACACTCCCTCCTGTTTCCTCGCACGCACGCCGCACATAAAATCTTCCTGATTTGGAAAACCTTTGTTCCAACTCTAGTTTGCCAAGATGTCCAAATGTGCAGGAGTCCCCCCACCCTTGCAAACCCTGGGAAGAAACTCTCCTAGGTTTGTAGCAAGGCAACAATTTGCCCTAGGCCTGCTTTTGGATGTTATGACAAATGGGATTTGAGCTGAAAGCTATCCAAATTGGGCGACAGGAGATTGGAGGGAGCATGGGCAGGATGCCGTAACATCTTCCTGTGGATGGCAACTGCCGCTGGACCTCACCCAAAGGAAATTCTGTCTGTTACTCTCACCGTTGCCATAGCCATTCTGGAGTCCATTGCTTGGATAGCCTCCGGCTCCAACTCCACCTGGATAGGCTGTTGAACAAAGTGTGGTGAAGGGACAAAAAGAAAACAGAGAAAAGGTACTTCTCCTCCCCACAGCCTCTGCAAGACTTGAGTTGGAGATCAGAACTAATGTTACCACCAAAATTAGAAAACAAGCTGCAATGAATTTCCTCCTTTGGCCATATTCAATTGTATTTCAAACTGAAGCAGCTTTCCCCTGAAAATCATGCAAATTACAAACAGTAGCCCAAAACTATTCCAAATTTATCTGCAGGACTTGCTCCTGCGAGGTCTGCATTCCTTGGATGAGGCAAGCAACAGCTGCTGTGTCGGTGCACGTTCGTGGATTGCTGGAACTGACTCAAGCTTTTTAAAAACAGGAATGTCTTGACTTGAGCATTCAATCTGGCTGGGAATTTCCAAGTTAGAAAGATTCACATAGGGCCACAGGGCAGGGCAGACAGGCAGGAAGAAAGCCAATCAGAAGAAAGAAGAGTATGGCGCAGTGGCCATGCGCAACCCTCTGCCTGCCTCGCCCAGCCCCCACTCTGAAATTCCCAGGCACTTCTTGTGTGAATCAAAAAGTTCACTCAATTGAGAACTCAGACAGCAAGCTTCATTTCAGCATTTGGCAACAAAAACTAGCTGATGTGGGTTGGAGAAGATATGGATTGGGGCGATGAGAATGGGGAACAGCGGGTGATTAATTCTTCCGCATGTGGTTTCCCTGATTGAAAATACTCCTAGAGAGTTGTTTTAACCCTGGTAAGGAAAACACAGAGACTGTATTGAGCCTCTTCCCCCCATCTAAAGCAGGAAGTTACATTCAATTAAGGAACCTCTGTGTGTGCACGTGCGTGTGCATTCACAGATCCCCAGTATCAATGGATTGAACACAGTGATAGATTTCTGCTAACAGAAGGGTGTTTTTTGCCATTTCCCCCCTTCTGCTGCAGCCCTCCAACTCACCTCTCATGCTGATCTTGGGAGAGGGGGTCCCCCGTCCCACAGAACAGCATTTCAGGGCGTGTTCTGGATTGTAGCAAGAGGAAAGAAGTCCTGTCTGCTGACAGACAGGTCTTCCACCAGCGGGAATTACTGCTGGATCCAACTCCATGCACAGACACATACATAGTTTGAGCCTTGAGAGATATCAGCTGGGAAGAGGGAGAGGGAGGTACAGAGAGGAACATTTTTGGCTGCATTTTAAGCTGCCACTGGGATGCTCACACTGTTCTCTAGCAATCTGCCCTGGAGGGCTGCCTCTTTGTCTCCACTTATGCTCAGATAAATACCGCCATGGTAGTGTAAGCCTCCAAGGCTCGCTCTCTCCCAAAATAAAGTAAATTTGGCTGTTCCTGGGACTTCTCATGGAAGCCAGGAGTGTGTAACACCAATAAAGAAGATTAAGGAAACACATCTTGCCCTCTGGGGTCAAGAGGTTCTAGGTCAGAGGACCTGTAAGAGGACAGATTGAACCTTCCAGCACATTTCTTAGGAGAGATTCCCCAAAGGAAAATCCCAGCCACCACATCCTCATCTGTTTTGCAGCCACTGTGCTCTAACCAATCCTTACCCTGCTGTGCGCTGGCTCCTGGGTAGGCACCAGGCCCTGCCCCATAGCCTGCAGGGGAAAAGAGAGTGGAAGAAATCATTTTCTAAGAACAAATTAGGTTGTCAATAAGCTAGAGCTGCCAAATGAGGTTTCCTGGAGCAGGATCAGAGGGAAGAGCCAGCATGGGTCAAGAGGAGATGGCACAAATGACGTAGCCACACGAGCACGGCTGAGGAGGGAGGATTTCAAAGTTCCCATCTTTGCTATTTCAAGTCTCAGGTCTCCTGTTTTGATTTTGCTTCTCTCATGTGCACATTGTGCACACACACACACACACACACACACACACCGTTTCACTTCATGCCATCTTCTGCCCAAAATTCCCACATGCATTTTCCAACATTATTTATGTGTCAAAAACAGGCATTAAACATTGATGCACATAAATTAATGTATTTATTTATTTAGCCATATTTATCCCCTGCTTTTCTCTCCAGTGGGGACCCAGAGCCACTGACAACTTCATTCTCCCCGCTTGCCTTTTGGCCTCAGGTTAGGATGAGAGACTAATTGCCCAACGGTCACCAGGTGAGCTCCCACGGTAGAGTGGGGATTCACACCTGAGTCCTAGTCCAACAGTTAAACCATTGCTCACCACCCACTTTTGTTTGGAGAAAAAGGTGTAGAAGGGAATTATAGAAATCCCAGCAGCAAGGAGACACTCGCTGTGTTAGTCTAATGCGGCTGAAACAAAGGCCGTTTCCACACGGCTTACCTTATTCTGCAAAATAGCGAAATCCTGCGCGAAATCTCGCGAAAAGATGCTGTTATCACACGAGAAGACACTGTTATTGCGTGAGAAGACGCGATAACAGCATCTTCTCGCGAGATTTTGTGCGAGATTTCGCTATTTTGCAGAATAAGGTAAGCTGTGTGGAAACAGCCAAAAACTGAATCTTGCGGTGCCTTTAAGACTGATCGATATATTGTGGCAGATGCTGCTGTGGGCAACAACCCATGTTGTCGAGTGCCCCGATGCAATGGGCTGTGGACCACAAACACTTGTGCCACAATAGTTCTGCTAGTTTTTAAGGTGGTGGCCCACTATCTTCAGGAAGAGGAGGAGGATGGAGCCAGAAGGGTTTGTAGAGAGGTGGGCAGGCAGAGCTCTGGCATTCTGCATGGAAGCCCAGCAGCCAAGAAGACCACGCTCTTTTGCTTACCTTTTAAATCTGCACGCATTTACAGTGGTTTGGGTGAAGTTGATGCACTATGCATGCTGACTCTACTTGCTGGGTTTTGTACAAGGGGGAATTCTCTCCCTCTGGAGATCTACCTGGTACCTTTTCTGCCTATCTTTAGGTACTAGGTGAATGTGGGTCATTTTGAATGGCTTTTGGTTAAGCTTGTTGGCACCGGTTTAACTGCTCATCTGCCTTTGTCGCAGAGTGAAATCAGCTTCCTTCGAGTTTTTTGATCTACAACTGTGAGTTGTATCTCTTGCTAGTTTATTTGATTACACGAGGTTTTATGAGGTTGGTTTGAAAGCTGCTGTGAGCTTTAGGAAAAGTGGGATCAAATTATTTTTAAGTAAACCGCAGTACATTATGGACTAGAATTTTGCTTTGTTTTTTAAACAGAAAAGAAAAATTCTCCAGAGCTTGAGTTCTGTGCCACTATGGAACCGCATCAGACACACAGTGTTGATGCAGTGGAAGGAGTTGGATTTTTCCAAGTGCTCAAAGAAGAATCCACGAGAGGAGCTGATGGCTGAGAAAGTGTTACCTGTTTTGGAAGGCTTGCCTCGGGCTCCAAGACCTGCAGAGGGAGAAAGGGAGAGCAAGTCAGGCAAAAAACTAGAAAGCGTGGTTGCGTACTTTGCGCTCAAAGGAAAAAAGATCTTGCACAAAGAAAATCAGAATTCTGTAACTTGTATACAATACGCAAATCAGACACATTTGCATACTTACACTTGGTTTGCCTGATTCTGATAATCAGGATGAGGGATAAAGACTTGTGCAGGGAATTGTCCTGTGACGAGCATCTTAGGGTCTAGACACTTCCTTTGTTTTTAATTTTAAAAGTTCCGTTTTCTCAGCGTAATAAATTCTGAGTGAAGCTGCAGGATATACTCAGTCTACTAAAGATGTAATGGTGCAGCGGCTGCCACATCAAATGATGAAGTACTTTTGAGGGAATTCCCCAAAAGTTAACTGGACGAAAGCGTAGGCATCAAAATCACCACATGATTCAAACAACAAATCCTAAACGAAATCATGTTCACGGCTAATGTCCTGGACGCTGGATCCTTCGCCCCTGGACCTTCAGAGGGAGGAAGACAGCTAACTGATTTCAAAAGGGTCAAATAACCAAGGAGGCTGATGCCTTGGCCAAGAAAGGTAATGAAGTCACATAGCAGACAGCTGGTTTGTAAAAAGACTTGCAAAGAGCAAAAGTAAAGGGACTGTCAAGCAAGGTATGTTTGGCCACCAGAACAGTGGGGGGCGGGGGAGAGCAGGGAGACAAGTATTTCTTTCTTTCAGTAGTTTATATTCTGCTTCACCAAGGACCGGGGGTTGGCACGTGGAGGAAAGCAATGGCAAAACATCTCTGCTAGTCTCTTGACTGGGATGCCCGGTGGATTGGCAACGCCATGAGTCAATTGCAACTGGATGTATGTTCTCTCGCTTTCTACTATTCAGCTCTTCAAGATAGCTTCCAAATCAAAGTTATTTTCAGTTTCACCATCAGGAGTCACCTTCCATGTGTAGACTCTCCACTCTAGAAGGAGGAGGTTTCTTCCCCCAACACCTAGTATCTATGCCAAAGGGACAAGACCCTTTGGCATCATCTCAGCAGCCACAGGGGAGTGAAGAAAGACCCTCCTTAGAAGCATCCAACTCTCCCAGGCTAATCTGGGAGTAGAACAGATAACAATATCTGGTTTGGCAGCAGGGAGCAGGGTGCTCTTACTGTACAGCGCTTCCTGAGGGCAACTGGGTCAATATCCGTTCCCTCCCTGATGCTCATGATGTTTCTACTCATCTCAGCAGAAGTAAAACTTCCCTGGGAGCTCTCGCTGATTAATCAGGGAGTGGATGAAAGAACGACATCTGGGCAGCACATTGCTTCTGGCTAGGCCTTACTTCCCACAGACCGCGGAACTGATGGCAGTCAATGAAGGGGACCTCTGAACCTGGAAGCTATCTACTTCGTACATTTTAACCCTACCCTTTCTCCAAGGAGCTCATAGCACTGAGTTCTCCCTTCCCCATTTTTATTCTCACAACAACCCTGCGAGGTAGCTTAGGCAGAAAGTGAATGACTGACCCTAGGTCCTCCAGCAAGGACTTGAGGATTTGAATCCATGTCTCCCAACACTCTAAGTACTATACCACTAGCAAGAGTTGGAGTGAAGAAAGAAAGGGCTGACGGTAGCTGGGGGCTGCGCTTACCTCCTAAGGGGAGGCCGCCACGGGGGTAGCCAACTCCTCCGTAACCTGGAACACAGATTTATCATGAAATATAACAGGACAGAAACGTCATACAATTTTTTTTAATAGAAAAAAAATTATTTTGGTTAAATTTCTTTCCCTCAAATTTCTGTTTTCATTTTGAAACATGCTAAAAAACAACAACACCTTGTAACTCTCTTGGACCCTGATCTGGATGGCCCGGGCTGTTCGCCTTGGAGCTCAAAAGCTAGGCAGTGTTGGCCTTGGTTAGTGCTTGGATGGGAGACAACCAAGGAAGTCCAGGATTGCCACGCAGAGGCAGGCAATGGCAAGCCAACATCTCTTGCCTTGAAAACCCTCTGGGCTTGCCACAAGTTGGCTATGACTTGATGGCACTTTACACACAGAAGGCTCCTGGATCAATTTTAAGAAGCGGCAAACAGTTAAGTATATCCAGAAGCTGTACAAAATGACATCAATGAGACATGCAGATGAACTGACCAGCAGGGTGGGGGTGGGGGTGGGGGTCAAAGGACTTTAATGCTAAAGACGAACTTGCCAAATTCTACGGTCTGATTCCACTAACAGCGGCATTTTCCTCTGGCACAAGGAGAAGAACATCCTCTCAGCGGGAGGCTCCATCTGCCATAGGAAAGCTCTACCATTAGCAGAATGGATCCATGGGATCCGACTTCTGTTCATTTCCAACTATGAAGTCCCAGTAAATCCATAATAATGAAGGTTGTTGGGAAAGTTTTCTCATTCTTTTTGGAAGGGGTGAGAAATATGGCACTACAAGAATTTGCTGGAGACATTTCTTGTCTAACAGATCTATCACAAGCCACCGGAAAGCAGCCCTCGTTGTCCCTCCAGGTTGTTCATAGTTACCTGGCTTCTGCTTCCCAGCCTGTGGATAAGCACCTAGTCCTGCAAGATGACAGAGACGAGGGCACATTATCTTTGCTTCAGCCACATCTCTGGCGGCTTCCACCCTGGGCCCCCAACTTAACCCTTCAGATGGGAGAAAGCGATGGTCGTAGACCATGACCTGCCCATCTTTGCCTTCACTGCCCTTGCTGCAGCAGCAGATTGAGGCAGGGGCTATGAAAACCAGCCCTCCATTTTCTCTCACTGCCCCTCCTTCTGAAGACCACCACCCATCACAGAAGGAGGGGCTAAGGCAGCCAGCCAAAAGTAGGTTGGAGAGGAGGGAGTGGCAAAGGTGCCGCAAGCCAGCTGTTCTCTGCGTGCTGCGGCCACACAGAGAAAAAGAACTGCAGGCACATTCACGGTGCTGTGAATCTCTGTCTTTCCCATGGAAATATACTGTCCGCCCAAGCACCGAACCTAAGGCCAACTGTAGTGCTGCCTCTAAAATGAGGCTGCAGAGCCTGCTAAGGCGGAGGGATCACCCTGGATGGCAGTGTACAGGGGTGGTTAAAGGTTTGGGGTCCCCGGGCAGAGAGTGGGGCCCCCTAACTGCCACCCCCATTGCACCCTTTCCCATGCACCTGCTTACCCACCAAGCAGGTGCCCAAGTGTGCGTCATTCCCCTGTGAGCCCTCCCACCGGCTGTGCTCCCAGCCATATGCATCACCTGCTTGCCCTTTCCCTGGTGATGCTGGGCAGCCTGTGCAACCGGGTGGCAGGGCAGCTACATGGGCAGGGGCGGGGGGAGTCAGTGGCAGTGGACCCTGATGGAAAATCTGGACTTCAGCAACTACCCCATTTGGGGATACGCTGATGCCAGCCCTGGAGGTGTGTGTGTCCCTTATAAGTATCAGCTGCTCGGAATCATTTCACCATGTTTGCCCTGGGGGACACGTAGAGTACAAGTACATGGTAGCAAACGAAGAGAGAATGAGCAGTTATCGTACCTCCTCCGTAACCTGCTGGGACACCATAGCCTATGGGGAGGCAGAAAGTGTCAAAGAAAAAAGGCTCAGAAAAGAGGAAAGGGGGGGGGTTCATGGTGCAGAAACAACAGTTTACCCCCCATTTCACAACTGCAAATAGAAACATGCTTGTACGACCCTAATTCTCAAACCAAGAACTTGGCATGTACGCCCCCCTCCCCAGTTACATATACTGCTGAAAGTTTCACTCTGTCTGCTGATTTAGCCTGTGATAGCTTCTCCCCCACTGATCCAAAAGCAGGTGTTTGTTGTTTTGCTTGAAGACATACAAGAAAAGCACAGTCATTATTAGGTCGTTTTATTCAAAACACACTTCAGCAACTGCAAGTGTGAAATGGCAGGGTGTGCACTGCATGATGCCTCAGTGTCTATGTGCACACACATGCATCCATTCTCTACTTAGATTTAACTTCTGAAGAATATCATTGATAGCAACACACACTAACAAAATTATCCCCCAACAGGACAGTGATTTGCCAAGAGATACAAGAAAATACAGACTGTCCCCATACAGCATCTATATCTGAGAAGGTTTATGTCTCTTTAAGACCCCTGGGAACGGTCCCTTAGATTACAAGTTCTCTGGGCCCAGAAAAGCCTGCCTTTGTGCTCTGCACCATCTTTATCTTGGCTCTGGCATCACTTGACAGATGGAAGATCCCATCCTGCTAGGACTGGCTGTGCTCACCTGGTCTGCCCCCAAAGCTTGGTCCAGCCCCAAATCCATTTTGGGCTCCTGAAAGATCAGAAACAAGAAAGGTTAAAAGCTGGAGATGGCATTGCACCAAGGAGAGAGAGACCTTTTGTTCCAGTTACGATTGGCAGGGGACATCCAATGTACCTATGATAGTAGCTTGATTGAGACATACACGTGCCATCCCTACGATGGCAAATGAAAGCATTTCTTTTTTGTTCAGCTTGCAACATATTTAATGGTTTTTCTTTTTTACTCTTGTGGTATTTTATGGTAGTCTTACCCAGTCCTGTCGGCATTCCTTGGGCTCCATAACCAGGATATTTCCCTGAAAGGAGGGAGAAGACAGGTGGCATCAGAGGAAGAAAATGAAAAGAATAATTATGGAGGGAGTTGCACTGCGGATCACAATGTACAGTCTTTTCTTTACCTGACACCAGGTAAATGCAAAGTGGGTTTGTTAGTAAAAGAACTAAACACTAGCACCCCCACTACGATTGCTGTGCCAAGTACAAACCTCAATGGAAAGACATTTTTCATACAGGATTTCTGGGAAAAGGTGGTGGAACTCAGTCGGTTGCCCTCGGAGAAAATGGTCACATGGCTGGAGGCCCCACCCCCTGATCTCCAGACAGAGGGGAGTTTAGATTGTGGCGCGGAGGACAATCTAAACTCCCCTCTGTCTGGAGATCAGGGGGCGGGGCCACCAGCCATGTGACCATTTTCAAGAGGTTCCGGAACGCCATTCCACCGCATTCCAGCTGAAAAAAAGCCCTGGTATTGCCAATCTCCAGGTGGGACCTGGAGATTTCCTGGAATTACAACTGATCTCCAGACAATAGGGATCAGTTCCCCTAGAGAAAGTGGACATTTTGGAGAATGCACGCTATGGCATTATAATCTGCTGCACTCCCTCCCCAGGCTTCAGCCCCCCCCCCCCCAAATCACCAGGAATTTCTCAGGCCACAGTTGGCAACTCTTATTGCCAGATCCACTTTCCACACACACACTTGCTATGGAGATGCTTCTGAATCCTAGTTTAAGCATATTTCAGAAGCGGCATAGCAGATTGCGATGGTTTTAGCTGCTGTAATAAAGGTGCAAAAAGTATACCAGATTTTGGTTTCAAGTACTTCATGACAATAGATAGCAAATGGCAGAGATCGCTATTTTTTAAATTATCTATGGAATGCAGGGAGGATCCAAAGATCTTTGAATCATTTACCTGCTTTGGCTCCAGATGGTCCCAGTCCGGCTCCTGGCTGCACTCCTCCTACGCCTGAGTGGGACAGAGAACACAAAGGCTGAACTCCCCCTTGTATCGAATGGGGCCCTTATGGGTGTTTAGCAGTAAGCACCTTTAAGACTAACCAACTTTACTGTAGCATAAGCTTTCGAGAGCCACCGCTCTCTTCGTCAGATGCATCCGACGAAGAGAGCGGTGGCTCTCGAAAGCTTATGCTATGCTACAATAAAGTTGGTTAGTCTTAAAGGTGCTATGGGACTCTTTGCTATTTTGCTACTGCAGACTAACACGGCTAACTCCTCTGGATCTAGACTGCAGAAGAGAGTGCTGGTGACAAAGGGAGCTATAGGTCTCCTTTGACCACACGAGACAGCTATGCTGGTGATCAGGGGACCTAAACGAACAAAGTGCACATGAATGGGGCAAGAATTAGAGAAAAAGATGGCTGGATCCAGCCCAGCCCCTACCTGTTGTTTTTTGATAACTCCCTCCCTCCCTTAGCTTTTAGAAGACTACAAGATGGGGGACACACAGGCCAAACATGGAAGGGTGAGGGGCCACATGAGGAAAGCCCAGATGAGACTGCAGGCCTATGATACAGTCCATCTATATCACTACAGAAATAGATTTTTTTTCTTTCATGAGTCATGATGAGATTGTAGATATGGGGTAAGAGAGAAAGAGAGAGAGGGTTGCCAGCCTCCAGGTGGCATCTGGCGATCTCCCTGGATTACAACTAATCTCCAGACAACAGAGATCAGTTCCCCTGAAGAAAATGGCTGCTTTGCAGGTGGACTCTATGTTATTGAGGTCCCTCCCCAGGTTTCACCCTAAAATATCCAGAAATTTATCAACTGGGAGTTGGTAACCCTATTAGAAATGAAACTTAGGCTCCGCAGGGGCATGATTTGGTCAATATTTATTAAGCTCTCCCCCTTTATGCGTCTCCCAATAATTCTAAGCCTGGGTCCAGAGGAGCTATAGGGGGCCAAATGAGGCATGGGATCTCTGGTAGACTTGCCATGTGGTTTGATATCTCTTCCAGAGATACAAATCAGCCATTGTATATGTATGCACGTAGGTTAATTCCATGCAAATCTACACAATTTTAAACCCACCCATTCAGTGGCATTAAGATGGACCTTGAAAGAAAAAAGCAACACCAGTGTGTGAATCTGTGTGTTAGATGATGGTGCAAGGGTGGGGGTGCATAGCAGAGGGCACTTACCCCTTATCAGTGATGGGAAGTAAGGGGCTCCCCGGCCATTTCCTTGTGGCTTTACTGCTGTAATATATCAAAAAAAAAAGTAGGGGGTAATGAGTCACATTTATATCCTGGAAAATTTTGTTGGCCTCTAATGTAACTACTGAACTCAGATACTGCTACAGAAGAACATGGCTATCCATACTGTGAAACAATATGCTAAAATGAATAATTATTTTTCATAGTATGAACAATTGGCTATTTCACTTCATTGGTATTTTTATGATCTCCTCTGTGTTTTTGATGCTATTCTTATGATTTAAATCCTAGTCTGGGTTTAATGTTTTCACCTGCTATTATTATAGTGAGTCTTTAGTCTGCTTTTCCTTTTCCTTTTTCTATTTTCTGTTTAATTATTTTAACCACATGCTTGTAAGCCACCTTGTATGTGCCTACATAGGAAGAGTAGGGTATCAATATTCTAGCAAATACAAGTATTATCCAAACTTTGTATAAATATGCAGTGGTCTGGTGGCTATGAAACATCATCCAAAGTTCATGGATTTAAATTATTTTTCCCCAATGGGGATCCAAAATATCTCATTTCCCCCTCCATTATTTTATCCTCAAAACAACAACCCTGTGAGGTAGGTTAGGCTAAGAGAGAGTGACTGGCTTAAGGTTACTCAACAAATTTCCACAGCATACTGGGTCTCCCAGATCCTGGCCTGAAATGTTGGCCACTATATCACACTGACTGACCGATGAGATGCTGCGGAAAGGAAACCCTCCTGTGCTGTTTTTCAACAACCTATATGACACATAATTGATTCTTATGCTGTCAATCAGCTCTGCTCTATTTCCCTTATTTATCTGCAAGTTTGTATAGTGAATGTCTACACAAATAAAGATCCAGAGAAAGTTTAAAGGTGCCACAAGAATCTTTTATTCTGCTTGCTGAGAGCGTGGCTTTCTTGCATCTGGTGGAAAATATCCGCCATGCCAGGTCTGGGGCTTTCCACAAAGCACCTTTCACAGCCAGGGCCCCCAATGCCAGAGGATTATTTAATCTCATTCAGGCCTGTGGTCCACCTGGGACCCACCCTGTCTCCTGGCTCAGGGACCTGGCCTGCCTGTCTGCCTGCCTGCCTTTGCGGCTTTGCAGGGGGGTGTCAACCCCTCCCCCCCAATGAGGCCACTAAGGAGGCTTTTGTGTGCAGGGCTGGCAATGGCACAGAAGGAATGTGGCATCTTTGTGCCAGACAGAGATGTGACGTGAGAGGGGGCATATCAGCCCCTAAGCTCTCCTCGGGTTGGGATGTCATGTTAGACCAGGAGCCATGGAAGGGTGGGGGAATTATTAGTGACAGGCTGGGATGTGGGCAAGATTTTTAAAAATCTCCTCTCAGCTTTCCTCCCAGAAACTCAGGATGACATACAGAGTTCTCGCCTCTATTTTACCTTAACAACAGCCCTGTAAGGTAGGCCAGGTAGAAAGAAATTGACCCAAGGTCACTCAGTGAACTTCATGGCTGAGTGGGCATTTGAACTCAGGTCTCTCTAGTCTCCACTATAAGAGCTCTCTCTCCCTGAAGCCTCCTCTCCCTTCATTCTACACAGAATACCCTTCAAAGGCAACATACAGAAGAGTTCACACTTATAATCAGTTTTGATTAACCTGGAGTTACTGACTACTGTTAGTTCTGGACTCCAACACAGGCCCAGTGTTCTTGTTTCGCCAAGCAATATGCATTCATAAGAACCTAAGATTTTCCTTCTGGAAACAAGCAAGAATCCATCAAACCCAGTACTCTCTTTCCTGTGCTGGCTAGCCAGATGGGTGTGCTGGCAACAGTCACTCTCTTCTTCCACCTTAGCAGCATGTATTCAGAGGTATACTGCTTCTAAACATGGAGGTTTCATTTAGCTATTGCAGCTAATAACTCTGGTTTCCATTAATTTGCACAGATCTTTCAAAAACATTGGCAAACCCTAAGGACTCTGAATACAACTCAATACAATACAACCTGCAACAATGGATGGGAGCTAGTTTGCTGCAGTGGTTAGTGCTTTAGACTAGGAACTGGAAGACCTGCATTCAAACCTTGATTCTGGTCACCAGTGACCTCAGGGCCAAGCTAGAAGTGACGAATTATACTTGAATGGCAAGTGAACAGACTCGCGTGTATCCCTCCCTGTTCACTTGTGCTCTACGCGATTGCGTGGAGCGCAAGTGGAGCGCAAGTGAATAGGGAGAAATACATGATGTGAGTCTGTTCACTTACCATTCAAGTGTAATTCATTGCTTCTAGCTTGGCCCTTTGTTAGCTGTTCTCTTTCAACCTAGTCCACCTCACAGGGCCATTGTGAAGATAAACTAGGGAGGAAAGAACTGTGGATAATGCCCTCAGCTTCTGGGTGGGATGCAGAGGATAAAAATGTGATAGACTCTACAAGAACTACGCAGTGTGTGGAGAAATGCTTGCTTTTATCTACCTCCTATCAATTGATTTCATTGTATGATCTCTCCCTCTCTCGACGCTGTTCATAATCTTCATAGAAAAGTCAGCTCCCAACATTCTGTCATGCTTTAGAGCGACCAAGAGACAGAAGCCAAAACCGGGTTACGCTAGAAAGCAAAAGGCCTGATTCTCATTGTCTGGAAAACAATGCAACAAAAGATGTTGGAGTGCCAGCAAAGGAGGAGGGGGGTGTCCTTGGCCAGACATATCGGGAACAAGCCGAAGCTCAGCAGCTACTACCTCAGGAGTGTGGCCCTGACTGGCAGCCATGCAGGTTCAGGAGACAGTGACAGGCACAAGCCATGCCTGTTGTCTTCTCCCACACTACCCAACAGCACTCCTGCTGCAGTTCATCTCTCTCTTGGGCAGAGAACTGCTGAGCAAAATGGTCCAAGCATGCCACTGTTTGGCAAGTGTGCCAGAAGTTGCCTACTTCGGCTCTAGGAACCCCAGGAGCACAGATCCATTTACTTCCCACCAGAAAGACATTCCTGACTGAACCCCTTTGCTGCCTCCCATGTAAACGCCATTCCTTCCTATGGGGGAAAGTGCAACTCTTGGGGGACACTGAAGCCAAAATTTTCCTGGTAGCCCTGATGCTGGCAGGCCTTTACTGGTGAGGATCCTGGAGAGGGTCTCCATGACCAGAAGAACCAGAGACACGTTCAGCCACCTCTACCCGAGTTTTGCAGTGCAACAAACCCCTTTCCTTTCCCACATATTTTTGGGTGGGTAGCCATGTTGGTGTCTAGTAGAAGAGCAAGATTCAGGTCTGGTAGCACCTTAGAGACCAACTAGATCTCCAGGGTGTGTGCTTCTGAGAGCCAGAGCTCCATTCGTCAGATACGAGGAGTAGAAAAAGCTCCACTCCTTGTACCTGATGAAGGGAGCTTTTACTCTCAAAAGTGCATACCCTGGAGAACTAGTTGGTCTCTAAGGCACTACTAGAGGTGAATCTTGCTCTTTCTCACATATTGCTGGGTCTCAATCATAAAGATGGGTGCTGCCCACTTTACAAGTGGGGAATGTTCACCTACTATGGCTGCTCTGAATGGTTACTGTTCTTGTAGGCATGTAGAAAAGAAAGACCTCTGCCTGAGACCCTGAAGAACTGCTGCCTTGACGGGCCAACAGTCTGATTCAGTATAAGGTAGCTTTGTGTTCGGTATCACTTTGGTATGGTTCCAGGCTGGGATGTGGTCAGATGAGATACAAATCATTTATCTTGTGAAAGCTTAAGGTCTACTTCTGGTCAATGCTGGTCAATGCTTGCATGGGAGACCTTCTAGGAATCCTATACAGACCACCTTGACTATCCCAGAAGAAAAGAAAGATAGAATGGAAAAATATACATACACTTGCTTTGCTGACTGAATGTAGCACCAACGGAGTCTTGGGAAGGGGAAGAGAAATGCCCTAAACCAGAGATCATTTCGTAGAAAAAGAGCTGGAGGAACTCATTAGCATAACTCATATGCTAATGCCACACCCCTTGCCATCACTGGAAATGTGTCCTTAGCATAGCTATTTGCATATGCCACACCCCTGATATCACCTATCCTGGCTGTTTTGGACCCAATCCTGGCCATTCAGGGCCGAAATTGGGCCCAAAATGGCAGAAAGGGCTAAAAATGGCCAAAAAGGGGCCCAAAATGGTCAGGATCAGGCCACTGCTAAGCAGGAGAGTGATCCACCACCCGTCAGAGGCCTGATCTGGGCCAAAATGGGCCCAAAATGGCCGAGAGTCAGGTGGGTGGGGCCATCTGTCATGTGACCTGTTTGGGGAACTGCCGGAACTGCGTTCCAGCACGTTCCCCCTCGAAATGAGCCCTGCCCTAAACGTTAACAGCAGAAGGAAATTCTGCTTCCCCAAATGCTCTTAAGGTGAGAACAGAACTGGAGAACATCACCCCTCAGAACTTATAACCAGTAGGCTCTGATTGAGTTTGAGGGACAGGAGATTCTTGAAGCACAGGAGGCGAAATATTTTTATGTCTCTCTCTCCAAGAATTTAGTAGGCTAAAAGAGGATTAAGAACTCAGAACCCAGGCTTATGAGCTTAACGACCAAACTGTTAGCCTAAACCCTTCATTTACTCCTTTCCTGTCTCTGTGGAAGTTTGGTTGCAGTAGAGGAGTGATGAAAATTTAACATGCAACTTCAGTAGTGAAATGCAAGCCTGAAGGTGGGTGAGCTCATTCTGTATTCCCATATCCAAATATCTAACACATTCCCTCTGTGCTGTTCCCTTAAGACTCCATTTCTGTTAACATAAAAGCTGCCTTGCTACATACATCAGACAAAATTTCCATTTTTCATCTAGCACTCAGCAGCGCCCAAGCAGATGTTGGCAGGACACTGCCATGCGCCGCTTGATTGGTTGATCTCTTTCTTTAATGCCCTTCAGTTGAGGAGTCCTGCCTCTGACCATGAAGGTTATGTTCCTGGCTATCTAATCAGCAGACCGATCCATTGTAAAAGGTCATTAAAGCTAGCAATGGTCATCATCTCATCTTGTGTAACTGAGAGACAGCATGGTGTAATGGTTAAAGTGTCAGGCTAGAATCTGGGAGACCCAGGTTCAAACCCCTGTTCTGCTAAGGAAGCTTGCAAGGTGATCTTGAGCCAGCCAGCCAGCCAGCCTCTCTCTCTCTCGCTCTCTCTCTCACACACACACTCACTTGAATCTCCCTCACAGGATTGTTATTGTGATGATAAAATGGAAGAGAGGAGAATGAGGTTGTAAGCAGCTTGAGACCTTCATTGGGGAGGCAAGGAGGTATAAATACCTAATGAGTAAAATGAATTGTGTTACTGAATTCCACAGTGCTGGTATCAGACATTTGGGAGTATGTACAGGAATATTTTCCCTGTACTTGTATTGAACTTACCGCCAATTAATTGTACTGGAGATAGTCCCCCTCCCCTGCATGTTCTAAGAGAGATTCTCTCATTATTCTCTCTCCACATAATAATTTCATAAATATTTGACATATTCCCTTTGGGAATCATTTTCTGAAAACCAAAAATGTCATAATTGCACGTTTTTCCATTTTGAAAAGAGGTGCCATCCCTTTGATATGAAGAAATTAATTCATTCCCCCCCCCACACACACACCTATCCTCTTTCTTCCCTTTTTATATATACACACTGTGCCTAATCTGTCCCCGCCCCCATCTTCCCCCGCCATCTCCGAGACTTACCACCCTGCAGGCTTCCTCCGGCCAGGCACAAGAGAAGAAGCGAAGTGCAGAGATTCAAACTCATCATTGCGAAGCTGCAGGAACTTCTCAGAGTCCCAGGACACCACAAGGGGCTCAGGTGGGGGGGCTTCTCCTTTTATTCCCTGCTCCTGCCTGCCTCCTGCCCACCTCCTCCTTTCATTGGCTGCTCAGGCCACACCCTTTTTATTCCACCCAGTGGGCTCTGAGCAGACCCCCAGAAGAGAGGTAAGCAATACAGACACAGCAACACCTTGCTGCTAACCCAGCTGTTTAACACACATTCATTCACACCCATGTTATCTGGCAAGGCTAGAATATACATCTTTGCACCTCTGTGTGCATACTCAACAATCCAGACTCACACCCACACAAATATCAGTATTTCTAACTTCTTTATAGAGCACTTGCAAATTTAAAAATCCACAGAATGCTTTAACCGTCTCAAGTGCATTGGCTCATCCACCAATTTTGTCAGGTAGGTCGTTGTTATTCCTGTTGCACAGGTGGAAAATGGAAACTGAGAATCATCTCGAGTGTCTTCTGTTCATTTGCAGTACAAGTAAGGAACATGTCTGCATTAAATGCACAAAAAAGCTCATACCTAGTATACACCTAATCCAACTTCCTCGAGCCCATGCAACACACTTTCTTGGGCAAGCAGTTGCATATCTCTGCCCATATCACCTTTGCCTCACATAAACCTTCTTATTTTCCCTGTTTTTATCTCCCACATGCCACAAATACATGATCAAATCAAGCCTGAGTTCTCCCTAGAAGCTAAAATGATGAAAAGGAAGCTATTGTATTTTGGTCTCATCACAAGAAAAAAAGACTCACTAGAAAAGACAATAATGCTAGGAAAAGAGGAAGGCCCAGAATAAGATGTCTTGACTCAATAAAGGAAGCTATGATCTCCAGTTTGCAAGATCTGAGCAAGGCTGTTAATGATAGGATGTCTGGGAGGGCATTCATTCATAGGCTCATCTTAAGTCAGAAGCAAATTGACGGTACATGACACACACATACACATTTCACTCCAGTGCATGACTTCTCACCCAGTAGTCCTTCTTTGCTGATCTCAGACATTTGGGAGTAGGCTGTGGCTACTTGCTGGAGAAAGGAGGAAGCCACTCTGTATATGGCTGAGCACAGGAAAGGCCCTGCTGGGTCAGACCAAATGTCCTGTGACTGAATCCTGTCCAGGCAATCAGGTGAGGCAGAGCAGAGGAGTTATTAAGAGTGTTGGACTTGGTTGTGGGAGTCTTGGATTCAAATTCCCATCCTCCCATGAAGCTTGCTGAGCAATCTGAGAACATAATAGGGAAGAGAGATCCAGGTGGTTAGAAAGTTGGACTAGGATCTGGGAAACTCAAGTTCAAATCTCCTGTCATGAAAGCTTGCTGGGTTACATTGGGTCAGTCACACACCCTCAGCTGAAGCTACCTTACAGGATTGTTGTAAGGATAAACTGGAGGAATGATATATTCTCTTTTCTCACTGGGGAGAAAGTTGGGGTATCAGTTATTGGGCTCAATTCAAGGTATTGGCTATCACATATGAAGCTCTACCTACCCTTGGTCCAGCATATATGTGGGATTGCCCTCTGTTCTACCGTGGCAGCTTTGCTTATCTGGACAGGGTCTTCTGCAGGTGCCACCTCACACACGGGCAAAATTGCCCATATACGTGCATTCTCTGTGGTGGTCCCTATCTTATGGAACAGCCTACCTGGAGGTCAGGAAAGCTCCTCAAACAATGCAAAACTGAATAATTCAAGAGGGCTTTTTACTCAGATCGGATGGCTGTACTGTAAAGAAGTGCTCTCATAGAGATGAATCAATAAAGGGATAGGGACTATAGACTTTACTGCTAGGTACTGTCTGTTGCTCTAAGTATGACCCTACTGGTTGGCTCCTATGTTGCTTAATATGTCAGCCATGGAATTGCTTACGCTCTGTTTCAACATTTCTTCCACTCTGTATTTTAAAATCTATTACATGTGTACTGAAATGTCTCTGAAATTGACTGTACTGACTCACACTGGGTAATCCACCTTGAGTCTCAGTGAGAAAGGAGGACTATAAATAATGTAAATAAAAATAAATAAATAAATGAAGTGAATAAATGTACGCTACCCTGAGCTCTTTGGATGAAGGGCAGGATAACAGGTGCTGGGGTTTAGCCCCGGCACAAAAATGGCCCTGCTTAACTCACACCTCTGTGCATTACCCACAAACATCCCATCTCTAAACTTCAACTCTTTTGACAATCTCTATCCTGCAGGGATCTTTTCAGAGAAGCAATCTGGCCAGATGTTCCACATCCTCCCCATGCAGTCACTTCAACAGTGTGAAAAACGCTTCCTGACAGCTGTACCAGAACACCAGCCTCCCGGTCTTTGAACGACTCTGGTTCTGCAGGCCCCCTTTGATAGCCAGCCTACCCATCCTTCCAGCACTGTTCTCCACTCTGTGTCCTGGCAGCTGGGAATTCCTCCTCCAGTCCTGCCCTTAACAATTGATGTATTCAGATATTTATACCCTCTTTTTCTCCCCAATGGAGATCCAAATTAGCTTACGACATTGTTCTTCTCTCCTCCGTCTTCTCCTCACAATGTCAAACCTGTGTGGCAGGTTAGGCTGAGAGTGTGTGGGTGGATCCAAGCACCCTCGAAGTAGCCTTCTTCCAACCTAAATGGCTCTTCTGCCATTGCATAAGGATTCCCCCCAGTGACTGGCTCAGGGTTACTCTGTGAGCTTCCATGACTGAGTGAGAGGTCGATCCAACACTATCCTACCTCTTCATTGAGAAAAGTTGGAGGAAGTGACACTTAAGTTGGAAGAAGGCTCCTTAGGTTTGAGGAAGGCTCCTTGCAGGGTGGCAGGATCCATCCCAGTGTGGGGAAGGTTTGTTTCTCAGATCCTAGCCCAACACTCTAACCACTATGCAGTACTTTAAGCTTTCTAAAGATACAGCACCTCTTTCTCTGCCGGAACCAGCTCACTTGGGAACTGAATTCATGACCTCTTGTCTCCAAAGCAGGAATCAGACCCCCCTAGACCAACAAGCCACCTTCTTGTCTGGCAGGGCTTCTGAGCAGCGCAACAGACTGAAATTCACATGTTATTTTAGGCTTTTGAGGTGCACGGTCATTCAACAAATTCAGAACCAGTAAAACCAGCAGCAGTAAAACAGCGCTAAAACAATCTACAGGAACAACAATGAAACTTTTTAAAAGCACAAGAAGATAAAACGATGGAAAATAATATATACTTTAGTAGTAGGAAAAATCCAACAGGTGCAGCTTGCCCTATCATCATGCCACAGCCCTGCTAGAAATGCTTCATCTGTTGAACTCCTGTCTGTTGCAAAGCTCCTACAAACATGAACCTTTGGGACATTAAAAAAGAGTGACTGAGCTAATTCTACCTGCCCTGTGGTCTTCAAAGCTGCTCTGTAGGGTCATTTGCAAAACCTGCCATCCTCATCCAAGATAAACAACCGCTTGGCGTCCATCCCTAAGCTGTAATGCAACCGCCTGCCTGTTTGGAAAACTCATATCCAGCCAGCTGTGTCATTCCCCCCTTTATTTCTCCCCCTTCCCAGGTCCCAAGTATGTTTAAACTGTCTGGTTGCTGTGACAGCCGTTAATCAAGGGCTCCCTGCCAGCTCTTGTTCATGGTGTTGCCTCAAATCCACACTGCAAGACTGGGAGATTGGGAGAGGCAGGAACACTTAATTGTGGAAGGCAACACTGAATGGGTTTGCAAGTTACCCATTTTCAACGCCACTTCTGAATGGCTGCGCTGTTGCTCAGGGCCTGAGGGAAGCCACTCTGAAGCCCCCGTCCAGCATATAGGGATGACAGAAAAACAGAAGCAGCCAGAACACATATTCTTATGCTAAAGATAGTCCTGTGCCGATCCATAGTACAGTGAAATTTTGGGGGCTGCTGACAGATGACACACGGGGTTTGGTTGGTGGGCAGAAAAAGACTAGAGGCCTAGAGAAAGCTTATAGGCCACCTAGGCCGCCTGCTGCCTGAGAAATCCAAAACTAGACCATTCCCAACAGAAGACTGTCTAGCCTTTTAAAAAAAAAGACGGCCCCACAAAATGACACTTGATGAATGAGCATGCTCAGTGCCCTTTAGGAAGCACAGGAAGTTGAGGGCAGCTGAGAAATGGTCAAAAGGAAAAATAGAGGGAGAGGAAAATTACTCCCTTTGATACTTTAACAGCATGGCTGATTCTGCACGGCTTACCTGAAGCCGGGACGTTGCGGAACATGCCGGAAAAAAACACGGAAGATCGCGTTTTCTCACGTGAGTTTTGCGCGATATCATATCTGGAATATTTATTTATTTACTTCATTTATACCATGCCTTATTCTCCCGAAGCAGCCTAAATCATGCCACCCCACAAGGGTTGCCAGGTCCTCCTAAGGGCAAACTGGAGGACAGTGAGGGGCACTGGAAGTGGCAGATACTCACCTTCTTCCGCACATGCAAAGTGCATGTATGTTCCCATGTTGCTAGAAAATGATGTCATTTCCAGTGCAACACAGAAGCGATAGGTCTCGCCGTGTCTGAGTCTCTAAAACTCCACCCCAAATACCTTGAAATCTCCAGGAGTTTCCCAACCTGAAGCTGGCAACCCTAACACATCCCATCCCCACTCCACTCACTGCTGCTGCTCCCGTATCCCCTCTTCTCCCTATTCCAACAGTGGAGAAAAACAGACACGTCTTTGTTGTGCTGGGATGCCCTAAAGCCCATAGTGGCAATGGATAAAGTGCTCACATGAACCATGGATGCTCCCCTACAGCCACTAATTGGATCAAAGTAGGTTTATTTTTGATCTGCTTTAAAGTGGGAAACTGCCGAAAGAGCATGACATCATGTGGACATTCCTCCTTAAAGGCAGGGGCTTCTTGCTCTTCTTGTAGGGAGAAAATAATCCCTGTGCTTGAAGCAGCCACAGAGATAGCACTGGCCTATCTTGCAGGATTGTTGTATGGATCACTGAAATTATCTGCATCTGAAATGCTTCAAAGACATGAGACACATGGAGATCCTTCATTCCCACTGTAGACCGGCTGGGCTGGGCACTGAGTTTTTGCTTCTTTTTTCCTTCTCTCTGGTCTTTGCTGACCTCGGGCTGTGACCCATCCTGCTTCCTGGCATGCAGTTTGCCCCCTTCCCCAATAAGCACGACCTCCATATGGATTCTGAGGCCAACGCACACACAGCCCTTTTCCGTCTTTCTTGGCTTTCAAAAGGCACGTCAACATTCCTGGTCTATGAACTGTTCCTTAAATCAGGGCGGCTACATGGGGGCTTATCCAAATGGTATTGGTGCGTGGGGAGGAATGGTGGTCACCAGAGTGGACAGAGGGCAAAGTGAGGATGGAGGGGGATGCACAGATAACCACTCTCCTCTTTCCCTTGCAATTCAATTTTAAACAACAATCAAAAACAAAAGAAGACCCTCTGAAAAAGAAATCGAAGCTGTATTTTATGTAGATATGGCATACATCGGTATTTCCTTGCCTTGTTTCTTTGGCATTCAAGGCCATTGTTGGATACAAAGGTGCTATCCCATTAATGTTGGAGTCTTCCTCTGGTCCAAGAAGGCTTTCTCCAGGGGAAGAAGCGTGGTCCGGCAATGGAAAGCTCCACCATTAGCAAAACGGAACCTTTGAATTCAATGCAGGGTTCCCAGAGAGCTTACTTTCCAGACGCCAACCAGACTCAGACCTGGGCCTCTTCCACAGAGGGATGTGGGAGCAGCAGCTAACAGGGTGGAGGCACATGCGAATGATGTTCAGAGACCCCATCCCCATGCCCATATGCATAACTATTGCATTAAAATTTAAAAAACCAAAATATAGATTTTCACGCAAAAGGAAAATGCTTCAAGACACCTGACACTTTCATATACCTTTCTGTCTTAAGTGAAGTTGATTAGCCCACACTGCAACATGGTCCAATCAATTTCACCACTGTGTTGCCTACTTGGGACACTGAGAAGCAGTTGCTCCTCCTGAGCCCAGTAATACCATCAGAGCTGGCTTGGGAGAAAGATGAGTCAAATAATGGAGCATAGCAAGTTAAGATGGGGCAGGATGGGCTTTAGCTCCTCTTACCTGCATGCTTCCTTTCCTGGAAAAACAAGAAAGAACCACGACAATATATACATGATACAGAGATGCCCCACCACATCTAGTCTGGTGAGAGTTAGCTCTGATTTTGCACATTTCACTACACCAAAGTCATCTTCTTGAGGGAATGAAATCCAGCCTGTTGCTTCTTTTGGCTCTGTTGCTCCCAATGGCTCTGTTTTTGTTACTGCTACCACAGTTGAGGCTGCTTAAAAATACCTCTGCTCCTGGCCTCCAAACTGGGGTGGCTCCAGGACACAGTTGAAAGAAAAAAGCATCCTGAAAGGAAATTTTCCATGCTTGGAAAGTGCCAGGAACCACCAATAAATCCCATTTACAGTCCACCTGGTCAAGTTGGGTTTGAGAAGAACGGAAAGATACAGGAAGGCTGGAACGCAGCCAGAATGACACATAGAGAAGAGGAGAAAGGTCCTTTGGTGTCCACTCCCCATTGGCCTTGCATGTGTGTTGCACCTGCTTGCCAGCATTCTGGGGATCTCTGGGGAGGGATGGGGCAGAGAGGGTCAGAGCTAAAGGACTCCTGGGGTCTCTGTGTGTAGATGTGGAAACCCGTTTTCTGCTAGGTGTCCTGCCAGAGAGAATTCTCTGGTATTATGTCCAGAAAACATGGCAGCCTCGGTCATACCTGAGTTTCACAAAAGGAAGACCCCCCCTCACCCCCAAATATTAGGAGAGAAATTCTTCTGGGCATTAAACTGAGGGCCAAGGATTGGAGGAAGGATGACAGAATTTAGGATTTAGATAGTACTTTAATGACCCCATATATTATCTGGGTACGGTAGGGTTGCCAACCTCTCAATGGGGTCTGGAGTTCTCTGGAATTACAACTGATACAGAGTTCAGTTCCCATGGAGAAAATGGCAGTATTGAAGGGTGGATGTAGCATCCCTGTTGCAAAATAGTAAAGAGTTCAGTAGCACCTTTAAGACTAACCAACTTTATTGTAGCATAGGCTTTCGAGAGCCACAGCTCTCTTTGTCAGATGCTGGCCAGCCTGCTCATCAGATGCATCTGACGAAGAGAGCTGTGGCTCTCGAAAGCTTATGTTACAATAAAGTTGGTTAGTCTTAAAGGTCCTACTTGACCCTTTACTATTTTGCAACTGCAGACTAGCATGGCTAACTCCTCTGGATCTACATCCCTGTTTAGCTCCTTCCACTCCCCAAACTCTGCCCTCCCCAGGCTCTATTCCAGTCTCAAGAAATGTCCCAACCCAGAGTTGGCAACTCTACACTACACATATTACTAGTTCTATGACTGGAAATCCAGAGTGTAATATGCCCCTAGAGTTCCCAATGCAGACCAGGAAATGGGTCAATTCCCTCCCCTGTGCAATTTTTCAGTTAAAAAATGCCCCCTGGGCTGTTTTTAGCCCTGGTAAGGAAAAAATACAAACACCCGTATGGTCTGTCCCCACCCCCTACCCCGCAGATCAGAGAAATGGAACTAAGAAGAAAGAGTTAAGCCTACTTCCCCAGCAACATGGCCTCAATCCGTAGAGGGTTCCCTTGATACAGCTTTGTAGAGCCAAACATGTCTGGACTTCCACTCATAGAATTCCAGCATCACACACTGTTTGGCTCTAATGTCCGGTGGTGAGTCCAGTGGGGAGGGGACACCTAACAGCACTGTGAGATACGTTATTGAACTCCATCTTGTAGCCAGGGGATAAGGCTGAAACCACAGTAGTTTGCCTCAAGTAGTGAGTTCGTGGTACAGGCAGGGTTGCCAGGTGTTCAATTTTCACCTGGACAGTCTGGTATTTGGGGGGACTATTTGGGGAAACCATTCCCCAAAAACTGGACACTTAGCCTCTCCCCTTTTCCCCTCCCCTCCTCCAACTATGCAACAACACTGGCTGGAGAAATGGCCAGTCAGCCCCAGCGCTCAGCTGGTCTCCTGCAGCTGCACAGGCCAGCCAGCCCAGCCGGCCTCCTGTGGCTGTGCGACGCTGCTCAGGAGTGGCACCCGGAAGTGGTGGTGGTTCTGGCATGATAACATCATCACACCACCTCAGAAGTGTTGTACACATGAAAAAGTAAGCCTCCCCACCTCTCCCTGAGGTTCAGTATTAGTCTGGAGTCTGGACTCTAACTGGCAACTTTAGGTAGAGGTGAGGTTGATGTTGGTTCCCATTTCACAGTATGTAGCTGGAAAATGCACCTGCCCCAGTTTCTCATCTAATAGATCTTATCAATGGAACCATTTGTAATTCCTGGGAGTACCCATAGGGTTGCCAACCCTGGCTTGGGAAATTCCTGGAGATTTGGGGACAGTGTCTGGGGAGGGGCTTCCATTTCTCCTAGACTCTTTGGTAGACCATATGGTAGAGCTGCCATTTTCTCCAGGGTAATGATCTCTGTAGTATGAAGATGAGGGGTAATTCTAGGAGAACTACAGTCCCAGCTTGGAGGTTGGTAACCCTAAGTTCCCAGCTTAGAAGCCCTTGGCCCAGAAACCAGACTTTGGTCTAGAGCAGATCTATGTCACCTTACAGGGAAAAGTCCCCAGAGAAGGATCTGCCAGTAAGGAACTGGGAGCCAACTTCATCCTTGTCTGGCAGAAATGAGATTTCAAGCCAAGGTTACATCTTTGCTTCTGTGTCCCACCACCTTTCACAAACTAGACCATAAACTGTCTCTTACAATGCTCGCATCCAACATTTGAAACTTTCCACTACCCAACACTCTAATTTACGCTCTGTCAAATACTGCACAAGGGTGTTCCAGTGAGGGTCTGAATTATGGGGGGCAGGGGGTCACCCTGTTTGTCCCTGAAGGGATAAGCATCTTGCAGCTACTCCATCAAAAATCGGCTGCTCGTGGTGGGAAAGTCAAACAGCAGGTACATTCCTGGAAAAGAATGTAGCAGGTGAGTGCAATGTTTGTGAATTTGTGGGGGAAGAAGAGCAGGCCGGGACAACATGGGATGGCCAGACAGGCACACAAGGTCAAGAGGAAAAAGGAAAGAATGTGGCATGGCTATTCAAGGGGGAGATGCCAGGACCCTTAGACTGGGAGCGCTGCCTAGTGCTTAGTGCAGAAAGATGTGTGTTGTTGGGACAAACACAGCTGGCTATGTGGCGTGACACGCCATTCAGATCAGTGAGACTCCATTTAGACCAGTGAATCCAGACCAGTGTGACTCACAGGGTAACTGCTTAGAAGCTAACAACCCACCTCCAAAGCACCCATTTTCTTCTAGGGAACTGATCTCTGTAGTCTGGAGATGAGTTGTAATCTCAGGAGAACTCCAGGCCCCACCTGGAGGTTGGCAACTGTAGTGCAAATGTGGTTGTGTGTGGTAACTGGACAGGTGCTTGACTGGTGTTCAACAGTAGATGGAGTCTTAGAGTTGCCAATTCCAGCTTGGGCGCAATGCCTGGGAATGGTGGAGTTTGGGGAGGGGAGTCTATCCTCTGAAACTGCCGTTTCCTCCAGAGGAGCTGATCTGTGTCATCTGGATATCAGTTGTAATTCCAGGAGAACTCAAGGCCTTACCTGTAGACTGGCCACCCTAACTGGAGTGCTAGAATTGAACTGGGTTCAGATCCCTGTTTGGGCCATGAAGATCCACCCCTCAGTGACCTTGGGCCAGTCATTTTCTCTCAACCTAACTTTTCTCACTAATAGGGTTGCTAGATCCCTATACCCTCTCAAAGGGAGGGGGGGGACCTAGTACTTACCTTGTTCCTTGGCCTGGTTGTTTTCACATGCGTGTGCACCAAGCACACATGCACTCATGACAGAGCCAGTTTGGTGTAGTGGTTAAGAGTGCGGGACTCTAATCTGGAGAACCGGGTTTGATTCCCCATTCCTCCACTTGAAGCCAGCTGGGTGACCTTGGGTCAGTCACAGCTTCTAGGAGCTCTCTCAGCCCCACCCACCTCACAGGGTGTTTGTTGTTGTGGGGATAATAATGACATACTTTGTGAACCACACTGAGTGGGTGTTAAGTTGTCCTGAAGGGCTGTATATAAATCAAATATTATTATTATATTATCATTATTTGTGTGATGATATCACTTCCAGGAAGTGATATCATCACACCAGCTACAGACATGTTCCCGTGCTTTGCACGAGACAAGTTCAGCCCATTCAGGGCCAAAATTGGCCCCAGCAAAGAGCAGCAGCATGCCTGCAGCTGGCGCAATGACGTCACTTCGGAAGTGACATTGTTGTGTCCCACCAGGAGTGCACCTATTTCGTGATTTCCTGGGTTACCAGCCAGTGGCAGGGGATCTCCAGGGGTCTTGCCACCTCCCACCAAGGCAATGGAGCAACCCTGTGGGAGATCACTTGCTACCAGCAGGCAACTGGAAAGCCTACTCACTAACATTATTGTGAAGGGGAGGAAAGGAGATCACCCGTCTATGTACATCCCTATGATCTCCTTGATTCAGCAGTTCCAGGCAGGCAAAAAACAAAACAACCCCCCACCACCATAGATGGTTTATTGAGTCCTGTCCCCAATTAAATCGAAATATGAAATTTGACAGTGATGAGAGACTGGAGAGATAAGAGAGGCCAGTTGAACATGAGAGGAATGTCAGGGGATGACTGAAAACTGAAGGTAAGGAAGGAAACAAGAGGTATTATTCTTCAGTCTAGAGCAGAGGTCCCCAACATTTTTCATCCTGAAGGTACCTTTGGAATTCTGATACAGGGTGGTGGGAGCACCCAAAAATGGCTGCCACAAAATGGCTGCTGCAGATAGGATTGCCAGCTGGAGTTTGGAGAAATACTGGACCTCGGGGTGGCATTCACCTCTTATAAGCATTATTTGCATGTGTGAGCTCCCAGCCCCAGTGCAATGACTTCACTACTGGAGTGATGTTATCCCATCTGCCTCATGTTCAGGGCAGGTGGATGGGCAGGTGACCACCCACTCCCAGGCAGCACCATTCAGGAGGGCAGGCAGGCTGGCTGCTCACTCCCCCAGTAGTGGTGGTGTGCAGGAGGGTGGGTGGGCAGGCTGGCTGCTCACTCCTCCAGCAGTGTGCAGGAGACCAGGTGGACAGGTTTCCGGTATTTCAACTATGTTTCCCCGGGACAGTCCTAAAAAAACCCAGACAGTCTGGGTGAAAACCAGACATCTGGCAACCCTAGCTGCAGAAGGCAGACTCAGACACAAAATGGCTGCCTTAGCTTACCTTCAATCACACAGTGAAGATCCTCATCTTGTGGTGGCAGCTGCTGCCAAAGCAACATTTTAAAAAATATGCACAGCTAATCAAATCTCCAATGGCCAAACAGAAGCCCTACTAGGCAAAAGCCCCACCTGGCCCCGCCCATTTTCTAAAAACACTTGGTAGGTACCAGTGCCCATGGGCACCATGCTGGAGATCCTTGATCAAGAGCTTGCAAACACACAATGACTTGTATCCTGCCACCACATTTGAAGCCTTTCTTTGACCCAAAGAGATTCTGTCCTCGGAGGAAGGCTCGAAAGTGGTGAGCAACGTGCCTCTGAAGTCCACCTCGGTTTAGAGTTGCCAGCTGACCAGGAAAAAAATCCTGCCTGGATGTTCTTGTTATTTTCGCTTTCAGGTCTCTTGCCAAAGAGCAAGGGACAGAGCTGCTTCCCTCTTTCTCTTTGCTACTTTTTAAAAGCTATCTTAGGGCCAAATTAGATGTGCCACAGCAGTCAAATGTCTCCCCCATTGATATGTTAAGTATGTTGGTGGGGTGGAGAGTCTGTTTTTTTCTCAGCTAAGAGGGCGGTACTGTAGGAAAGGGGTCCCAGATGTTTCGCTAACGAGTTAGGAACCATAGATTTCACCATTATGTTGCCTTATATATTATCTGTTGCTTTAAACATGTACTATACTACCTGTGCTTCATGTTGTTTAATGTAAGTCCTAGAATTGATTATATTCTGTTTCAGCAATTCTTCAACCCCATATTGGATCCTTGCTAATACTATGTCTTTGTAAACTTGTATTCATTTACCCTATGACATTGTTTATGGAAATGTTCTTGACACTGTATGGAAATGCCTGCCCCTGTCCTTGCCACTGATTGTACTAATCTCACACTATGTAATCCGCCTTGAGTCTCAGTGAGAAAGGCAGAATACAAATGACCTAAACAAACAAACAAACAAACAAACAAACAAATAGGAGCTGTTTGCAGTGGGATCTGTCCATTAACCTACCAGAAGGAATGCTAGCTTCTGTCTCTCTGGACCCATTAAAAACTTCTAGGCTCTAGTTCTGGACCCACCCCACCCTGCAGAATTTAATCAGAGTTAAGATTTTAGCCCTGGGGCCTGTTTTCATACCCCTCCCTCAATCTGGTAACATACAATGCAATTTCAGGACACTCCACATCTTGTTCTGCATGCCCAACCACAAGAGCCCTCACACATTAGGCAGCTGACAAAGTGGACTCTATTGCACAAAATCTTAAGCTAGAATTAAAAAACTGTTAGTCCTTAAAGTGTTACAAGCTTCATGTTTTTGCTGCAACAGACTAGCATGGCTAACCTCTGGTGATACAGCTGAGGATACAAGAGGGCGATCTAAACTCCCCTCTGTCTGGAGAGCAGGGGGCAGGGCCACCAGCCATGTGACCATTTTCAAGAGGTTCCGGAACTCCGTTCCACCCCATTCCCGCTGAAAAAAAGCCCTGGTGACATGATTGGCCTTCACTCTAGAGAGCAGCTGCCAATCTGAGCCAGCAATACTGACTTTGGAGGAACAATAGTCTGATTCAGTAAAAGGCAGCTTCATGTGTATAAACACCCAAGTTGCACGTCCACGTGGAAAATATGCACGCTGCCTCGTTCACACACAATGGCAACTGCGCATTTCAGCAGGATGATGCACAGCAAGTGCTCCTATTACGTGCTGTTGGAGTGCCAAAATCTGAAGAGGGATCCAGTGGCTTTCAGTACAGTGCAGGAAGTTCCAAGCAGGGCCTTCTCAGCTCCTTCCGCTATGGCTGGGAAGCCCCAGCACCTCTTAAGAAATTATGATTCTTTGAGAAATTTGAGAACTGAGAAAAAGGAGAAGCCCTGCCGGTGAAGTTAGCTCAGTGGAATAATCCAGACCTATTGTCCAAATAAACACACTTGTGTTTGTGTTGCTAAATGTGTACTAATGTTCCATCCTGTGATGGTGAAGGGATACACAGTTTTGCCTCTATCCCCTCCCCTCATCATGGTGAACACTATCACACACATACATAATCAACACAAACTTTCCAAGATTTTTGTATTTGCTTCTAGCTGGAAACTCAGCATAGACATGGGGAGAAAGCTTAAAAAGAAAAAAAAAACCTAGATCATAATTACAGTATTTATTCAGCCTTTCAGAGTCCCCAAAGGACTGTGTAATTCTCAGAAATCCTTACAAACAACATTGTGAAGCTGGGCAGTGTTATGACCCCCATACTCCAAATGGAGATGCTGAAGAGGACAAGAACTTGTCTTCAGGCCAAATGTTGGACATCTGCAGTCAGATCTCCCAGTTCTTTTACCTTATTATTTTATTTTATTTAGCTATTTGTACCCCATCTTTCTTCCCAATGGAAACTTACAGCAGCTTATATCATTCTCCTTTCCTCCATTTTCCCCTCTCACAGCAACTCTGTGAGGTAGGTTAGGCAGAGAGTATGCGGCAGGCCCAACATGGCAGGCCCAACATCACCCAGCAAGCTCCCATGGCAGAGCGGGGATTTGAACCTGGGTCTCCCAGATCCTAGTGTGGCATTCTAATCACTACACTACACAGGCTCTCAAAGTGAATGAAAAGTAGAGGCAGAGAGATGTGGCCAGGGATAAACATATGAATTGTCTTCTGGAAAGTCTGATTGCTGGTCCATCTAGCTCCGTATTGTCTACTTGGCCAGTTGTGGCTCTCCGAGGACTCAGGCTGGTCTTTCCTGACATGTCTTAACTGGGAAAAAATTATAAATAATGGGTGGAGGAACTGATCTGGGCATCTGTAGCGTGCAAAGCAGCTGCTCCACTGCACTACTATGCAGAGATACTGATCTTGGTGGAAAGAGTGGCCGTTTTCACACTGCTTACCAGCCACGGAACATCGTGCCAAGCTCCTGGAACAACAGCATCTTCCTGGAGTGATTTTGCGCGAGAACTGTATCGCGTGATATCATGCCAGGAAGACGCGCTCGTTCCGGGAGCTTGGTGCGATGTTCCGTGGCCAGTAAGCAGTGTGAAAACAGCCAGTGAATAAAATTGTATGCTGTACTGGATGTTCATAGCAGCACTCGCCTGGTCATTCACATGTTAGTATGCAAACTAGCTGAAATATAGATTATTTCAACAAATGGACTTTAAGTTTTGGCTTGTGTTAACGCACATGAGGGCTCAGTGCGTGAGAAGTTCCTAGCTGATCCTAGCAGATGTTGACCTTTACTAGTAAATGACAGACCTGAGGAACACAGCAAGTCATTATGGTAGCAGGCTGATAGTCAGGGCTTTTTTTCAGGGGGAACGCGGTGGAACGGAGTTCCGGAACCTCTTGAAAATGGTCACATGGCTGGTGGCCCCGCCCCCTGATCTCCAGCTAGAGGGGAGTCTAGATTGCCTTCCATGCCACGGCACAGAGGGCAATCTAAACTCCCCTCTGTCTGGAGATCAGGGGGCGGGGCCACCAGCCAATGCACTAAGTTCCACCATCTCTTTTCCCAGAAAAAAAGCCCTGATGATAGATGTTTCCTATCCTAACCAATTGTGGTAGGCCAGGTATTCATCGACCTGTTATATTTGCTTTTAATTTGTTTATACATTCATTTTTAATCTTGTGCATTGCCTGTGGCACTCAAACTTTGAGTGACTCCTAAATGTTTTCAGTAAGTAAGCAGACACTGATGGCTACTATTTTCCAAGGACTGCCCCAGTGTTGGAGTTCTTGAAAAAAACAGATAGATGTTAGAATGATTGAAAAACACAGCAAACTCTAGTGGAACAGCGTAATCGTTTGTGAGCTCATATGTGCACTTTTATTTTTAAAAACCTACTTAACCTGCGGTCACAGAATACTTGCAATCTGTGTGGTGGGGGGGGGGGGATACTAAGACAATATGTAGTATTTACTTGATTGGCTACATGGCAGTTGGATGTCCTCTCGTTAGCTATGCGATTCCTGATTGTCAAGGTCATGGAGCCAATAAGAACCCTCTCTGCCACCTCCACTCCCAAAGCACCATAACACTGTGATGTCATCATGCTGGCTATGTGATTCCTGATTGTCTAGATCATGGAGCAGGGAGAACCTTCTGTTTAAAAAAAAGCATCCTGGCACTGTGATGACATTGTGTTAGCTTCGTGTTCCCTAATTGTTTAGAAGAAGCAATTGTTTCCCTAATTGTTTAGATCACAGACCCAATGAGAACATTCTTCCCCACCCTGCATAAGCACCATGGGATAATAATGTCATCATTTTGGCTCTATGGTCCCTCATTGGATGAATCATATTTCCAGGGAAAACCATCCTCTCTTTATATATTTGTATAAAACAAGAAATGCACCAAAGCAGCTGCTGAGAGAAGCAGTAAATGGGAGCAAAATGGTGAAGGGAAAAATAAAGATTGGAGGGGGGGCGTGTCTTAGGGTATCAGATCCCTAAAAACATCCCTTTTCTGCTTTGAAAAGGTTTTGCCTGTGAAATTTCGGCTCAGCCCTACCAAATCCATCGATGTGACTTCATTTGCAGGGCCACCAGAGCTCCTCGCTTTCCAGGATCTGATCTGTCTGGGTTTTTAGGAATGTCAGTGGGGGGCCCACTTTGAAAAGGAAAGGAAAACAACAGCCTCTTGGCAGCAAAGGCCTGGGTGGGAATTTGCTCCCCCCACCATGTTCCCGACTGTGCAGCTGCCTTCTTTGATTGCCAAGATGTGCCTCCTGAAGCAGCCTTCCAGCTCTCCCAGCTGGGGCAACAAACCTGCCTCATGCGGTCCCTGGCAGTGTCCCTTCTTTGGCCCTCCCCATCTGCACAGCTCAACTCCAGACCCCTCCCACACCATTTGATAGAGCCAGAAAGGCGTAGTAGTTAGTGTGTCGGACCAGGGAGTCGGACTTCTGGGTTCAAATCCCCATTCTGTCATGATGCTTATTGGAGACCCTCACTCACCCATACTCTCTCTCTCACTCAGGGCCAAGCTAGAAGCAACGAATGACACTTGAATGGCAAGTGAACAGACTCAGGGCCAAGCTACACATGACGAATGACACTTGAACGGCAAGTGGATTGAGTGGAGGGCAAGTGAACAGGGAGAAATACACTTGCCATTCAAGTGTCATTCGTCATGTGTAGCTTGGCCCTCACATGTATTCCTCCCTGGGCCAAGCTACACATGACGAATGACACTTGAACAGCAAGTGTATTTCTCCCTGTTCACTTGCCTTCCACTCAATCCACTTGCCATTCAAGTGTCATTCGTCATGTGTAGCTTGGCCCTCTGTTCACTTGCACTCCACTTGCACTCCTCACTCACCCATACTCACTCACTCTCTCACTCAGGGCCAAGCTAGAAGCGAGTGAACAGGGAGGAATACATGTGTTCACTTGCCATTCAAGTGTCATTCTTCGCTTCTAGCTTGGCCCTCAGCCTAACCTACCTCACAGAGCTATCGAGAGAATGAGGAAGGGAACTATATCTGCTCTTCTAAGTTCAGAGGAAAAGCAGGATAAAAGTGTGTATATTGAGATGATTATTAGTACACCATGTTGTTAAGGGTTATGTGTTTTATAAGTGGGTCCTCACACACATAACAACATCCCTAGGTGGTTGGCCTCTTCTCTAACCATTTTACATGCGAAGAAGCAGAGCACAGGTAGAAGGTGGACAGGTAACTAGGGGAAGGTGGCTTGTACCAAGTTGGACCATTGGTCCATCAATATGGCTTGCTCCAGCTGATGGCAGCTCTTGAAGTCTCAGCTGAATGTCTTGCTGCTTGAGATTTTTTGACTTGGAGATGCCAAGGATTGAAACTTGGGCCCGCAGCATCCCAAGCCCTTCCTTTTATGAAATGGAATGTATGGAGCCGCCTTGTGCCAAGTCCAACCATTGGTCCATCTAGCTTAATACTCTTCTCTGACTGGCAGAGGCTCTCGAAGGTACTAGCCAGAGAAAGGCTACATCCATCAATTTTTGTTTATTTGGGCCCTGCATTAGAAATGGTATGTTTTCAGCAATGGATCAAACAACAGAGCCATTGGGCTGTTTCCAGTTGGGGAAGTGGACTGTGGAAAAGATTTAGTCTGCCTCCCCACCACACCACATTTCTCATCTTGTATGCTTACTTTTCTTTTAATGCTTGAGGACCTCTCAAGTGGTTTGATCCTTAGCTGCTACACTACACGGGTGCATATCCACTTTTTAAAAGCATCTCTTGAACTTTCCTAAAAGACTAAGTAGAAACTGTGGTTAACCAGGAACAAGACCCAAAAACTAGGGTCTGCCTTTGCTAAATAGGGATAGTTGGAGCGGTGATTGACACCACCAGAAAGAGCCTCCAATGGTCATAGCCAACAGGCAAGGCCTTGACTGTCCACCACCTACCGTCTCCACTGCTATCCCACAGGCCCCGCTTTTTACATTCTGGCTACAAGAATGTCATCTCATTGCTGTCTTTAGATCTCGGCTTCTTTCCAGGCTAAACTCTGGAACAGTGTGTGGTGCTCTTTGTTAATATTTAGGTTGGGTAACGTCTGATCCCTCAATCCGGGGAGTGGTCATTTTACTGCTGTCCTGCGCCATCTCCTGGAACCACAGCTTCTCTTTACAGACTGGTGGCGTGCTGTTTGCGTTCTCATGGCTGTTTTCACTTGGGTTGCAACCTAGGTATCTGAGGAAGTGTGTTTTTTTGCGGGGGAGGATCTGATGAGACATAAGAGAAGGGTGTGAAAAATATATTTTGCTTTCTTTGATGTCCTGCCTAGATCTTTTGTTTTCATTATTGGAAAAAGAAGGGAAGAGAATGGCCCTGGGAAGAGAAAAGAAACAAGAGAAGGGAAGGAAATGAAAAAAAGAACTTTCCAAAGTAACATAAACATACATCAATAGAATCCCCCCACAAACGCAGACAAGCACTTTTTTCAGATCTTTAAGCAAGGAGAGATAACAACAGCACACGGAGGCAAGAGTAGGACTGGGCCAGTAAGTTCCACCACCCCAATCTTATTTTATTTCATTTATGCCCCACCTTTCTCCTCAATGGAGACCCAAAGTGGCTCACATCCTTCTCATCCATTTGATCCTCACAACCATCCTGTGAGGTAAGTTAGGCCGAGAGGGTGTGACTGGCCCAAGGTCGAGCAGCAAGCTTCTGAAGCAGAATGGGGATTCGAACCCCACGTCCCACTCCAACATTCAAACCCCTGTATTACACTGGCTAGCACTGAATCTGCATATGTTCATTGCAACCAGGGCTTTTTTTCAGCTGGAACGCGGTGGAATGGAGTTCCAGAACCTCTTGAAAATGGTCACATGGCTGGTGGCCCCGCCCCCTGATTTCCAGACAGAGGGGAGTTTAGATTGCCCTGCTGCCACTTGGCGGCGCGGAGGGCAATCTAAACTCCCCTCTGTCTGGAGATCAGGGGGCGGGGACACCGGCCATGTGACCATTTTCTCTGAGGGCAACCCACTGAGTTCCACCACCTCTTTTTCCAGGAAAAAAGCCCTGATTGCAACCCATATACAAGACCAATGTGCTGGCATGGGTGCAGCTTTCTCTACAGGACTGGAAATCCTGTTTTCCATGGCTGGGTGCCTGCCACAGAAAGAGTCCTAAGTATGTAGGTTTCATGTATGCTTTCCAATGAACACCTGCAAGTCAGGAGTCAAGTTTGCTATTGGTATTCTGACCTTTTCAGAATATTTGAAAAAGGGAGCGGTTAATAAAAAGATTGAGGTGTAACTCAGCTATAAGGTGTCTGTGTGTGTATATGTATGTAAGCGAGCAAGTGAGCGAGTGAATGAAAAACGGCCCTTTAAAGGCATTTTGTGCTCCTGCTTCCCTAGAAAGTGTTTGAATAGTCAGTTTCCTTTGAAGAATCACTTGGGTGTATATTATGGTTTTGGTCTGGAATCAGGCCTGGATTGGGGCTGCTGCAAAGTGCAGGAGTGCTCCTACCCTCCACAGGGGCCCAAAACAGGCCCGTTTCAGCACAAATTGGGCTTGTTTTGACATAGATCGAGTCTGTTTTGAGCTGCTACGGAGCGTGGGAGTGCTCCTGCGCTCCGCAGCGGCTCTAAATGGGCCTAATTCACGCCAAAATGGGCCTAAAACAAGCCTGATCTGGGCTGAAATAGGCACGTTTGGGGCTGCTGTGGAGGGCAGGAGCGCTTCCATGCTCCGCAGCATCCCCAATCCGGGCCCCTGCGGAGCGAGGGCGTGTTCCCAGGGGCCGCGTGATGATGTCACTTCCCAGAAGTGATGTCATCGCGTTTGCAGGAGAGCACCCCCCCACCCACCCACGCAGGTAAGTGCTAGGCCCCAATCCCCACTGGGAGGTTGAGGGAGCCTGGCAACCCTATTTTTTGGTGATCAAAAGAGACCCCTCTGTTTTTCACCAGAAGAAAAGCCGGCTGGAGACAACGTAATAAATCTGTTTATTGACAAATGTATAAGATAAACCAGAGGTCCCCTAGGGGTGTTGTTCCCTCAGTGAGGGCGGGGGATCCCCTACTCTCAGCCTCCTCTCCCAGCCACCGCTCACTTGGCCAGCCCAGCAGAGGAAAAAGGATGGAAGTGGGCCTCTCAGGGCACACTCCCAGCCCGGTGCAACAATGTCACTCCCAGGACTGACGTTATTGTGCAGGCCCCAGGAGTGCTTCTGGGCTTCATGCTAGGCCAATTTGGCCTGTTTAGGGGCCCAAATTGACCTGGCATGAAGCCCAAGAGCACTTCCAAGGCCTGCACAATGATGTCATATCTGAATGTAAACTGTGCATACAGAGGATAATGCTTTTAAGCAATATATACATTTTAAAAGGCATCTGACTGTTAAACAGTTGAAGAGTTACTATTAGAGCCATGCATGGATTCACTCCCTAACTTTTTGTGGTTGGCTTCATCTGTGGCAGCCATTTTGTGGTTGGCTTTTCCTCCTAGGGCAGCCATTTTGTAGTTGTGCCCATCACCCCCAGCTATCAGAATTCCAACTTTGCCGCAGGTTCAAAAAAATTGGCCATACCTGGGATAAGCAATAATTGCCACCTGTTTGTGTGCTGGAGTACACTAGTCAATGCTAGTCTCAAAGCAGCACCGGAATCCTGAAATTCCTAATTCCCTGGCCAAATGTAATCACACTAAAACCTGCTGTTTCCAATTCCGCATACACGCTATTCCTGCCCTGCCAATGGATGTGAAAGCTCATGCCAAGATAGCTTTAAACTAAAAACAGCCACGTTGCCCGATAGCGCCCATTCCCCCCAGCAGCATTTCCCCTTAAGTATGGTTCAAAACAATCATTCCTGGGGGATGTTCATAATTATGGTTTGCCCTTAATTCAACCCAAAGTAAAATCAGGGATGGGTGACTCCTGCAAAGGTTGGGGTCCTTCCAGAGATAATTTGCAGGGATCCAAATGAACAAGCCTCTTCCATGGGGTCCAGTGACATACCGTACCCAAGAATGTTTGAAATATTAACTGCCAACCACACGGACATTTCCCTGCTACCCAACAAGCACAATTTCACAGGTTTTTTTTTTAAGCGTGACTTTTAATTTGCCAAGCACATACGTTTTCTATATTCTCAAATATTCATCATTTCCAGGTTCAGTGCTCTACCAATGTCACAAGAACCGTTTCCTACAAAAGGTGGGCAGAGCAAAACTCTTTCAGGAACCAGAAAACTTCACATCTGGGGTGTGAATGCAGTGCAAGTACAGTGCGCGCAGCTATTTATCATATGCAGCTATAGCTTAAGGAATATAATAGGCCTTTTCTGCACAGGCCATTTTAGCCGATTCCGGCCCTGTACCTCTTTGGGCTTTCTTCTGAATTCCACAGACTTAACGCCCCCTTCAGATTTCAGTGCAATATTTTCAAGGGTTCTCTTCAAATTTTCTGTCTGTGCTTATTCCTTCAAGTTTTTCTTGATGTGGTTTTAAGTCGAGATTTTCCACTGTGCAGAATTTTCCTTTTGGTTTATTTTTTCTCCGCCGTATGTTCTGCCTTCTTATCCCCTTCTTCTGGCCACTTCTCATTGATTGGTCTCTCCATCACTCCTAGGGTTGCCAGCTCCAAGTTGGGAAATTCCTGGAGATCTGAGGGGTGAAACCTGGAGAAACCTGGAGAAAGTGGGGTTTGGGGAGGGAAAGGACCTTGGCATGGCATAATTCCATGGAGTCCACCCCAAAAGTAGCCATTTTCTCCAGCTGAACTGATCTCTGTGCCCTGGAAACCAGTTGTAATTCAGGAGATCTCCAGCCACTACCTGGAGACTGGCAACCCTAATCACTCCCCTCGTTCTCTCTCCTCATTCTCCTTTCCTTCTCCTTTTGCGAAATGAACCTGTAAAAAAAAAATTAATGATGTTACAATATGATTACATTGTAAAGACTGTTCCTTCCCTCAAATGTTTTCCTTGACTGTTGTCCATGTTGTGACATGTTCCATCAATCATATATTTGTTTTACATATCGTGAAACTCCACTTACACAGAAACAGAAAACATCCCCCTACAGAATGTAAGCCTAGCAGCCTATTGGTGAGTGTGCGTGCATGCGCACACACATGTTTGTGTGGAGATTTCTCCAAACCTAAAACTGCAGCCCTAGATATATTGAGAGCATCAATCAAATCTGACCTGTGTGTATCTGTAGCTATCAGAAGTGTCTTGAAAAGCAATGTATATATTCCATAAATAACAAATATGTTAACTAAATGCATTTGTAAATAAATTAAATATATACACTGAGTGCCAGTATTGTATAGTGGTTAGTGTGTTGGACAAAGATTGGGAGAGCCAAGATTCAGGGCGGGAACAGAATTCTAGTCCTTCTGAGGGCTTGTGGAGCTGGACAAGTCCTGTGAGACAGTACATTAATTTACCTCACAAGATTTCTGTGAAGGTAAAATGAAGGGAATGATGTAGCTGAAGTGAGTAAGTAAATAAACAAATAAAGCCACTGTGTCTTAGCGTACAATCCCATACAAAGTTATCCACTGAAACATGGGCTTAGACTGGACCTATCTCCATAGAACTACACTGCTAGTCACTTAGACATTTTCATCCATGTTATTTGCTCTAGGTTCAATGTTGTTCAATGTGTGCACTTTGCTGGGAAGTGCACTTGTGCAACTCCTGGGCTTTCTCTGGATTTTCCACAATCCTTCCTGAACCTATTTTGCTGCAAATGTGTGGGAAATATTGCAGCAAAATCTGGATATCTGCCTTCTGGGAGGGAAAATTTGGATTATCCTGGTCCTGCTCACATGGCAGATTTCCCCTGCCCTTGTCCCCTTTGCTGACATTCCCTTCTCCTGCCACTGGAGGGCTTTTTCATTTTTTAAACTAGCAACTGAGCATCATTATAACATATATGTGTAGCAGGGTTTTCTGAATTTCTAGATTTCATTTTTTATAAACAAGGGCTCTAGCCCCTTTCATTATGGAGGTACAAGGGAACACACAACAAAAGATGCTAGCAACTTGCTTTTTTTTTTAATGAAAGCTGGGAATTCAGAGAACCCAATACACAGTTTGGAACGATATTCTGTTGCTGAATTTTTTAAAAAACTGAAAAATCTCTAGTGGCATGGAGGTGGGAGAGGAAGAATGCCTACTGCTGGCAGTCTGAGGTAAGGAAACTACAGGAAACCTACCATGTGGAAGCGTCTTTGAATCTGCACTGTAACAGGAACTGCATCAGCAACAGGAGACTCACACAAACCTGTCCTTGTGTTGGGGTTTCCAGTCCCCAGGTGGAGGATCCCCCACTCCTACCATCTGCCCCTCCACCTCTCACCTGGCTGGTGTGAAGGGAAAAGTGAGGGAACGGAGCTCCTGGGGCACACTCCTAGCACAGCGCAACGATGTCACTCCTAGGAGTGATGTCATCACACAAGTTGCAGAAGTGCTCCTACCCTTCATGCCAGATTGATTTGGACCCTAAATGGGCCAATTTTTTAAGACCATTGACAAGTGAGTGCCAGGTTCCCCACCCCTAACAACAACAACAACAACAAATAATAATGAAAAATAATGAAGGAAAAAGTGACAACAGCCTAACTTGGGCATGGTTGAAGATGGGTACAATCAAGAAAGAAACTGAAGGTCTGGTCTTCGCAGCACAAGAACAAGCATTACAAACGAATGTTATGAAAGCCAAAATTCAGAAAATCAGTGAAATTCCAAAATGTTGACTTTGCCAGGAAAAAATGAAACTGTGTCCCACCTAATCTCTGAATGCAGCAAAATTGCACGGACGGACTATAAAGCTAGACATGACAGGGTCGCAAAGCTGATTCACTGGTCATTGTGTAAAAAGTATAACTTGCCAGTATCAAAGAATTCATGGGAGCATCAGGTGGAAAAAGTGCTAGAAAATGAACAAGTCAAGATTTTGTGGGATTTCAGATTTCAAACTGATCAGCACCTTGAACATAATACACCAGACGTAACAGTTGTGGGAAATCAAAAAGTCTGGATAATCGACATTGCAATCCCTGGGGATGCCAGAGTTGAAGAAAAAGAACAAGAAAAAATGATTAAATATAGAGATCTGGTAATAGAAACCGCCCGACTATGGAAGAAGAATGCAACTATAGTCCCCATTGTCATCGGGGAACTTGGAACCATCTCGAAAAACTTTGCAATTCATATGGGAAAACTGCAGCTTTCTGACATAACACCTACAGAACTGCAAAAGATGGCGTTACTTGGAACAACGTACATATTACGCCAATATCTGGTTGATACATAGGTCTCCGGTGGAAACTTGTATCAGCTTAGCAAGGCCAATCAACAATAACGTGACCTCTGCTTATTGTTGATTGTGTTTTGGATAATTCGAATAATAACAACATTTGATTTATATACCACCCTTCAGGGCAACTTAACATCCATTCAGAGCAGTTTACAAAGTATGTTGTTATTATCCCCACAACAATAATCACCCTCTGAGGTGAGTGGGGGCTGAGAGAGCTCTGAGAGAGCTGTGACTGACCCAAGGTCACCCAGCTGGCTTCAAGAGGAGGAGTGGGGAATCAATCCCGGTTCTCCAGATTAGAGTCCCACTGCTCTTAACCACTACACCAAACTGGCTGGGAAGGTAAGGGACCACCTTGTGAGGAAGACAACTTATTGTGACCAAGAGAAGAGTAGGACTCTTCAGGGAGTCAGTCCTCACTTTCTTTCAACAGTTTGGATTCAGGGCTCTTGAATCACTGACTTGATGCAGAGTCCAGGTGAACTTGAAAGATCATTTACTATTTTTGGTAATAATCTATTTGGTCTCAGTAAAAATGTATTGTGTGTGTTATCCTACGGACCACAGTTAACAAGAAGACTCCGTTTATGAAGTATATCTGGACAGGCAATCATAGAGTTTACCACTAGAGGGCAGGCAGGTATTGCCTTAAGTATCCTTACCGAATGACCTTACAGCTAGGCTCGTTTCTGTAAATCCCAACCATACCCCACCCTAACTAAACCTTTTTGTTACCTTTCTGTTTTGCGTTTTGCTTACATACCTACTTCCTCATTCCGGAATAGCAGGCTCTGTGTCATATCCCCAATCAAAAATGCCCCCTCCACAGGCTGTTATTAAACCAACAGGAGGAGGGAAAGGCAGGCATTGTATGTCATTTTTCCTTACTGGGGTGAATAGCAGCCCCCTGGGAGAGGGGGATGGCTATTTTAAACAGGGAAATAACATGTTGTAAAATATCCCACCCTCCCCCCACTATTTCTAAAAGTTTACCTTCTTGCCCCCTCCCCAGTTCTACAGCCTTGATCAAAGCTCTTCCCACAGCCAGAGCCACTAGTACAGGCCCACAGATCAAGATTCCTTCTGTTCCCCTTGGATCACCCAGAACTGACCCAAATCTGTTCATTCATTCATTCATTCATTCATTCATACATTCCTCACCTTTCTAATGGTGACACAAAGCTACTTACATTTCTATCCTCTCTTCTACTTTATCCTCATAACAACCTTGTGAGGTTGATTCCTATATCATATCATAGGACTCACCCAGTTCTATAAGCCCCTGTAATGACCAGAATTATGTCCCCCAAGTTTCTTCCTTCTCAGCAGTTCTGATTGTGGCTGATTTCTCAAGCTAAACTTTGTTGGGGAAATCTGATAGCAGATCCCAAACACATTAGCCTTTGGGAATTGGGGTTTATCAGAGCACACAAAGACCTTGATGCATTCTCTACCTTGTGGGCATGAAAGAACCAGCTGCCACTGAAGTAAAATCCAGAAACCCACAAAGACCATCCTAGCTTCAAGACTGCTCTTCTCCACCCAGAGGTCAGGGCAGGCTAGGGAGGGGAAATGAGCTCATCTTGGCAGACCTCTTCAAAATGTGTCTCAAGACATTTTGTTTCCAATGAATACAATCAGTTGCCGATCTCCTGCCAGAATGGTTCCACTCCCCAACCCCAAATTCACATTTCCTAATTCGTCTTTGGCTGTTCTACCAGCCTCCATCACCCATTCTCTCTTCTCTAAATTTCTGGGATTCAGCCAAAATACACAGGGGCAAAGCAAGGACAATGTGGGGCAACTGAGTCCCCAACTAAATATTGTTCTGTCTAAGCTATATTGCTGCCTTTGAAAGGAGGAACTTCAAAATGCTGCCCCCTGCCTCCTAACAGGTATGGAGAAACAAGAACATATTCAACTGGTTTGGAGCAATTGCTATGGCTGCCAGTTAGTTTCTCCTCTCAGATCCAAGAACTGGTGTTAACCTTTAAAGCCATTTGAGGCCTGCGGCCTGCATATCTCTAAGAGTGCCTTACCCTGCCTGAACTCCACCAGGTATTAAGATCTGCGGACAGATGTCACAACAAAGGAATTGAGATCACCTGGGGCTGTGGGCTAGAATGGAGACATTTTTGAAATTTCCCTGAAGGCTACAGACTGACTTACCGGAGATGGTGGTAATGGACCCCCCCCCCCCATTTTAACTTTCTGGGACCAAATATAAAGCCCATTTATTGAAAAAATATGGTTGCTTATAAATGGCTTATATGTTTATGTTATTTATTGTCTGCCTTATTCACAGATACTCAAGACAGATTACACAGTATAAGTCAATACAAACATTGGCTGGGACATTCACTAAACAGTACAACAGGGTAGGAGAGCAGAAACGTGACAACAAGCAGAAATCCAATACCACGCTGAAGAACAACAAAACCAAAAATAGTACTGAAATAAAACATTAAAAAGCAGGAGCATTTTTACAGCAACAGACAATACACAGTAGTATAGTTTACAGTCACCAGTGCATCTCTCTGAGCCATTTCCTTCCTGCACAGCCCTATCAGCTGTGTAAGAAAGCCCTCCTCAAAAATTAAATTGTGTGGTTTTTTTAAAGGTTGTTAAGTTGGCTTGAGTGTTCTGAGAGAAAGAATGGCAACAGAAAGAGAAGACAAGAAAATAAGTGAGTCATGATAGTGAAGTCAAACCTCCAGTTTGGTGTAGTGGTTAAGAGCGTGGGACTCTAATCTGGAGAGTTGGGTTTGATTCCCCACTCCTCCACTTGAAGCCAACTGGGTGACCTTGGGCAGGTCGCAGTTCTCTGGAGCTCTCAGCCCCACCTCACAGGGTGTTTTGTTGTGGGGATAATAATGACATACATTGTAAACCGCTCTGAGTGAGCATTAAGTTGTCTTGAAGGGCGGTATATAAATCGAATGTTCTTAGTATTATATTCAGAAGTAGTATACCACTGAATACCAGTTGCCAGGGCCCCCCACTATGGAGCTGCAGAGCATCCTGACACAATCTGTCATATCTGTTTTTCTACACTGATGCAACAGGGAGGTCAGTAAATCCTACCCTCAACCCAGACCCTGCTTCATCCCAATTACCACATACCTTTAGGGTCAGCATTGGAGACCTCCCCCTCAAACACACACACAGACAGCACACACTGCATCTCTCATTTAGGCAGAAACCCTCATATTTTCCATGCTAAGGCCCAGCCTAAGAAATTATGTGATTTTTCTAAACATATACAGAGTTCTCTCCGTGAGTGCTGGTCTACAAACAAGTAGCAAAATGGGGTGCGATGGGTTCCAGTCTGCGTTGAGCCTCAGTGCCACTTGCACAGTGCCTCTGAACATGTGAAGAGTGCCTTTCCCTCAGCAGTGACTGAATGGCCATTACAGCCAGACCCCCTCACATCTGGGAATAGTGAGAGAGGATTTGCAGCAGTGCATATGATTTCCAGGCAGGGATCAGCCCCCCTACCCTTCTTTTAGAAACTGAACAGTTTAAAAGGGGGGAAATACAAACAAGTCTTTGGAAGTAGGGATGGCCTTTAACCTGAATTTGACTGATCTGACCAAAGTTTTATCCCTCTGGCTAGTTGCCTAAGAATGTAAAGCTGGAGAAAAAACAAATGTTTTAGTTATCATGTTCCTATTTTTGCCAAGATACATTCTGTTTTTTTAAAAAAGAGCACATCAACTTTGTGGGACTGCCAGTCTGGTATGAAAAAATGACCTGTCCAATTAGTTTTTCTGTCCAGCTGTCAAAAAAGAAGGAAGCAAGGCCAGTATTTTCCCTTATTGAAACATATTTTCTTAACTCTTTTTGTTAATGTTTCTGCACGCAATGCATATGAACACATCCATCACAACAAGGTAAATCTATGTGGGGATGGTATTGCTTAGCAGCAGGATCCTTTTGAGGACATGCAAAAGTTATATAGCTTTTGTTTTGGAATCTACTCTGAGACCCACCAAAAACCTCCGGGCACTGCCATAAACCATTTCCCGGCTCTGCCTGGGAATTTCAGTTTTTAATTTAAGAAGTTGGGAGCTCTCAGTACATGGTCAAAGGCATACTGCTGATACACTTTTTGAGCTGGACAATGAATTGGACTCTACCAAGTTTTCTGCCACATCTCAGTTCCTCACTTCAGTGTAAGCGGTATGGCTTTTCTCCACACCGCTTGCTTAAGATCCTCCCCATAGCCTTTGCAGTGCTCAAAATGGGCCTCTCCTCCCTCTATTACCAGTGGAAGAGTTAAGGTTGTCTGGGGCTGAAGGTGGAGCAATATCCTGTCCCTTTAACAGAAGTTTATTATGTGACAATGTGCATTTGAACCTTTCCAGGACAGGGAGCTAAATAAAATCGCTTGATAATTGTTGCAGCTTAAATTGATACTAAAGTTTCACCTAGAGGGATCATTTTAAAAGATCACACTCCAGGAAATGCTGGTAGGGTCCAACTAGGGTTGCCAGCCTTCAGGTAGGGACTGGAGATCTCCTGGAATTACAACTGATCTCCAGACTACAGAGATCAGTTATCCTGGAAAAAAAATCACTACTTTGGGAGGTGGACTCTATGGCATTATATTCTGGTGAGGTACCTCTGCTCCCCAAGTCCCACTCTTCCTGGGCTCCATCCTTGGGTTGTCAGGTCTGGAATGGGAAATGCCTGGAAATTTTGGGGGTGGAGCTGCCACTTACATGGGATTTGGGGAGGGGAGGGACGTCAGCTGGGTAAAATGCTGTAAAGTGCACCTTCCAAGGCCAGGGCCGGATCGACGGAGGGGCAGGGGGGGTAGTCTGCCCCTGGCGCTGCCAAAGAGGGGGTGCCGGGTGCAGCTGCCAGCCTCAGGAGCGTGCCTGGGGAAAGGCGAACGGCACGGGCGGCCTCCCAGCCACCTGCGCTGCCTTTTGCCTTTCCTGCAGGACAAGGGGCGGCCGGCTTGCCACGCGCCCCTTGTCCTGGGGAAAGGCGAATGGCGTGGGCGGCCTCCCAGCCACCCGCACTGCCTTTTGCCTGCCTTGGGAGGCTGGGAGGCCACCTGCACCGTTTGCCTTTACCCCCCGCCCCCGGGGCAAGCCAGCTGTCCCGGCGCGCCACAGAGGCGGCAGCAGTGGTGGCAGCGCGAGTGGCTCAGAGGCTGCTCGCGCCATTTGCCTCTCCTCAGGACAAGGGGCACACAGCAGGCTGGCAGCCCCTTGTCCTGTGGGAAAGGCAAAAGGCAGCGTGGATGGCTGGGAGGCAGCCTGCGCTGTTCGCCTTTCCCCAGGACAAGGGGTGCGCGGCAAGCCAGCCGCCCCTTGTCCTGCAGGGCAGGTGAAGGGCACGGGCAGCCTCCGAGCCACTCACGCTGCCGCCGCCGCCAGCTCCGTGGCACGCCACAACAGCTGGCTTGCCGCAGGGCCGGGGGGGGCGCCCAGCGTGATGATGTCACAGGAATTACATCATCATGCAGCACCAGGAGCACGCGCGCTATGCATGCGCGGAACTAGCCTGACTACGGTTGCCCTGGGTGCTGGCAACCATAGAACCGGCCCTGTCCAAGGCAGCCATTTTCTCCATGGGAACTGATCTGTCACCAATTGTAATTCTAGGAGATCTCCAGTCACCACCTGGAGGTTGGGAACCCTACTCCACCCGAAGATCTCCAGTCATTTCCCAACCTGAAGTTGGCAACCCTAAATCCAACCAACTCTGGTGTAATGGACAGAGTGTTGGCTTTGGGCCAAGGAGACCCCAGTTTAAACCTCACTGGGCACAATGCTCAGTGACTGCCCTGGACTCTGGAGCCAGTCACTGTCTCTAAGCCTTACAAGGTTGTTGTGAGAGTATAAGGGGGAACAGGCAGACATGCATGTCTGTCACCATAAGCTCTTCAGGCAGACAGAAAATATAATCATATATTTTTTCTGTCAGACAGGGATAAAACTCAGAAAGACTTTTCCCTTAGGGGCTTTTTGGGGGGAAAACAGCTTTGTACCCTTCAGGTAAAAGGCCCCTGCCATGTACTCAAAGGAGATGCTCAACCTGAAGTGTGAGTTTTGTGTTCAGTTTTGAGGGTGTGCAGTTTCTTTGAGTGGCCACGAGATGGAGCATCATTGTAAAAGAAGGTGTGCATGGGCGGCGGGGGGGGGGGGGCGCTAGCAAGGTGGAAGGACACTTGATCTGCCCCAGGTGAGGCGGCCCAGGCCTTCTTGTCTCCCTTCACTGCCTGCCTTTGTTCTCGGGCCCACTCTGTCTCCCTTGGCAACGTGATCCTATCTGCCTGCTAAAGTGGAATATGGGCACCAGTTGCATGCAGCAATGACCTAGAAAAGGAGCTCTTGGCGGTGTCTCTTCCAACCCTCCTCCCCCCTTCTGCCCTCCTGCTTGGCCTGTTCCAGGAGTGGTTTCAGGTAACCCCCCCTCCCTCGGGAACTGACCCAGGTTATAACAACTTCAGGGAGGTGGAACCATTAGCTGGTCAAACAATTCTTCAGAAAAGCTTTGAACTCAAAATAAAGAAAGGATGCCTTGAAGCACATACGGAGCGCTTTCCCCCAATTTCTCAAAGAGACATATGGATTCTGGACACATGCAAACTAATCATACAGAAAGAAATGCCTCAGAGGCATGTGCAGATTGCCTTTCCCTTCACCATTGCATGGACAACTCAATACTATAATGCGTTTGATTGGGGTAAGGACATTTCTAGGGCAGAAAAGGTGATTTCCAAGATGAATTTGAGTCAGGATTCAACAGGACTTAGCCTGAGAACCTATTTTCGCTGTCATTGCGCAGATCAGGAAGAAGAATCATGGAATATCTTTAGCATGTGCAAAATGCTGTTCCTTCACCTTAATACATTTAGGACTTGGGATAACAACAACCAAAGAAGAGGATGCAGTAAGGCAAAGCACCTTTCGTTTTAGAAATTAACCAGTGTCCTCAGGAAATGGCAGGCTCACTTTCAAAAAGCAGTATCTGTTCTGCTCTCTCCAGTCACTGTTAGCTAGTGAGGGGCTTTATCTCAGCCAGGCCTCAAGCTCAGAACTGCAGCTCAGCTCTGAATCCTAAAGGAGAGAGTGGACAGTGCATATGCAAAGTACCTTCTGTTCCCTTCTGATAGACCAAAGTGAGATCCCACATAACTGGAACTTAGAATTGGGGCTTCCAGCTCAGATGGTGTATCCCCAGCACTGCTCTCGCTCTCTCTTTTCAGAAATCTACTAAATCATCACTGGGGAACCATTTTGGTGCAGTGGTTAGAATGTCGTGAATGGGGAGAATCTGGTTCAGATCCTCATTCTTCCATTGATGCTTGCTGGATGACCTAGGGCCAGACACATACTTGCAGCCTAATCTACCTCACAGGGCTGTTGTGAGGATAAAATAGTGGAGAGGAGAATGATGTAAGCCACTTTGAGTCCCTATTGGGGAGAAAGGCAGAGTATACATGAATTAAGCAGGAGAAAAGACTGCAGTGGGAAAGAGAGTGGGCATACTTGCTTCCTGTCCCCAATCTGCTGAACTAAGTTTCTGAGGTATGTGTAGGTGAGGCAACTGCCCTCTTGAAGATTTTCCAGAATAACCTTCCGAAATCTGACACAACTTTCTTGCTGTGGGATTGGGCTGAAGCTGGCCACCTTTGGCTTGGGAGCAGGCAGCCCCATAATTCCCCGTTCTGTCATTGTGCAAGAAAAAGAGGCCATTTCTGGGTCAGAAGATAACTACCTATGCTGAATCCTAGCGGGCAGCTCTGGGCAATCCTCCCCCCATTCCTATTTAACAACTGCGGTTTCTGTGTTATCAGCCCGTTTCAGAGTTGTGTGTGCTCAGCTCCAGTTTTTATCAGGATTTGGAATATGACTCATTTTGACCTGGAGACTGCTGTAACCTTATTGCCCCAGATTGGCACTGGAAGATATATACTGTGCTGAAGATGTGGCTGTTTACCTAGAGATAATTAATGACTATATGCTTGAATAATGAAGGAGGAAGTCTGTGGTTTGAATCTGACCTCTGTCTCAAATTCACTAGTCCTGCACTCAGCGATGGCAGGACTTACTCCTTATATGGATAAGACTGGTTGACATAGTGGACAGAATGCCAGATTAGGACCTGGGAGATCCAGGTTCGAATCCCTGCTCTGCCATGGAAGCTTTCCGTCCAACCAACCTTACAGGATTGTTGTGAGGATAAAACAATGTTGCAAGGTAATTTAGGAACTCTTTGGGAAAAAAACCAGGGTATGACTAAATAATTTTTTTTAAATCCCCTCTTTCTAAATTTCTTCTGTTTCCTCCCACTGTGTAATATCAACTTATCTCATAGGGTTGTGAGCAACTAAAAAAAGACGTGAAGTGCTACGGATGCTTGGAATATCCCCCATGTTTTGTTCCACTGCTACGTTCAGTGAAGATGCCAAATATTGGTAGGAAGGTCTAACTGGCAAAAGCCAGGATTGCAGCAAAAATGAAAGCAGATTTTACAAAGCACTGCCTAAAACTTATTTGGATACCCATGAGGCATACTGCAAAACTAGACTGTTGAAGTTTGCTGGTCAGTTCGACTGGTTAAAAGGATTACAAAAAATATAACCTCACTCTGAATCACATTGGGTCTCGAATGCTAAGCAGACTATTCTTCTTCCCTTGCCTTGTTCCACAGATGGCTGCATTTTTCAGCAAGAATGGTGTGCGCTAGGCTTTTATTTTTATTGTATTGTATTGAATATGTGCTACACGCAGCATTTCTTGCTGCAATCTAGAATACAATTGTTTGAGGTAATGTACTTTCTCCTCAAGGAACTCTATCACTCCCTCTCCCCCCTCCCTCTCTCCACCTCTAGTTGTTTTTCTCGACCTCCCCCTCCCCCCCTTCTCCCAGAGAATGGGCAGCTTCCCAACTTGCTAACAGAAAATAAAGAAATATTCAAATTCCCTCCTCAACACCACCACCCAGTCCCTTGTTACCATGGAGCCCCCAATGCCCGTCTCAGCTTGGGTTGCCTGGCCCTCCCATCCACCTGTTGGGGGCACATATAACCCGCCCCTCCTCACTGCTAAGCACCGGCTCCCACGGGATCCTTCCAGAGAACAGCAGGTACCTGTGCGGGTGAACAATTCAACAATAAACAGCCTGGCTTTAGCAACAGCAAAGACGGTATATCCAACTCAGATCTCCAGCATATTCCTGGACAGTTCTCTTTTGCTGTTTTTGCACCTGTCCGTTCTTCCTGGTCCAGCATGTATTCAGTTGAGCTTATGAATTAACATCTTGCGGACAGGTAAGAGACCATCGCACGCCTGTTGGATGCTGTAAACGGCCATCTTCTGAGCTACTTCTTTCGTAACACAAAAAGGCCTCTTTTGTCATAACACAAAAAGGCCTCTTCGGTTGTGCTCTTGCCATATGCTTCCCATAAAGAGACTTGATTCTGCAGAGGAGCCCATAAAAATCTGTTCTTCAGGTCCCATACATTGTCGGAATATCTTCGGAGGTTTTATCGGTCGAACTTGGTCTTTCGGGGAAGAAACCCGCACTTTTGTCCCTGCTTTGAAGATTGAACCTTGAATTTTCACCTTTGTCACTTAAAGACTTACTGTCTTTGGGTTGCTACCACCCCATAATCTGGGTTACCCAGAAAGCAGTGGAGGAAGAGGTGTCCTGTGGGCGGTAGATAAGGACCACCCACAATGTCCTCTGCAGGGCTAGAGATCTTGGCCATGGGCCTGTGCATTTTGGGATGGTTGGGGAGCATTATCTCATGCGCCATGCCCATGTGGAAGGTCACTGCTTTCATTGGGAACAACATTGTTGTGGCGCAAATCATCTGGGAGGGACTTTGGATGAACTGTATTGTGCAGAGCACTGGCCAGATGCAGTGTAAGATCTATGACTCCATGTTGTCCCTGCCTCAAGATCTCCAAGCTGCCCGGGCCCTCATGGTTATTTCAGTGCTTCTGGCCATCTGGGCCCTGTTGGTGGGCGTTGTGGGGGCCAAATGCACCAACTGTGTAGATGATGAAGGTGCCAAGGCCCGCATCGTCATCACCTCCGGATCACTCTTCATCGTCTCAGGGCTCCTCATCCTCATCCCTGTGTGTTGGTCAGCCAACTCTATCATCCGTGACTTCTACAACCCGCTGGTGGCCGAATCCCTCAAGAGGGAGCTGGGAGCTGCTCTCTATGTCGGCTGGGCAGCTTCTGCGCTGCTTCTCCTTGGGGGCTCTCTGCTGTGCTGTTCCTGCCCACCACGAGAGGACCGCTACCCACCGCCACGTATTGGGTATTCTGCCCCAGCCAGATCCACTGCGCCACCAGGCAGTGGGATTGACAAGCGGGACTATGTATGAGCAGGTGTGGTGGTGGAGGTGGACTTGCTAGATGTTGCCAGGCCCAAACCCTGACAGGAGTTGGTGGCACAAGGACTTTTTATGGTGGAAAACTGGGGCAAGGCTGATTGGTCGGGGTTGGGCTGTGATATCTGGCAATTTTGGAATGTGTGTGTGTGAGAGCATGCGCGTGTGCAAGTGCATGTGTGAGTGGGAAAACATGAACAAAGAGATACACGAAAGAATGAGCAAACAGTTATGAAAGAGATGAGTGCAGCAGCGCATAGGAAGGAAATGCCAAAGCAAAAGGTGCAGAGGTTGGTCGAATGAAAAGAGGAAGATGGGCTGAGAAGTTAACGGCTGAGTAAGACCACAGTTGTGGGAATGGGAAGTGTGAAGGCAGATGAGTGAGGATGGAACCGCACCAGTGGACAACCAAATAAAAGCAAGAACAGACTGAGGAGCGGCAGGTGAAAATATGAGAGAAATCAACACATGGAAAACTGACTGCTTTAGTCACACAACTGTGCCCTGAGGATGTATGGTGGAATTCTGTTCCTTCTCCCCCCAAGAACGAAAGACTGCACAAATGTGAGGGGAAATGGGAAAGGCAAAGAACGAGGGAATGAATAAGGAACAGAAGGCACGGGATGCAGTGAATCAAAGGGAAGGCAAACCAAGCCAAGCACTGACGTAAAGAACATATGAGGGCATGGAAATTGTAGGGAAATGGGAGAGTCAGTCACAAAGGAAAGTGTATGGCCTGCTTTCAGAATGGCAGAGAGGAGGAGGGCTGGCTTGGCAAGCAGTCAGGGGAACGTGGCAGGAGACCCTGACCCTGCCTTACTTTCAGACTGGCGCTGTTTGCTCACTGGTTAATAATTTGTTAAAGATTTGGTTATTCCTAGGGGCCCAGACAAACAGAAGGGGCTGCTAGCCCCCTACCTCTCTCTATCCATCTATTGCAACCTGCTTCAGCCAGTGTCAAGACAAAATGGATCCCTCTCACAAGCACACACATACATACACAATATCACCAGACCTCACTTCCCTCACATGGCTGGCACCAGAACCCAGCCACTCCCCACATTCTTTGGTACAGAGGATGGATTTAGGGGAGTGGGGGAGACACATAGGGTCCTCACCCCAGCTCTGGGGTGTGTGCTTTTCTTCAGAGGCTTCCCAATAAAAGAGAAGAGGGGTGGCTCTATGAGCTGATTCTTGACTGGAATAAGAAGGGGTCACTAGCAGGGGTCACTCTTCTTGTGGTCCTATTCCCTGCCCAGCTTTGTGTTGTCTTCCTCAAAACCGTGTTATTCAGATAAAACAAAATATTTGTAATCTGGATGTCTCAGTCTTCTTTTGGGATGGGTGAGTGGGTAGGAAAAAGGGAGAAAAACCTAAATGTGACAGGATGGGAATGGGAATGAAGACAACTCTGTGTGTGCATGAGTGAGAGAGAGGGGTGGGGAAGGGTGTTTGATGAACAACACAAAGCCTCATTTCCAACAGGACAGGTGTTATGGCTCACTTCTGGAAGCCGTTACCCCTTTGTCCTTTATTTTCTGGGACTGGTGTAAATTACAAAAGAAAGGAACTTTACACATGCTCTAGAACTCTTTACCACTTTACACACATCCTTGTGTTGCATAGAAGATCGATAGCATGAACAGCCTCTCTGAGCACAGCAAGCTGCTCTGTTGCTGCTACTGTGGTGATGTGCTACAGAACTGGTTCAGAGTGAAAAGGAGAGAGGTGCCAAAGAAGATCACGCCCGAAGATGTTGCCTCCCCTTTGAATCTGAAGCTCTGATCTCCTCCTGGGTATGTTGGAAATGGCTATAGTTATGGGAGGGAGATGGGACTGGAAAGGAATCCATTCTCCATGGGGACTGAATCATCTTTCTTTTCAACCTAAGGGACGATTTTAAAAAAACACCTTCATATAACACATGAAAACAGAACTATTAGTTGGGTCTAAGGAGAAAAAAGAGAGAACCAGACGGAGCTCAAATGAAGCTTAGTGGTATATATTTATTTCTCTTCTCAGTGGGGACCCAAAGCGGCTTACATCTTTCCCCTCTCCTGCATTTCCCCCCTTAAAACAGCAAGCTTCCAGAACAGAGCAGGGAATCAGACCTAGCCGCTACACCACACTGGCTCTCGCTATGTGTTCTACAGAAAGGCAGAAAATTATGCCCGGAATGTGAGTAAAAGGAAGGGAACTGGAGTGAACAGTGAATGTACATGGGAGCAGAAAAATGCCTAAATATAAAAAGTACAGAGAGTGAGTGCTGATCCAAGCAAGCACTTTTGGTAAATCTATCACAAGGAAATTGACCTGCTGAGTTTGGGGGAACCTAAGCAGGTGAAGGAACAGGGAAGGGGGGTATTTTAGGGAAAGCAAGTGTTAATTTATAATATGGGCCAAGATGGAGCAACTGTGTTAATGGGGCTGTGAGAGGTTATCATGCCCTTCGTTTCCACATGTTAGGGAGAGGGGGTTGTTCGAATGAGAAATACATTCTGCCCATGATAAGTGATACCCTGTCCTTTATGAGTACTATACATGTTTCAGGACAAAACACTGAAAAACAGATTTCTAGGGTTTAGTCATACCTCAGATTGAAACCTGTGTTCTTGAGGCAGAATACAGACAGACACAAACTACAATGCAGCTTTTGCCATTCCAAGGTGGGATTTTCACCCTTTCTCACCCTCACTGACACCCAAATAGCTTAGGCCATTGCTGTCTTGCCATAAGGACAGAAGCATTCCTGATGACACCTCCCTTGATCTAGAAATGGAGGTCAGATTTTCTGTGCTCCCCCCACAAGGAAACCTACCTTGGGGAACAAAGCCTCTTGTCCCCAAACATGGGAATGATGCATTTTCTCTCAGGGGCAGAGGCATCAATTACACCTGTTCTTTGGCATCACCACATGGCAAATTCTTGGCATTCCCCTGAAATGGACACGGTGGGAATAAGATACTTATTTAGAAGAATCTACTAAGGAAAATGAAAGCCCAGTTTCAAAAATTAAGAACAGACCGTTTTCACTTTAGGCAGCACTTCATTAAATGTTAAAATTTATTTATTGATAAATCATTTCTTTAAAAAAAGAAGTTCTGGGATTCAGGTCAGCTGGGGAACTTCCAGATCTACCACAGTCCTAGGGTTGCCATCTCCAGATTGGGAAATTCCTGGAGACTTGGGGGTAGCCCTTGAAGAGGGTGGAGTATGGGGAGGGGAGAGGCCTCCGCAGGGTATAATACCACCTTTCAAACCAGCCGTTTTCTCCGGGAGAACTGATCTCTGTTGACTGGAAATCAGTTGTTATTCTGGGAGATCTCCAAGCCCCACCTAGAGGCTGGCAACCCTATTTCCTGAGATGTTGGGGTAGGATATGTATTGATGGAAGAAACACCATTTGTACATGCCCAGAAATATTCTTGACTTTTCTTGAGCAAGGGCTGAAGCCTTCCTTCCACTCAAATTAAGCTCCTGCCCTGAGCTCTGGGTCAAACGAAGGCCCACCTGTGGAGAATTTAATATATCCTGAGAAGATTCTAAGATTAAGAAGATTCTATTCTAAGAAGAAAGAGGGATAAAATTACCCCACCCCCACCCACTCGCCTGCTATCATTCTTTCCTATCGAAGGCGGGCAGTTTCATTTGAGCCAGACTCACAACAATGAAACTGAAGTGGTTTGAAGAATGAAGGCATTTTCTTTTCCTTAAATCACAAGGGTGAATTGAAAAGCTAACATTTTTCAAACAACTCAAGAAAATTTTATAGAAGTATAAGAAGGAGCCCATCTACTATTCTCCCAAAGTCCTCTGCACCCTACTAACATCTCCCTCCTTTAAGAACATTTTCCTTTGAAGGGAACCTCAATCCTTTCTATCCTGGCAGCAAGGTAAGAGCTTGGCGACTTCCCCCGCTTTTGACAAGTGCACAGACGTGCTGACCTGTACTTTCCCCCTTTCCAGTTTTCTTGGATGTGGGCCCAGCAGTCAACTCCCCTGTAATGCGAGACCCCTGCCCGGCTTGGAGGGGTACCAGTACATTCCAGTGCCAGCCAGCGCCTTCCACGGCCAGACACGTCGGCACAAGGAGGCCAGTCTTCTTGGCATGTGAAAGACTCTCCTCCATCCAGATGGGCACGAGGTGAGAGGAGAGAGAGAAAGGGATGGGGGTTGTTATGATGGACAAGCTGCCGCGAGGAGGCCTCTGTGAAGAAATGGGGTGGCAACCCCAAAGATTATGCCATCTGGTCCCTGCAAGGGCATAGCTAGCTTTCCTCTCGGGGTAGGGCTGAAACATTTCCAGGTAGAGCCAGACCCTCCTCAGCTAATCTGAATGCAGGAAGAGAGTCTGGAGTGGTGAAGCCAAAGTCCGGAAGGTTCTCCACCCCCTGCACAATGAACAAGTCGGCAACCCTTGTTTTATGTAACCGTGTTAAACACCTCAGTGTATTCACTGAGCCTAAAGAAGGGACTTTTCCTCCAGCATTTTTTCTTGTTTTGAAAACAGGATTCTGTTCTTTAAATGGAAACTGCTATGTCACCAATGTAAAAGTTTGGCAGTAGCTTCTTTTCTTTATTTATTTTACAAAATTTATATCCTGCCTTTCTGCCTTCACAGGAGCTGCCAAGCTGGGTACTCAATTAAAACAAGCACAATAACATCACATTTTAAAAACCACCCAAGAAAACCAAGATTAAGACACTAAAATACAGAACAGAACAACAATTAAAAACATTGGGCAGGAAGGATGGATAGCTGAGGGGATGCCAAACAAAACAAAACAAGTCTTCCCCCCTCTGGTGGATGATGGCAATAGAAGGGGACAGACAAATTTCCTCAGGGAGAGAGTTCAAGAGTTTTCCTGCCTCTGCTGGGAAGCCTTCTCCTAATCTCAGAAGGTGGAGCACCCAAAGTAGAGCCTTTGAGGATGACCATAAAGGGCATAGATGAGGCAAAAATAAACACCAGATGGGGCGCTGCACCCAAAAGCCTGGTCCCTGGTTACACACCTGCCCCAGGTGCCCCCAAGATACACCTCTGTTTCCTTAGCTGTAATTCCAGCTTCTCCTGCTATTCTAAGGACCGCAGAACTGTAGCTGGTTAAGACCTCTGCCCTAATTCCAATTCTGTACCTTAGATTCACTGGTGCCACTAGTCCTTTACAGATGTTACATTCACCCACAACCAGGTATGCCCTGATGTATTTTGCATGTACACACAGTTTTGATATGCATGAACTGATCATTGGACTTTTTAGATCTCTGGCTTGTGCGTACCAAAGCTGTACATGCATCTGAAATACATGTGTTGCCACTGTTTAGAGAACATGAAGACTGCATGTTGAGAGCACTGCAGGTAGTAAATGCTGCCTGTAGGTGTAACATTAACAGGTTGCATCCTACCAGGTTTTCCACTAGTGAAAAAGGGAGGAGGGTCCCTTTTGACCATCCCAAAAGGCTCTGCTATGGATTAGGAAATAAAAGCCATGTGAGATGGGGGCTGAACTAAATGAGAAGAACTGGGCAAGACTGAGTGGAAAACTTGGCTGGATCTAGTCCCATGGTCCCAAAGGACACATCCACATGGCCACATTTCGCATGTTGTCCTTCAGATCTGAACATCTCATCCCCTATTTTCAGTCCTTCCCCACAGGCACAGCTTTCCAAACCTGCACTTTTGTGTCCTACTGTTCAGTCACCCCTCCATACTATTTACATATCCATCCCTAAAACATGTCTGTAGTATTACCACATCACCCACAGGGCAGGTTTGGGTGGGAAAGAACTTGTTCTGTTAGATGTTAGTTCATTTAAATGTCAGGGAAGTCAACAATACCCATTGTTTGGGTTGACAAAGACATCATTAGGTAAATAAAACTGTATAAAAGAGAACAAAAAACATTAACTGAGTAGCAAGGGAGGAGGAGGGGAAACCCTTGCAGGCCTGGTAGCCATCTTCAAAAAGCAAGTTTGGGCTGAACAGTAATAAAAAATAATAGTTGCCCTAAAATAATAAAAGCAATTTAAAAAGGAAAAAAAACACTGAACCCTACAATTCTAGCTTCCCAATATGTTAATTTGTCCCCTTCTGTCCCTTTCATTCAAGCCACCCATTGACTAGAATATGCATAGCGCTCATCATAGCTGAGAGGCAAAGTCTTCAAAACACTTTATATCCCACCATAAACCAAAGATTTGCATAAGACTGTAATAGGTTCAGTCCCTTTATTCAGCACCCAGCTGCATGTGTAGCCAGCAGTGCAACCAAATGCAGAGTTATTCAAGTTTAGACCTGCTGAAATTTAAATCAATGGTTTTAGATGGGAGCAGCTGCACAGGGTTGCGTTGTAAGGAATGAAAGTTTACATATTTTTACACAATGCTTATTGAGAGGTGCAACCCTCCCAGCTGGTCTGCTGGTGGTCAGTTTTCAAATCCTTAGCTATCTTCTGCTGAGTGATGCCTGCCAAAGACAGACACTTTTATTATTGTAGATGGATGAGTTACACCTACCACAGACAGATGGACTGGCAGAAATGCATATCACCTACCACAGACAGATGGACTGGCAGAAATGCATATCCTTTTAATAGTATAGATTTACTTCATTTATACGTCATACATCCTGAAGCCAGGGGCCAATTTTGAGGCTCCTAGCTTTATTTTCTGAGGAGTTATGCCTGAGGAGCTATGGATGGATCCTTTTATTATTAATCTATACTCTGTTTTTCTCCTCAGTGGGACCTAGGCATCTTATATCATTCTCCTCTTATCCATTTTATCCTCTCAACAACCCTGTGAGGTAGGTTAGGCTGAGACGATTGGCTAGTCCAGTTTCACTCAGCAGTTTCCCATGGCAGAGTAAGGATTTGAATCCGGCTCTCTCAGATATTAGTATGACACTCTACCTGCTACACCACAGTGGCTTACCAGTATTATATATCTAGGGATTACCTGTTAAAGAACATAACACAAAAATGCACCTGCACTCCAGAGTGGATGCTGGGACATCTTGAAGGGGAATGTCTCCCAGTAAGGGGGAGGGGAGCTCAAAGCTTATTTTGGAAATAAGAACTGGGCATCTCGTTATTTGTCTATTAAAGTAATTTATGTCTCGTATCTATTTCATCCATAAAATGTATAGGTTACCAGTCAAAACAATGATTATAAAATTGCTATTAAAGCCATCATGAAGCTAATAACCCCTTACTATCTTTTTAATCATATCTTAACCAGATTGCAAAAACAATCCATCATCAGTTAAAATTAGCATCAATTAAAAAGTATTATGTAGAGTAACTAGTAAAAAAACCCTTGTAAAAAGGATCTTAAAGTGTTTGATGGAACGTTCACAAGGATAGAGAAGGCAGCCACCCAGTCTGTACCTCTGACATGGGGACACGCAGAGAAAGAACTCTGTTGACAATATGGGGCAGGCCTGTACAGGAAGAGGTGATTCCTGAGATAATTGCCGTCACAGATATTTAAAATTTTAAAGTTACTGCCTGAAAATGGTCAGTGAGCAAGCAGTTGGGCTCCTGGACTCCCACAAACCTTGGCTGCCCTGCAGAAATCTCCCTGGGACATGATTTTCAGGTGCTGAAATTCCCAATTACAAAAAATGTGCCTCCCCATTACAAAAACAGTTTTGAAATTCCCAAAATTTGGACATACTGAAAATCATGCCCTTCAAAGAAACCCAGCACAAATTTTAAATGAAATTGTTTAAAGTGCATGTCTCAATAGCTATGTCCCCGTATCAAGGAAGGACAGTGCAGATGACAGGAGAAGCCCGCACATGGACCCCTGCATGTGATTTTGAGATTCTGCATTCCCTTTCTTAAGGAGTGGCTGTGTAGTGGCTAATAGGACAGGGATCCTGGTTCCAAATTCCAATCACAACTGCATAGGAGTTAGCCTTACGACTGTAGGGATTCTTTTTGCCATTGTAAATAGGATTGCAACAAAATTTAGAACTGCCCCCTATACATCAATGTGAAATTATTGTGTTAGGTCTTAAAGTGTTCCAGTGTTAGGTCTTAAAGTGTTAGGTCTTAAAGTTTTAAATATCTGTGACTGCAATATCTCAGGAATCACCTCTGCCTGTACAGGCCTGCCCCATACTGTCAAGAGTTCCTTCTCTGCGTGTCCCTATGTCAGAGGTACAGACTGGGTGCACTGATTCAGTGACGCTTTCATCCTGAAGACTGGAGATGCTGATTAGTCCGGTAATGCCTTTAGTCTCCCCCCTTTCCTAGCTCTGCCATTGTTGTTAGTTGTTTTGTATCTTCTGCTTTGATCCAAAGCATTTTTGAAGCACGTACTAAAAGAGCCATTTAACAACTGCAAATAACCACACATGGAACAGACAACACATCAAACTACCTTCCTTACCTGGAATTCCTGAAGAAGCTCCTCAGGAAGAAAAAACAATATCTACAAGTGCCCAGTGCACTTGGCACCAAATGAAGCTGAAAAAACCGTTAACGACTGTCTAAAAGAAATCAATTTGCAGAACACAGTGAAAAATAAGAAAATAAATTAAATGAATTTATAGCTTTACAGGGATAAGTGAATGTTCCCTATTTTGTTTTTTTGATATGTTTCATTTATATTTTTCATAGTTTCCATTCTTGGCTTTTCGTGATTGTTGTTATGGATTTGTTTGTATTGTGCTCTCATGCGGAATCTTTCAGAAAATATAGTATTGACACGTACACTCATGTGTCACATATGCGTATACTATTTACTGATACTCAAACAGAATAAAAAATGCACTCATCTTTTCCATTAAAAATCACTATGAGGAAAAGAAAATGGTGCCAAATAAAGCATTACGGGTTCTGTTCACACAAGGTAGAAGCAGAACCAAAATGCTGGTTTTGTTGAGAGAAATTCAAAATCATTTCTAGTTACAGCAGATTCTTTGGATTGGATCCAGAAATTAATTGGCACACAAAATGAGAGCAATGGGTTGAACAATCCCATTTTGTGATCCTGAATTTAATCAAGTTTAACAGTTTTGAAACAGTTTCTAAAGGCTAAAATAGACTAGAGAATACTTTTAAAGAGGAACATTTGCCTTTCATCTATGGATTCTTTTTACCCCTACTCATACTCTGGTATCTGGGCTAAGAGTACACACCCTCCATTGGAACAGCCTGAAGAGGCTATTTATCAAATCCACCCTGCATCCCCACCCCAGCTTCCTGGCTAGAATTGTCCCAAAGCCATATTCAATGCTGTCTTTTCTCCTTTCAAGAACAATTATAGAAAGATAACCTTGTTATTCTATCAGTTTGGTTGCAACAAAGAATCTGTTGGCACCTTAAAGACTGCCCAGTTGATTGTATCAGAAGCTTTTGTGGGCTAGAACACATTTCACCAGATATGCCACACAATTTCCTTCGAACCAAATCTCAGCTCCAGTTTTCAAAAGGGGTTCAGTCCCAAATAATGTTGGGAGCACTTCTGAACACATGAAAACTGCCTCTCTCTCCCCCCACCCCGCCCTTTTAGCCCTCACAAATTCAGATTAGGATAAAGGCTCCACACAGGAATAGGTGTGTGTCCTCCCTGAAGCCTGTATATGAACCAAAATAACACAACCAGTTTTGTGTCATTATGGTTTATCCTAATAAAAAGGTATGACATTAATTTTTTTTTTGGTTTGAACTAACATGGTTACCTGCAACCTGAGTCATCTGAGGAAATCTTCAGAGGCCCTGTACTGTCCAACCCTGTAAAGCAACTGGTTATGAGGAGCTGGGCTTCCCCAGTTGTGGCACCTGACAATGGAACATCCTTCTCATGTCTGTTCTCCTGGCACCATGTGAAAACTAGCCTTCCCTCCACCCTAAGAATTATGTTCTCCAGCTGATAATCTAGAGATTTGTTCTACAACTACAGTGCTTGATGTTGCCATAACAAAGGAGAACCTCTGTATTTTGGAATAGCATACCTGTTGCCTCAATGCACAACTTGTGTGATTCCTTAAAAGCATTTGGCTGGCCACTAAGTGTGTAGATCACCTTGTTTCTTGGGGGTAGCTAACCTTCTCCCACTTTTGAAGACTTTTATTCCCCCCTAATCTTTGCCTCAAAGGGGTAGCTAGGGGGACCTAGCAGGTACCCAAATGCTGCCTCCCTTTCCTGAAGATGGAAATCAGTGCTGATTTATAGGAGGAACAAAATTCTCTCATTTGGCCCCACTCTCACCCTTCCTAAATAGGCTGCTTGCTAAGCACCCTTGCAATTGAACCCCGCTAAAACCAGTAGGATTAAAGAAGGAAATTGTGGAGACTTGCTGTCTGATCTTTTCTACAAAAGCCTCCTCAAGGTTTTTGAACTTTCCTCATTCAGGTGCAGTGCAGGGCAACAGATTCTCCAGACCGGTCTCTGAAGTACTGTGTGGAGGATACAGCCTCTAAGAAATGCATCTGGTTCAAATTCCTGTTCAGCCATGCAGCTTTGGGCCAGTCACCACCTGAGAGCCAAGCTACAAGTGACGCCTGACACAGGTTGGACACTTGTCATTTTCCCTCAAGTTTTGATGGGAAAGGTAGGCATCCTGGTCTTGCAGCTGTAATGGAGAGCCAAGCTGTAAAACCAGGACACCTACATTTCTCATCAAAACTTGAGGTAAGCTGACAAGTGTCCAACCTGTGTAAGGCATCTCTTGTAGCTTGGCTTTGAGTCTAAGCTATTTTATTGTTGTTTTAAGAGTAAAATAAAAGTGTTGGGACCATGTAAGGTTCCCATGGAAAAAGACAAGACACAAGTGTGGTAAATGGCACCAGGTTCTTATTAGTAAAGAAACATGGAATGAATACATATGAAGTTGCCTTATGTCAGGCCATGAGTCCATCAAGGTCTACTCTGATTGGCAGTGCTCTCCATGGGCTCAGGAACAGAGGTCTTCTGCATTATCTGCTCTCTGAGCCTTTTAACTGGAGATATTGCAGACTAAACCTGGGACCTTCCCCGTGCAAGGCGTTTGGTCCACAACTGAGCCACAGCTAGGGTTCTCAACCCCCAAGCGGGTAGCTGGAGATCTCCCAGAATCACAACTGATCTCCAGGCAAAGAGATCAGTTTCTCTTGAGAAAATGGCTTCCTTGGAAGGTGAACTCTATATTATACCCAGCTGAGGCGCCGCCTCTCCCCCAAACCCACCCTCCCCAGGCTCCACCCCCATCAAATCTCCAGGAATTTCCCAGCCTAGAGTGGGTATGCCTAGCCACAACCCCTTGCCAGCATGTTTATGAGTATTCAGCTCCAGTGCCAAGGCTCAAATCTTTCTGGAAGTCACCCCTCTTTATTGTTCAATGCCTTCCCATCAACAGCTGGTATTCTTAGGATGGTTGCATTTACATGGTGAAATTCTGTGTACGCTCAAGGGAGCTATTTTACTTGCTTTAGCCTTGGAGAAACATTCCAGGGCTCGGCATGGCTTTCAACTAACCCTTATACATCCCATCAATAACGAAAACAAGCTGCTTTTTACAAAAGAAATCTGCAATTTTATTCAGACATACTAAAAAAAACCTGCAATGTTATTCAGACATACTAAAAAAAACTGGCTTCCAATATGAAATGCATGCAAGGTTAATTGACAAATAAGCAACAAGAGGCTACATAGCCTTTACTTAAAAGCAATATTTTAAAAACACATCACAGCATTAATGACCAGGCTTGGTGCACTTGTCTCCCTCCAAGCTGAGATCCTATGGAACAGGAGCATGGCTGGCAGTCAGTCTCTTGTTGAACAGCCCATGTCGAGTATCCAGAAATGCATCCACTTCTCATGAACTACCTGGAGAGAAGACTTTTGAGATCTAATGCACCAACTACATAAAAAGAAGGCATTGACCATAAGTCCACAATGTTCTCCAGAACAGTTCAGAATTTTAAGGAAAAGTTGTTACTGTGGTAATTGTGGAGGGAAAAAAAAAAAGAAATACTGATGGGCCAAACAGGATGGAAATCTTGGAGCAAGATACTCTGTTTTCAATTATTTGTGGCATCCTAGAAGGGATGGAATTCCATCCCACTGAAGGGACCCAACAGTACTGAGCTTTCAGAAAGATGGCAGCTTCCAGCGGTGGGGCTCCTAGACATAGTTCTTGCTGGGGTAATCACTGCGGGGCTGCGAGGGGGCTGACGTATAGCGGGCACTGTAGTTGTTGCTGTCCTTCTTGGGGCAATTGCAACACAGCAGGGCCCCTCCAAGGGTCATCAAAGCAGCGGCTGCCCAACCGATGTAGAGGGAAGCCCCCAGCTCTCTCTTTTGAGCCTCTACCACCAGCGGGTTGTAGAAGTCACGGATGATTGTGTTGGCCGACCAACACACAGGGATCAGGGAGAGGACTCCTGCCACCACAAAGACGGCGCCCGCGACGATGACGATGCGTGCCTTGGCACTCTCTTCCTCTACGCAGTTAGTGCACTTGGCCCCTACAATGCCAATCATGAGGGCCAGGACAGCCAGAAGCACTGAGATGACCATAAGGGCTCGGGCAGCTTGGAGATCTTGAGGCAGAGCCAACATGGAGTCGTAGACCTTGCATTGCATCTGACCGGTGCTCTGTACCACACAACTCATCCACAGGCCTTCCCAGGTGATCTGAGCTGTCACAATGTTGGTGCCGATGAAAGCTGTGACCTTCCACATGGGCAGGGCACATGTGACGATTGCACCAATCCAGCCCACCACTGATAGGGCCATGCCCAAGATTTGGAAGGCAGCAGAGGCCATTGTTCAACACAAGGTAGTCCTATAGAGACAAAGATGAAACTTTTAGGTGAATACCTAGAAACTGCCTCAAACAAGAGTTGTTATATCAGACTATTAAACATCACTTAGGAGGACCTTAAGTAGTCATTTATGTGGATGGCCGTTAAACCTGAGGGGTTTTTTTACCCAACACCTTAACTCAGGGGGTCACCATCCTTTTTGAGCCTGTGAGCACTTCTGGAACTTTGAGAACGGTTAGCAAGCACTGCCACAAAATGGCTACCATGGGGGAGGTATGCATCCAACCACAAAATGGCTGCTGGGGGATCTGGAGCCAATCTCAAAATGTTGGGACATTCCAAGTTGAGTGTAATCTTATGATTGAGACAGCTACTTCTGAATGCACCTCCTGCTCAAATGAGGTAGAGGAAAGTCAGGATTGGCTTTTTTGCTTTGGGAAATGGGCACTACTTCAGGTTGCCAGGTCCAAGCTGGAATATTCCTGGAGATCTGGGGGTGAAACCTGGAGAAAGTGGGGTTTGGGGAGGGAAAGGACCTTGATATGGCATAAGTCCATAGAGTCCACCCCCCAAAGTATCCATTTCCTCTAGGTGAACTGATCTCTGTGGCCTGGAGACTATTTAAAATTCTAGGAGATCTCCAGCCACTGCCTGGAGGCTGGCAACCCTAGCACTACTGTCCAGGTGGCTTTTAAAAGGATTAGACAGTTTCTTAGCTCAGCTTCTAATCTCCTACGATAGCTACATAAAGGTTGTGTCTGGATGCAGAATACCTCCTAAACAACCAAAAAGACTGTGGACATAACCTTGCCGTAAGAAAGTTTCCTAGAACCATCTCGTTGGCCATTCTTGGCAACAGAATTTTGGCCTAGAGAGACCCTTGACCTGATTCAAACAGGGCTCTTCTTGTACAAATCTGAGTCAATTACAGATGTGCAGTTGCCGTAACCTTAGACGGAGGCCCCTCTTTTAAAAGAAAAGTCTTAAGCTTATGAACAAATAGATCTTGGGAGAACACAGGCCGGCTATTTCACAGGCTATGAAGTCTATTGTGCTGAAGGTTCCCCTTGCTGAGCCGGTTTCTTCTAGTCACCCCCACCCCAGCCGTGAAGCGGAATAGTTGAGATACCCAGTTGAGAGACCTGTTTTTTCCAGTAGACCTAGAGTCAACAGCTTGTTCCATTGCCCACCTAATGAGTAGGGTTAAATATTAGGGGAAAGTCCCTTCTGGCTACATGTAGCTTGCACAAGGTCTGGTTTTCCGATGTGCAATTATTGATTTCTATAGTGTGGGAGGAGACAGCAGGAAGAGGAAAGGCCTGCCTTAGAAGACTGGACGCAGGTCATGCCAGCAACACAGGTGGCAGATCACCAGGCATATAACTCAGTCAGACCCTATTTGCATTTTCTATGGCAGCTTGAGGAAGTTCTAGCCACTTTCACAGGCACTGGACTCAACAACTTTGCAACCCTCATGCATCTCTTGGTAAAATCTGAGCGCTCCAGAATACGAACCACAACATTGTATTCACACTTGGCTTTAAGGGCAGTTCAAGTTCAGTAACTCAAGGTTCTTGCCAGCCTTGAAGTCTCCACTCACAGAGTACTGCATGAGACAGGCCACCCATTTGCGTAGGGGACACAGACAGGACACATTTTGTTCAGCAGGAACTCAGGGCCAAGCTACACATGACGAATGACACTTGAACAGCAAGTGTATTTCTCCCTGTTCACTTGCCCTCCACTCAATCCACTTGCCGTTCAAGTGTCATTCGTCATGTGTAGCTTGGCCCTAAGTTTCAGTACAGTTGAGCATGCCGGGATGGATCCTATGGATATCTCCCACTAATGAGAGCACCATCCTCTGACACAAATCACCTTCCCTGAATGCAAGAGGCTTTTCTTACTACAGTTAGAACAAATCCGTAAGATTCCTCCCATGGAGATTAATAAAGAGCTATGTTGCATGTTAAAATTAAGGGGGAGGGGGAGAGAAATAATGAATACTGGGTTACTTTTCCTTCCTCTGTTATTTCTTCTTTCTTGTTTTTTGGGGGAGGGGGAGGGGGGAGTAGAAGAAACCTTAGTTTAAAGGGCAGGTATACTCCTGAAAACAAGAAATCCAGAGTCTTCATCTCCGAGGCTGAGTGAAAAAAGGAAGTGAGTCTTCTTAGCCGAGGCACATGTTTTCTGAATTATCAGAAGCCTGGGAAATGCTGGCCTCAGCTGAGGAAGCCAGGTGAAATGTAGGTGCAGGTTTGCAGTCTAATTTTTTTTTTTTTAACTTCCTGCAGTTTTCACTGAACTGATATACTGGCAGTGCCATCCTAAGCAAAATTACACCCTTCTAATCTGGTTTGGAACAGTTAACTCTTAGGAAGGGGTGGCAAATGTGCCCAAATATCCAGCCTCCTTAGCTATTCATACCAGGAAGAAGTGGGAGACAGTGCGGTATAACAGCAAGAGTAGGTGGGCAAGAGGAGGGGGAGAAGGTGACATCAGAGTTCAAGTCCTCTCCCTGAAGTATTCTGTGGCTATTCTTGGGCAAATCACGAGCCAAGCTACAAGTGATACTTACACAAGTTGGACACTTGTCAGCTTACCTCAAGTTTTGATGGGAAATGTAGGCATCCTGGTTTTACAGCTTGGCTCTCCATTACAGCTGCAAGACCAGGATGCCTACATTTCCCATCAAAACTTGAGGGAAGCCGACAAGTGTCCAACCTGTGCCGGGCATCACTTGTAGCTTTGCTCTCAGCCTAGCCTTTCACAATCTTGTAATGAATGTAAGAGTGAGTAGTTTACAAATCCGAAGATTCTGGGGAAAAAGATGTAGAATTAAACACAAGCTGGCTTCAAAAGGCAACTCTAGAGCTGGAATGCTCATTTTGAAGCCACATGAAGCTGCTTTCTATGATCAAATCACTGAATCCGTTATCTGCTCTGACGGCTGCAGGTCTCTAAGATCTCCAGGAAAGAAAATTCTTTCAGCACCTACTTCCTTGAACTATAGCTGTCAGGAATCGAACCTGGGACCTTCTTATGTGAAACATGCACTCTGTTACTGATCCACAGTTCCAAGGGCCAAATCCAACATACATCCTGCTTTTCTGAATGCCCCACAATCCCAAAAGCATCCTCATAGTGGCTACAAATGGTAATTGGACTGGCTTTTCAACAAGGGCTTCTTCATAAGCCCCACCTATAATGTTCTTTGCTCATCTAGAGGGACTCGGGCTGGGTAAGAGGCCAGGCGCCTTGAGGTAGATCTGCCACTACTCTGGAACTTGGAAGGGAGAAGAAGAGCAGGTGGCTGAGGCTGGGCCCATGGGTGTGGCAGAGGAGCTAGGCTCCTTTGTCAGGAGTCATTCACTTTTGTGTTCAGCCTGGGCTCCACCTGACTCATAGAGATACAGGATTCTCAGGACAGGTAGGGAGGTGATACTCTCCCCTCTGATTAAGACACAAGGACGAACTGCCTGACTCATCAAGTCAAGCAGCTTCTCCCAACTCAGCTCCAGCCCAAACAAAAGCTGGCTCAGAGTTTCTCTTCTTCCTCATGCCGAGGAGGACAGAGAATCCTCCCCCACCCCTGCCGGCTATATAGAAAAGCAAACAGTTGTGTAACAGTTGTGTCTGTTCTCCCAAGATCCGCTTTCAGCAGGTAAGAGACACCTGTACTTTGAGCAACCTCAGGATTTCACCATCGCTCCTTCTACCTCCACTTCCCATGTCTGTGAGAAGTCACCCAAAATTTGTAGCCACTGGCAACCGGTAACATCCAGTTAAGGAAAGCAGTGGATATTTTTCACTTGGTAGTTTTATTGGTGTGCCATTTGCCTCACTTTAATTCTCATCCGGGAAGATTCCATCTTAGTCATGGTGCATGTTACAATTTTAGCCTACCTTAACCCCAAGGCAGATTAGGCTAGCTACAGGTCAGACCAGAGGAAAAGTGTGATAGACATGTTGTCCCCAAATTCAAAGAACAGCAAGCATCAGACAAGGATCTAGGAGACCCAGGTTTTGACCCACTCTGCCATGGAAGCTTGCTGGGTGACACTGGGCCCATCACACATTCTCAGTCTAACCTACCTCACAGGGTTGTCATGAGGATAAAATGGAGGACAGGAGAACGAGTCTCCAATGGAGAGGAAAGCAGACTATAAATATTTTAGAAGCCCATTCTCTTAGAAACCCCCACAGGAATATTAAATTAACATATAACATCAGACACTGCTGTGTTTTCTTTTAAGACAAAATGGAGGGCCTTTTTAATACCAATAGAATTTTTGATGGGGAAAACACTGTTCCCTCCAAACAAAGAGAAATGAAACTGGAGAAAGTACCAAAAGTTTTAGTACATACAAGCTCCAGCACTTCTCGTGTCAAGTTGTTAAATAAGTAGATGTCACACTTTTGATTTTGTCTCATCAGAGCTAAGTCACTAGGCTATTCTTATTAGGAAGCCATGTGTGAGATACCATCCTCTGTGGTAAAACTTTTAGGGAAATTCTGGAAGGGGAACTTCACTCACTGCGCTGCAACAGAACTCTTATGGCATCTTAAAAACTAAGCAGCTTTTATTCTAGCATGAACTTTCATGGACTCAAGCCTCATGTTTGGGAAAATGGCTTTCTAGAGTTTAGGAAATAGTCAAAGAAGCTGTTTTCTGAAGGCGTATCATGCGAGGTGACATCTCAAACATGGCTCGCTGCAAGCCCTTCCCATCTCCACACCTGCAAATGACAGGGTAGGGTCCCACTTGGGATAAACTCTGTACCTGCCATTCCCAAGTGCAAGGGGGGCATCAAAGAGGCATTCCTGTTATCCATGCATTATGTTTCAGCAACTATTTGTCATCACCAATCACATTTCTATCCCCAAACTTACCCCAAGGAGCTCAGGGAAGCATATGTGACTGTCCCCTCCTTAAAGCATTTTAACCTCACAACTACCATGAGGTAGGTTAGGCTGAAAGCACAACTGTACCAAGAAGATCCATGGGCAAAGGGGTATTTGAACCTGTGTATCTGCAGTATCACTCTGCCCCCATTCACTTGGATGGAGCCTGCTGTTTCTCACCAATGTGAACTACTGACCCAAGTTCAGTTTCAAAAGGCAGGAACCCACACCCATGCCGCCTCACACACCCTGCAGGTATGTAGCCCAAGTGTGGCCGGCGTGGTGCATCAGTTAGGGAGTGCTAAGACTGTGATAGGGAAGAATCCAGGTTCAAAAAACCCCCAAGTCTACCAAGGAAGTTCATCTGGTGACCTTGGGGCAGACACATTCTCCCAGCTTAACCTACTTCACAGCCCTGTTATTGTGAATATAAAAGGGGAGAATATTGTAAACCACTTGGCTTGCAACTGGGGTGAAAAATAGGGTATAAATATCTAAACATCAAATAAAGTACCTGAATTAACTAATCCATCGCATTCAGAACTTGCCTATGATGTGTTTTTAAATAAATAAATTCAATTCAGAGGAAAAAATGAAGTTGTTAGGTACGTTTATAGACTGCTTTGGATCCCCATGGGGAGAAAAGCCAAGTAACTGCCTAAATAAATAACACCTAATTCCAGGAAGGTAGGGCTGGCCTGGTTTTGGTTAACAGTGAAGAAGAATCAGCTTTACTGCTTCCTTGCATTGTTGAACCAGAGCCCTGGCATTGGGCAACCGGTTTGGGGGAGTTACGTACTAGATCAGCACTGGTACCAGTCACAGATTTACACGCTTGCAAGCTAACTTTCTTGGATAGGACTCCCCCCCATCACCCTTAAGGTAGTCTTACTCTGCTTCCTAGGACTACCAACTAAAGATTCAAAAATTCCTGGGGATTGGGTGTGTGTGCCTGGGGAGGGTATTCAGTGGGGAAGTAATATCCTAAAATTTAACTCTGCCCCACAGCAGCAGTTTCCTCCAGGGGAATTCGTCTCTGTAGTCTGGAGATCAGTTGTAATTCTGGGGGAATTCCAGGCCCCACCTGGAGATTGGCAATCCTGCTTTGCATTTATGCTTTCAGGTCTTGAGGAACACTTATTCAACAGCAGGTGCCTAGCCATTTGAAGCCTCAGGACAGATGGCTGCTGCATATTTACACACCATATTAATCCAGATAGTACAGAGCACCCTGTGGTTCAAGGTCCAATTTTCGATCCCAGTTTGCTAAATGAAAGCAGGAGGGGAAGAAAAACAGGAGCCACATATATGCCTACATGTGTTTGCAAGCATAGGGAGGACAATAGGGCCGTCCAGAGGAATTGGCAATTTTCTAGTCCTCATTAGGCCAATTTTATAGCTCTCATGGGAGTTGGTGGCTCACTTCCATCACCCTTTCCTCTATCTACACATCAGAGGCCTTTCCATTGCTAGCACTGGGAGGGGAAGAGATGGAAGAAGCTTCTTCTCCCCTTCCCCAATCATCCTAGCAAGAGAAGCCGCTCACGGACATGTCGCTAATACAGAAACAAATTTGCATCTCCTCTTCAGGGTGCCTCGAAACGCTCGCCACGATACGATCTCATCAGCGTATGATGCTGCACACTGTGAGCAAGTTCACCTGTTGCAACAAATTGCCCGTAGCGTGTCAGACTTGAGTGCGTGCAATGCAAGGGACCTGCTCACTCCCGCAACCCCCCCCACAACCACCTTCAGAAGCTAACGGCTTTCGCAACCAGGTTCTCTACCCCACACGCGAAGGGAGGGGAGGAGGCAAGAAAAGACTCGTTGCAGATGGCAATGAAGGGACCCAGGCGTTCCAGAATACCCGCTAGGCAAGAAATGCACTTCTCAACGAGGAGGGCCGGCTTTAACAGTTCACCGAACAGTCAAACGCTCTAGGCATTAACCCTTGCCTTGCTCTAGGGCTTCTCGGTCCCATCAATTTGCACAAGCTGCTGGCTACGGAGTTCTTTTAGCCCTAGATGTGCTTAAGACACCCCTGCCGGCCCTCGTAGATGATCACCTGTTCACTAATGGGGGGAGTGAAGCGGGAGGGGGGGGGTCGTCTCTATTTCATCCCTATGCCCCTTCTCGTAGACCTCCAAGGGAGGACACGTGGCCGCTGGATTGTACGCTCCGGAGAACAAAGGTTCCCCCCACCGCTGGATAGGGCAGGGCGGGGCGGGGCGGGGGGAGAGGAGAGGAGGGACAAGCGCGCTGATCGCCTTCCCCTCCCCTTTCAACCGAAACTCTCTTTCCCCCCTCCCAAAGCGGAAAGCTGGTTTCTGGGAGTCTGGTTCAGTATCAGTGCCGAATGGCTCCACCCAGCCCTTCTTGGAGCAATGGGGGGGGACTTTTTTCCATATGGACCGAGGGCGATAACCTTGTTGCCCGCCCTCAAGTGCCCATGGAGGTAATAAAAGCCTGAGCGGAAGAAAAAGTTTTGCCGCACGAGTTTAGTACAGTTTAGACCGGGGCGGGGGGGCGGGGGGGGGGTTCAATAGGGTTTTGGAAGTTGCTCGCGTAAAAGAAGAACCGAGCAGTACCTCCAAGACTAATACAATTTATTCCAAAAGTTGTTCTGGTCTCTCATGGAGGGAGCTTGGCCCTCGAAACTTACACCCTGGAACACCTCGTTGGGTTTTTAAGGTTCTACTGGATCGAATGTTGCAACATTTATTCCAGTGCAAACTTTCCCCAGACAGAGCTCACTTCGTCAGATATAGCAAGGGCCGGTGTTAATCGAGCCCGCGTGCGTTTTAATGCTCTCCGCACGTGCTCGGAGCCCCCCCCCCCCTCGAGCGCGGCGCCTTCAAGTTCACGAGCAAGCAGAGCCCGAGGTTGCAGCTAGAGACACCCCCCCCCCCTCCATCAACTGAAAGGAGACCCCAAGAAAACCCACGGCCGAGATTTTTTCAAAAAACACAAAGCGTAGAGGCGGGAAACGGGTTCTCTAGTCCCCGATTGCTCTTTCAAGGCTTAGTTTATTGAAACGACGTTGAAATTGACCTACTGGCTCAAGCTGTGTTACCCGCCTGGAATCATAGGGAGAAAGGCGGAAAGAAAGAAGAAAAGGAAAAAGAAATAAAAGAAGAAAAGATAGACGGGACCCCAAAAGCCGAACATCTTTTCTGTATTCTCCCCGAGGGTAGCCTTAAGCCTAAGAGCCACCTGAGGACGAATTAATGCCGGCTCCATTGCGAGAAGGCAAAAAAAAAAATCTCGGAGTGCTTTCAGACGCACGATCGCGGCGTGTGCCCACGAGAAAGACGATAAGCTCTTAACACACTTTGATTCCACCAGAACCTCACCTGGACCAGAGCCCAGTTCCTCCGAACTCTCTCCAAGATAGAGCCGTCAACGAATTCCCAATCCCAAGCAACTCCCTTCTTTCCTGCCTCCAAATAAATCCCATCCTTACCTAGAACCGAGACCAAAAACCGAGGCTGGCAGGGATCTGCAGGCAGGTGCGTCTCTGTAGACAGCGCAGAGAGATCAGGGCGACGAGGCCTCTGGGGCCGGTTATATACTTCCCGCATCTCCCCCCTCCCAAACCACACCCCTCTCATCTCCAGGTGATGTCACCGACAGGTGAAACTGCCGACCTGGGGCAGGAAGCGGGAAAAGTTCCCCCCTCCGAGGGCGGGGGACGGAAAGCAAAGACGAAAGCAGACAAAGGGTTGCCTCACCTCTGGGCGAGGGGGGCTGGATCCCATTCGCTTTCGGCCAAGGGCTCCTTCTCTCTCGCAAATCGGAAGCCCTTGCCTGCGGAGACCTATGGAACACTATAGAGGGTTACTTCCGAGCAAGCCGGGAAGGGATCGGGCCACAAGAGTGGTGAGGCACGCAAGGGGTCTCTAGTCGTGGCCGCCTCTCCTCCAATCCGGTCTCCCTTGCTTTCCTGGCCGGGATTTGAACTTTCCGACTCTGGTCTGAAATTCTTGAGTGATGAAAAGCGCTCTGCACACGCTCAGAGGCACTCTGACCGCTTAGATACGTGGAGGGAGAATGCCACACTTTCTTCAGGGCGGTTTAAATACTCCCCCCTCAGTTTTATCCTCGCAAAAACCAGGTGAGGTTGGTTAGTCTGGGAGTAAGTGATTGGCCCAAGATCACCCGATAGATTTCATAGCAGAGTGAGAAAACGAAGATTTCCTCAGTCGTGAGCCCAGACTCTCACCACTACACCTCACCACCAGAACAGCCTTCCAGTAAAGTCTGCCACCTTGTGCACACGCCCAGCGCCGTGGTTAGGAAGTGGTTGTTCTTCTAAGATATGAAAACAGGAATTTGCTGGGAAGCCCCTGATTAAAATTTCTGCTCTGCTGGGGATTTCTGATGTTCAAAAAAGAGGTGGCTACTTTAGTTTGAGGTGCACCTACAACATACACACCAAAGAAGGATGGTTCCTGAATGGAGTCACAGCTGCTGTTTGTTTCAGATGGGTAGCTGTGTTGGTCTGTAGTAGGAGAGTGAGACTGGGGTCCAGTAGCACCTTATAGACCAACTAGATTTCCAGGGTATGAGCTTTTGAGATTCAGTTGCTGTTTGTGGCCATCAGGAGATGCCCCTACAGTAAAGCTCACCTCTCTCTATGCACTCCAATAACATGTAGGGCAGGGGGTGAAAGGAGCCACCCTAGGCATGGCCTGTAGAAGCAAAGGGTGGGGCTGAATTCCTCCTTGTATGGTACCACAGTCCTGCCCTCCCTTCCACTGGGCTGTCTCATTTTAGACAAATTATGGGCAGTCCAACCATTCACTCCATTGGTGGGACAAAACAAATAGCACATTAAGAGGAAACATCAGTAATCAAAGAGGCATTTTCCAGCCCCCATTATCATGAAAGTTACTACCAGTTTTATCTGTCATGTTGTTCAAAGGAACTGTGTACTCAGAGTCCACTTGGGACTGCATATGTATAGGAAAAAATGTCTACATTGTGAGTCAGTTCTTGGTTGGGCCACTTAAGATTCAGTTGTTGTTCTTTTTTCTACAAATTAAAAATCTACAGATCCCAGAAAGGATTAGGATATTTGTCACCAAGTCTAGAATTTCCCTTCTTATTCCGTTTTTTTTTGTATTTAAGAATTTTATTTAAAGAAAAGAAAATAGAATAAAGTAAGTGCATTGTATAAAAGTTATACATATTCTAAATTAAACAATAATTTGAGAGTTATACATCTTATACAACCAATAAGTATATAAAAGATACATTTGTAAAAGTCTTGGGAATAAAACAAGCAGTACCTTTAAGTTTCTTTAAGCTAGTAAAGTAATTATTACATATTTGGCTTCCCGGAGCCTAGATGCATGACATTTCTCCTTCACTCTTCTTCGCTTCCCATCCTCTAAGCTACTGTATCAATTAATTTAGCCTAAATAATCAAAGAAATCCTTCCATTTTTTCCAGAAGTCAATTATTGGCCTATTTTGTAGGTAAGTAGTTAATTTGGCCATTGGACCATATTCATAAATTTTCTCTCTCCGCTCTGGGAGACCAGGACAAGCATCGGCTTTCCATTTTCCTGCGAATAATACTCTTGCTGCTATCACCATACAACGAAAGAGATCTCCTTGTTCTTTTCTCAGATTTGTTGGCAAAATATTTAAGAGCATGTTTTTCAGATTTAATTCAAATCTGAGTTTGAGAATCTTTTGCATCTCTTCATGTATTTTTATCCAGCCTTCTTACTCTGTTTGGCTGCTGCTTCTATTCGTAACATCTGGGCTCATCTGGTTAGCTGTCTCAGAAATGCATACCTTAGATGGTGTAGAGGATAGGTCTGTTAGCAGTGATGATTACCCGTGATAGCAAAATGGAGCCTCCATGTTTATGGGCAGTATACCCCTGAAGACCAGAGCCTTAGAACATTCACCCTAGACGGAAGGGCTTGTGGCTCTTTACTCCCTGCTTATGAGAACCAATCTGCTTTCGGAAATGAATGGCTGGACTAGACAGACCTTGGTATGATCCAGCAGAGCATTTACTGTGTTTTTAGGAAGAGAGAAGTTAAGTTCCAAGACAGATCGAATCCCTCATTATATTAGAAAGTTGATAATGGTCTCATCAGTGTATTGTCGAAGGCTTTCACGGCCGGAGAACGATGGTTGTTGTGGGTTTTCCGGGCTGTATTGCCGTGGTCTTGGCATTGTAGTTCCTGACGTTTCGCCAGCAGCTGTGGCTGGCATCTTCAGAGGTGTAGCACCAAAAGACAGAGATCTCTCTGAGAGATGCTACACCTCTGAAGATGCCAGCCACAGCTGCTGGCGAAACGTCAGGAACTACAATGCCAAGACCACGGCAATACAGCCCGGAAAACCCACAACAACCATCGGTCTCATCAGTGTTGGGAAAGCCAAGCTTTGACCTGCCAAGGTGCTTAGAACTCACAATATGATGAAATGGCATCAACAATCTACCCTTGTATCTTCAGGCTGGGCCATTGAACAAAGGGGGCAATAGAACAGTGAGATGGCCTTCATTAAGCCATGGTGGGCTTGTGGCTAAGGAAGGGCAGAACAAGGAGAGATTTGGACTTGGGGCAGGGCAAATGTTTGCTCATGGATCCGTTTGATGGGGGATGCTTACAGCTCCTTTTCTCTTGACAATCTCCAGTTTCTGGCTTTTGTTGGGAGGACTCCAGTTCAATGGTGTTTGGCTTTTTGGACTGAAAGTTGTGCAGGCCTTTTATATCTGTGCAGACAGATGGATAACCGTCTGGGCTTACTTTATAGGGCTGATGCACAAATTAGTGAGTGTGTGAGAGAAAGGCTTTGAGTGCCTAATCCACCCTTGTAAAGGATGGTTATATGAGTAAAGCTGGTGTCTAAGCCAAGTTAGGACTTTGCATTTCTGTTGGTCAGGTAGAAGTCTGTTGTTTTGGAGGACTGGGTTTCACGTTTAATGTGTCCTGTTTAAATGCTTATGCTTTGTTTCAGTTCTGGTTCAGATTTCTGCTTCTTTTCAGATTTCTGCAATCCATACCTGTTTGCATTGTTTATTGGACGTCTCAGCCTGTTGATCTTATGACTTACGCTGTGTAATCCACCTTGAGTCTCAGTGAGAAAAGTAGACTATAAACACTGTAAATAAGTAAGTGAAAGTGCCGCTGTCTTCATTTCAGTACCACCCCCACCTGTAACATGGAATAAACCACACAGATTTTTAAAAAGATGTTTGTTCAAGTTGTATTTGTGTTTGTATTGTGATTTCTTATGCTATAAAAATAAATCCAGCTGACTGTGTGCAGAGCACTTGTCCTTCACCATGGAATACCAACAAACTGCTATCTCGCATTCATAAGAACGTAAGAGCTCTGCTGGCTCAGGCCATTGGCCCGTCTAGTCAAGCAGCCTGTTTCACATAATGGCCAACCGCTTGCCCTGGAGGGTTAAACAAACAAGCCAAGGGCCTCCCCTGCTTCTCTCTCCCAGCACTGGGATTCAGAGTTTTATGTCTTTGAATGTTAGGTAAGATCCAAGATTGGAGTAAAAGTCTTCTGAAGCAAGAAGTGGAGCCCAGGGGATGTTTAACCATCAGCACTTCTCCTTTTAAAGAGAAAGGATGTGATGGGGTATGTGTCTCCAATGGGTCATAAAAATCCCTAAATGCTACAAGGGTCAACCTACAACTAATAAAATATAAATATAATAAAATATAAATATTTTTATGTGGTGTATACAACAGTAAAATGAAAAACATAGGGCCTGGATATCAGGCTACATTAAGAGTCAGAGCAAGCTTTTAAGCTATAACATCTTCCAAACACAATTGATGAACACATCAAAGGACCGACCCAAAACCATACGTATTTTGGCCTTAGGGGCCTTCCTCAGTGGTCAGGAATACAAAGTTTTATCAAAAGACAAACCCACACATCCAGAAACTAGTATATATCAGTTCTGACCAGATACCGTTATCTAGAAATACAGATGGAGAAAAAGATAAAACAATTTTGGGGGGGAGACTTTTTCTCTGTTTCTCTTTTTTCCACCTGTTTTTCTAGATAAATGATATATTACAGCTTATATAAAACTTGCTCTGACTCTTGATGTAACCTGATATTCAGGCCCTATGTTTTTAATTTTATGATTGTGTACACCACATAATAAATATTTGTACTGATTATATTTAATTAGTTGTAGCTTGACCCTTGTAAAATTTTCAGTATATTTCGGGTTGAGTTTTTGTCTTCCCCCCCTTTTTTCTTTGTTCAGAAAAATCCCATCCTTTTCTTGCCAGGAAGGGTTTGTGAAGAACAAAGGTGGATGCATAACCCCCCTGCTAGGTGCAAACTATCTTCCTCCTTCAGCATGACAATGAACCATTGAAAGGATCAGGAGCAGAGAAGGTCTGCCTTTCATAGGAGGAGGGGGAGGAAGGGAAAAGAACTGGGAGGGGTGGGTGGGATAGGAGCTGCTCTCATCGGATCCAGAGGAGTTAGCCATGTTAGTCTGTAGTTGCAAAATAGTAAAGAGCCCAGCAGCACCTTTAAGACTAACTAACTTATTTGTAGCATAAGCTTTCGAGAGCCACAGTTCTCTTCGTCAGATGCACTGGCTCTCATCAGAGAGAGAAAGAAAGATTGATCCAATGGCAACTTAAGTCCTACAAAACTTTATTTTAACATAAGTTTTAATGAGTCAGATGTGGGTTCAGTAGCATCTTAAATGCCAACTAGATTTCCAGGGTATGAGCTCTGAGACTCTCAAAAGCTCATACCCTGGAAATCTAGTTGGTTTTAAAGGTGCTACGGTACCCAAATTTTGCTCTTCTACGACAGACCAACATGGCTACTTACCTGAAACTATTTTCATGAGTAAGAAGTCACTTCATTAGATGCATTGAAGTAAACATCCATTTGATGCTTTTATATTCACAACAAAAAGACTGGGATGAAGTTTACCAAGAGGCTGATTTAAAAGAAGATCCAATAAAAAGAGCAATCAGTTCTCTCCATATGGGTAATCAGCCTCAAGTGTTCTTAGTTAGGCAAAGAAGGGTGAACATAAACTGGAAAGATTCAAGTGGGTAGCCAACACCTTACAAGAAAACTTGCACTTGAACTGAAAAGAGGTTCTGTGCCTTTATCAAGTGCCTGTCAGGCAGAGAACCAACAGGTGAGGCTTTATCCTGGCAAGCAGATGTTGTGGAAGGGCAGGGTCCCTTGCTGATTTCTGCCTTCCATGAAACTCTTCGAGGACAGTAGAGCTTCTCTCAGCCCCCAAATAGGATAGGAATATGGTTTGTAGCTCTGGGCATAAAGAACTTTCCTTTTGTGAAGGAAACACACTATTGTTATCTGATTAAAGAATTCTTAACTGATGTATGAGTTTTACAGTGGAATCCTGATTAGAGTTAAAGTCTTCTAAACCTTTTGAGATCAATGGGCTTAGACAGGTGTAAATCTTCTTGGGACTGCAGAGTCAGCCAGTAAATGAATGGGTTATATTTGCATGTACTTGCACAGGGCTTTTTTCTGGGAAAAGAGGTGGTGGAACTCAGTGGGTTGCCCTCGGAGAAAATGGTCACATGGCTGGTGGCCCCGCCCCCGGATCTCCAGACAGAGGAGAGTTTAGATTGCCCTCCACGCTGCTCGGCGGCGGGGAGGGCAATCTAAACTCCTCTCTGTCTGAAGATCAGGGGGCGGGGCCACCAGCCATCTGACCATTTTCAAGAGGTTCCGGAACTCCGTTCCACCGCGTTCCAGCTGAAAAAAAGCCCTGTACTTGCATATGTCAAAAAGAATCCTAACATGCACAAAAACATACTTTAAAGGCTTTTAAAAAACCAACAACTATGGTTGCAGCAGACATCAGCTCAGGAGAGGCATTCTGTCTTCTTTCACACCCCCAGGAGGGAATGCCTCTTCTAACATGGTGCTTGCCAGTTGCTGTTTTTATCATTTAGACATCAAAAAGTTAACTCAGAGTGGAACTACAAGTGACAAAAGGCACAGATTGGATACTTGTCAGCTTCCCTCAAGTTTTGATGGGAAATGTAGGCATCCTGGTCTTGCAGCTTGGCTCTCTGACTGCTGTCCAATGGACTTTTCAACTGTCTCTTGTCCAACATTCCGCCAAGCTGCCTACATTTCCCATCAAAACTTGAGGGAAGCTGACAAGTGTCCAATCTGTGCCTTTTGTCACTTGTAGTTCTGCTCTCACTTCAAATCTTGCCCAATTGAAGGGGTGTACCTTTTTAGGTTGATTAAAAGGGTTATTAATTTACTCAGCATTGTCTCCCTCCCTAAACATTTTAGGGCATCTGAGAGCTAGTGTGGGGTGTGGTGGTTAGAGTGTCAGACAGGGAGTTACAAGACCCGGCTCGAATCCCCTTTCTGGTCATGGGAACTCCTTGGGCCTATCGCTCTCTCAACTTAATCTACTTCACAGGGTTGTTGTGAGGATAATACGGAAGAGAGGAGAATGGTGCTGCAAGTTACTGTCAGTCCCCGCTGAGGAGAAAAGCAGGGTCTAAATATGTAAATAAATGAAATAAATCTGTGGATGTGGCACTTTGCAGAAACAAAAGGCAAAACTTGGCCCCAAGGAATTTGCAATTTAAATAGGCAGGAGAGAGAGTGTTTGTCAGGAGAGACAACAGAAGAAGGAATGAGCAAGATCAAGATTAAAAGTGGTGGATTTACAGCCTGATAACAATAAATGTTTGCTTAGAAGTAAATTCTACTGAAGTAAATGCTCCATGTGAGCATAGCCTAAGGCTGTGGCACTATGCAGTCCTATTAGGAAGTAAATCCTACTCAGTGGTACTTATTTTTTCACTAGCAACAAATCCCGTTATGGGAAAAAATACAATGGGCACTCCTCCTCCTCCTCCATTTCTGATCCTAACCAGATGAAGGCTGTGGGGGCGGGGGGGGGGGCAGGCATGGCCACTTCCTCTGCGCCTGATCCTGGCTGAGTGAAGGGGGGAGGGCGGGCATTGCCACCGCTCCATGCCTGATCCCGGGTGGGTGAAAGGGGTGGGTGGCCACTCCACTCCTGATCCCGACAGATGTTGAATATTGCACTATGACTATTGTTACGGCCCCCTTCCTGGATTTTCTGTTAAGAACCACCTACAACCACTCAGTGAAACAGCTAGCTACCGTGTGAGGTTTGGTATGCAACCCTTATTTTCAACATACCCATGGAGCTTAGGGTTGCCAGGTCTCTTTACCCTCTCGGTAGGAGCAGGGGACCGGGCACTGACCTTGGCCCGGTCTGGCATGGATCTTTTTTGCATGCATGCAAAGCATGCACATGCTCCTGGAACTTGCGTGATGATGTCACTCTGAGAACTGATCCCAAATGAAGCATGGGAGCTCTCCCATGGCTGGCACAAGAGCATCGCTGCCGGAAGTGACATTGTTGGGTCCACTGGGCATGTGCGTGCTGTGTGTGTTCCCAGGGTGCCTGCTGGTGGCAGGTGATCTCTGGGTGGCCCCAAACCTCCTGCCAGCAAGTAGGCAAACTGCCAGGAGATTGCCTGCCACCAGTGGGCACCTGGGACCCCTAAGAGGCTGTGCAAATCAGCCCTTATTAAGAGTGCTGTGGGATGGAGGTGGAGGAGAGGAGAGGAGAAACACTGCCTGGCCTGCTCTTGTGCCCTGGGAGGCACAGAAACCAGCAGGAGAAACCTTTCATCACCTGATGGCTTGCTCCTTGCTGTCTCTAAAGGGGTCACTTCAAAATCAGGCAACTTTGTTCTTACCCCTGGGAATCAAGTGACTTCTTCTGTGGCCAGGTAGACCCAATCTCAAAAATGAATAGGGTCTTGTAACACCTTAACAAAGTTTTGAGACCCAGTGTGAAAGGGCCCCAACACAAGCATTAATAAAGAGGCCACACTCCCGTCCATGAAAGCTTGCATTGGAACAAAGTTTTGTGAAATCTTTAAGGTACAAGACTCCTGTTTATTTTGTGACAATGCAATAATAGGGTTTACCTCTCTGAATGGTCTTGACTGGCTCTGAGCTGGATGGTCCAGGCTAGCTTGATCATGTTAGATCTCAAAAGCTAAGCAGTGTTGGCCCTGGATAGTACTTGGTGTCAGAGCTTGCCGCTGGGTGGGGCCCCGGCATGGCCAGCCCTGATGTCAAAGGGGTGCCAGGGATGCTGCAGGACCCTGCTCTGTGGAAGGAGGGGCGGTATACCTCACCCAGACTCCCTCTAAGTCCACTTGCTGGCCTGCTCAACCTGCGCCACTCATCCCCTTTGACCGCCATCTCCTCCTCCGCTGCCGCCGCCAACTTTCCTCCTTGTCTCTGCTCTCACTCTGCTCCACTCCACCTCCACTTCATCACTCCTACTCAATCAACCCACCCTGAATGCTCTCCCAAACCAGCTTTTATAGGGTTTCCCTTGGCTGCCTCCGTCCTTCCTTCCAAGCTCCTTCTCTCTCCTGAGGCTGCCCAGCTGTGTCTGCTCTAGGGTTGCCAGGCCCCCTCGATCTCCCAGCGGGAGATTGAGACCTGGCTCTTACCTGGAGGGGGGGTGCGCGCGCGCTCCTGCAAGCATGATGACTTCACTGCTGGGAAGTGATGTAACCACGCAGCCTGTTTGGGTGCGGATCGGGCCCGTTGTGGGCCCCTGTGGAGCACAGGAGTGTTCCTGCGCTCCGCAGGGGCCTGCAACGGGCCCGATCCACGCTCAAACGGGCCTGATCCGCACCCATTTTGGCACGGATTGGGCCCGTTTTGGCACGGATTGGGCCCGTTGTGGGCCCCTGCGGAGTGCAGGAATGCTCCTGCGCTCCACAGGCCAAAACAGGCCTGATCCTGGCAGTTGCTGTGCACGGGGGTGCACAGCACCGCAGGGGGGCGTGCATGGAAGGTGCGCGCCCCCCCCGCTGGCCTGGTAGGGAGGGGCGGGGGTGGCAGGGGATCCCCCGCCCCCACTGGGGGTCTGGCAGCCCTAGTCTGTTCTCTGTCCTTCCTTCTCTTTCATTAACTCCTCCTGGCCTTCCCTGCCTCTCTAGCAGGGGCGGGTGGGGGTGGGGGTTCTGAATGTAAAGGTGTCCCAACTGAGGCTTCTTCTGGGTGTGCCTTCTTCTCTCCCTCCCTCATTCTCCTTTAACTTCCCCTGCAGGACTGGGCTGGCAGGGCCTTTCCAGGTGCCACGCCTTGTCCATCTCTGCCTCTGCTCATGAGGTGCCCTTCCAGCCGGCATCTGGGCTGCCTGTCCCTTGGAGCTGGGAATGGCTGCCCTTCCCTGGCAGGCTTCCCCCTCTGGCTTTTCCCCTCCCACACTTTCTGCTGGCTGTGTTGCCTTCCCTAGAGCCTCTGGGCCCCCTGGCTCTGCTGCTGGGGTGCTGTGCCTGTTCCATCCCCCTGGGTCTGCTGCTGGGGTGCTGTGCCTGTTCCATCCCCCTGGCTCTGCTGCTGGGGTGCTGTGACTGTTCCAGCCCTCTGGACAAGTGCCTGTGGAAGCAGCTGGGCGGATGTCTCCTGGGGGTCTCCTGTCCTTTTCTCCAGGTAAGTCCGGGAGCTGGATTGCAGACCCCGGACACTTGGATGGGAGACTTCCAAGGAAGTGCAAGGTTGTGACGCAGAGGCAGGCAATAGCAAACCACCTCTGAACTGGGTAACCAAAAAGGTTTTGAAGAAAAAACACCAGAGAGAACTGAACTAAGGCTCACGCCAGCGGAACTGGTTCCTACGTGGGTGTAAATGCCCTTCCATTGGCGGCAGCACGAGGCGTACCACCGCTGCTGGGCCGCCGCCGCCAGGAGCAAGAGGCGGCTGGGCGGGGGCGAAGAAGTGGCATAGGGCCTCGTGTTGGCACAGGAGGGGGTGGGGCAGAGGGCGGGGTGGAGTTAGTTTGCTCCCTAAGCTCTTCCAGAAGCCAGAATGTCCACAGTGGCACAAAAGAGCTATGCCACAAAAAAACAAGGCATAGCCCATAGGCGCCCATTGAACAGGGAAAACTCGGCCCCCTCTCCGAGCACCCAGCCCCACCCCCATGGCCTGAAGGAACATAGGATGGGAACTATCATGGGGGCCAATCTGCATTCACTTCCGGCGTGGATGAGCCCCCCTCCTCGCACCCAATCACCTGCAGACGCACCCTACAAAACATCCAGCCGTGCTGCCCGCGCCCTCAGGTAAGTGAGCACATGGCTGAAAGCTCTGCCCGTTTGCCTTGTGCCGTGGGCACTTTGAACACGAGGCAGGAGAGAGGGTACCCATGGTGGCAGGCACTGAGTGCGCTTTGGGGACTTTGCGAGCAAAGTGGGAGAACTTTGCACTCGCTGAAGGGAAGAAGGGCAAAGTCCAGACTGTCTGGCTAACTAACAACAGCCACTCATGTTTCCTTGCAGGTTATCTGACTCTGAAGTTCCATCTCAGTAAGGAGCGAGGTAGTACTTACTGGTAAGAAGGAGATGGGGTGGTAGCTAAGCCGGCTGGCTGATTTGTGCTGGCTGCCGCATCACCTGAACTCGCCTGACCGCTAGCTGTGGCGGGGGAGAGGACGGTGGTGACAGCCCCTGCCTGCCCCAGGGGCAGTTTCCCAGAAAACTACTCTTGACCAGGTGTTTGTAACTACCTGCTCATTTTCTCCCTTAAAGGTAAAAGCACCCCAAGGCAGAGTGCATCCTCACCAGAGGGTCTTGCATCAGCTGGTCACTGCTGCTGCTGCCGTCACTGCTTTCTACTATGTGCATCTTCTCAGATATTGGAGTGTGGGCTTTGCCTTGGCCATGGAGCAAGGCAAAGCCCACATGCATGTCTTTCTCTTGCAGGCACATCCTGAGCATGTCTGCTTCTCTCCCCACCCACCCCCGTAATCCTCTGCAAGTGACATTCGGATCCAGCCCAGGAAGCAATATCTCACAGCAGTCCACATCTCAGCCTCGCCCCTGGGAGTGCAGAAGGAGGGCTGCGCAAAATGCCTTCGCTCCCTTTCCAGCCTAGAAACAGTGGCACTTTTTCCAGTTTAATAAAACAAGTTGAAAAACAACGAACTTTTGTGTTTGCATGCCTGACTGACATTGTCATTAGCCCCTCTCTCAACACCCTGTCACACATGTCCACTCATACATCCCCACAAATGTATCAAGCGGCACCCCGTCCAGCCTCCCTGCCCCCTTCCTCCCCCCAATGTAACTTCAGGCAGAGGGGTAGGAATTGAACTGTGGCCCACGAATGTCTGCAGGGAGGGGGGAGGCACTGAGGACTTTCATTCTCTGATAGTCTTGAGCTGCTGGCATCTGATAAGCCGGGAAGACGGGGTGCAGGTGGAAAGCTGCTGCCAGGGGGTGGGGGTTGTGTTTGTGGAAGCAGGGATGGACTTGGTATGGGGAGGGTCTGTCAGTTCACTCTGGGGGGGGCATCTCCCCAGTACTGGGACATGGCTGTCAAGCTCCGGACCCCGCTCTCGCTTTGTAGAGATGCAGTGATGTGTTCAAGTTGCGCAGCAGCAAGTCAGAGCATGCTTTTCATTCCCCTCGTTTCCAAACGGCCTCCTGGCCCCCCATGTGGTTCCCAATGGGCGTTCCTGTCACTCATTGACGGTCCCCCGCACCTGCTTCTCCGGAACCTGGGGACTAATTAAGGTTGCCAGTCTCCAGGTGGTAGCGGTAGATCTCCCAGAATTACAACTAATCTCCAGGCAACAGAGATCAGCTCCCTACTGTCTGGCCCTACTTTTCAGGGAGGGGGGACATTTTTCTTTTGGTTCTGGCAGTGGCAGTGGGTATGTGCAGGCACACCGAGCTGAAGCCACCAGCCTGGCCCTCCCCATTGGCTGTACCGCTGGTTGCCCCTGGCCTGAATGCCAGGGGAGGGGTGTGGCCATTGGCATCTCTTTGAATCATTTCTTTACAGCACAGCCTTATTGCCTGTGTAAGAAAGCCCTCCTGAATAATTCATTTTTGCACAGTTTGCAGAAAGGCAGGAGAGCAGGAGCTTTCACTGTATGTGCAGATGTTTCTGCTCCCATGATTTTATTGCTTATTTTACTGTTTACTATTTTAGGACATTTTTATGTACAAAGCATGTTGAGTGCTGTGCCTGAAAGATAAATAAAATTACATTGCTTGAGGGTTGAGATCAACTTCCCTTCTTGTGAGGAAAGCAACACAAAATTGGTTTGTGGAATTCACTATGGTTTGGAGAGCTCAGTTCCCCTTTGGGGGAATTTTCATAAATTACATCAGCGCAGGTTCCCATCACCAAAGTGGGTGAGTTAGGGAAAAACAGAAAGGCACTGGGGGAGGGGACACCGAGGCAATTCAGTTTCTTTCCAGAAGCTTCCTCTAGTTGTAAGTGTTGGACTAAAGAGGTATCAGAGTTTATTGCTTTTCATAATTCAGTAGCAGATCTATTTAAAACAAAAATATTCCTGTCATGGTATGGAGGATTGTAGCTTAGGGGTAGAGCATATGTATTGTAAGGAGAAAAACTTGGGCTACGTACTATGATTGAACTGAATTTTATACTCCATCATGAGTCTCAGTGAGAAAGGCAAGCTATAAATGAAGTAAACAAACATATAAAGCAGATTCCTACATTCATCATTACTGCTAATTTTTTTGTCAAGTATTTGGCCAGTGTATTTGGATGGGAGCTCTCCAAGGAAGTCCAGGGTGGCTATTCATATGCAGGCAATGGCAAACCACCTCTGTTCCTCTCTTGCCCTGAAAACCCTATTGGGGGTTCACCATAAGTTGCCTTAAGATGGTGTGCACACACATGCATGCACACACACACTTTTATTCCCGCCCCACCCTTTCCATGAAAATGTGACCAAGATGGTTTACGATATTAAATTAAAACAACTCAAGTCACAACCAGCTCATGGGGACCCCAGGACCACAGGCTTTTCAAGGCAAGATATGAGTAGAGGTGGCTTGCCATTGTCTTCCTCTGCCTTCTTTGGTCTCTCATCCAGCTATTAACTATGGACAATTAAACAATAACTATGTAAAAACATATGAAAAATGCCAGCAGTGTAAAAAAAATGATCCAAATAAACCAATTAACAGCATCGATGAAAACATATAGTACTTATAAATCCAAGGACAGGATCCAGCCAGCTTTTCTACTCTATCTTGCCCAATTTCCCTCCCTATCTCACATGGCTTTTATCCATGTTGGTCCTATGTAGGAATACTCTTGTTGGGAGGTCAAAGGGGGACCCCTCCTTCCTTTTTCATAAGCAGAGAAACTGGTTGGATCCAACCCTAAGTCTCGGACCATGCAGGCAACAACTATACAATTATCACCAGCAGATCTAAAATCCACACATTTTGACTAAGAAAAAAAAGGGATGAGATTTTAGAGAGTCAGACTAGCATCTGGGAGACACAGGTTTGAATCCCTACATTGCCATGAAAGTTTGCTGGGTGACTGTGGTCCAGTCACATGCTCTCAGCCTAATCTACGTTGCAGGGTTGTTATGAGGAGAAGAGGGAAGGAGAATGATGTATGCTGCTGTCCTCCAGGGCAGAACGGTGGAGTATAAAGGAACCAGGGCTTTTTTTCAGCAGGAATGCGGTGGAACGGAGTTCCGGCACCTCTTGAAAATACTCTGCAATAGTGTGTGAAAATAATATTATTTCAAAGAATCCCGTATGTTTCTTCCTCATTTCCCTCTTGAGAGTTCTGCCACCTCTTTTCCTAGAAAAAAAAACTGTGAAAGGAACTAACTAACTAAATAAATTTAACAGTGGTGGATGTTAAGACAAAGGCTCGTGAAAATAAAAATGTTTTCCCCAGACCTGTATGAGCTTGCAAATATGACACCAGGCGAATTTCTGTGGGAACAGAGTCTGAGAGTCTTGGCACCACAACAGAGAAGGCCCTGCTTCTGGTGCCCAATCATATTGCTTCTGACAATGGGGGCATATGGAGGTTGTTAAAGGCACAGTTCAAAGAAGCCAGCTCAACAGGAGTCAACTCCAGCTATGTGGGGATCTATTTTTAGGTGCTGGAGTACAAGATGACCTGCTTAACACAAAGTGGGACTTTAAAAACTTTTTTTTTAAAAAAAGGAAAGCCAAATCATGTTGCATTTGGCCTCAGCATGTGACCATCAATCTCAGAGTGAATAAATGGATGCTCTATGAATAAATGGATGCTATGAGCCCCGTGGTGCAGAGTGGTAAGCTGCAGTACTGCGGAAGCCGGGTTCAGGTAGCTGGCTCAAGGTTGACTCAGCCTTCCATCCTTCCAAGGCCGGTAAAATGAGTACCCAGTTTCCTGGGGGTAAAGTATAGATGACTGGGGAAGGCAATGGCAAACCATCCTGTAAAAAGTCTGCCAAGAAAACGTCGTGATGCAACTTCCCCCCATGGGTCAGTAATGACTTGGTGCTTGCACCTTTACCTTTTACCTATGAATAAATGGATGTTATGAATCTTTATCTTTATTGTAAAGATAACTTTTTAACAGAATCATTGCCCTCAAAATACATAAACATATAACTTTTTTCACTGGACGAGTTCTGGGTAAACACTGGTTCTCCAAATGATTGGCAAAGTTCCATTTGAATCAGGGAAAAGTTGGCTGTGGTAGGAACTAGCTGGTCAGCTCTTGTAATGTCACCGCCCAGTTCCCCAGAACAGTTTTGCAGCTACTTTAGAATGGTTTTGCCTAGGCTTGCCAACTTTTAAACTGGTTCCATTTCACTGTGCATTTAAACGGTTTGATGCACAGCAGTGAAGAGGTTATATTGTTCATCTCCATGAAAAAGCTTACCATGTTGATTTCTACATACCAATGCCATCTGCTAAAGGCAGAAGAGTACGCCAGGCTGAGTTTTCTCTCACCAGTTAACAACTCCGGTTGTATATTGCCAGCTTTTAAAATGCGGGGGGGGGGGGGGACGATTGGCAGCCCTTGCTGTGTAGGTAACAATGAGCCAGGCTAGACAGAACTTGTCTTGATTTTCTTAAGTCAAATACTATGTTTTAAGGTCCACTGGACTGATTGCTTCAGAAAAAAATCAGGAGTGGCAGCCCACATCTGCCATTTTTTGTTATGTATGGAGGTGCTCCCATTTTTTCCATATTGTGCTTTGTTCCTAAGTATGGGGACCCAATCCTTCACTGAGATCTGTTCTTCTATTGGCTAGAAATACCTTTCCTCTTCGTTGTTTGTTCCCCCTCACTTTTTTGCTAGTTTCTGACCTAATCTTGTGACAACACAGTCCTCACATTTGAGAATGAGAGGAAGTTGCCCCAGGCTGTTTTGAAAAGGGAAAAAATAGAACAGCACTCCCAGCTGAGCTGGCTCACCTGCAACTCTGTGCTGCCCCTGAGTCAGAGCTGAGCATCAAGGAACTAATGGCTCGTTTCCAGGACAGTCACGCCACATGAATGTTTGGGCTAAGTGTGAAAGTAGATGTCCAGGGTGTGTGTATCCCGTCAACACCTTTTGGATATGTTTATGCCAGTAAGAATTACGGCTTTAAGGTGTATGTCGGGTGCACTTGGAATCAGAGGCAGCCCTGCCCCAAGCCAAGGTGAGGCAGCAGACTTTCAGGTAGCAGATCTGGGGAGCTGTTAAGGATGGCCAGCATGGACAGATGGACCCACAAGCACAATCCACTGGGAAATTCGCTACCACATGCCCCATTGAAACAGAATGGGTGCTGTCTGACCAAGTTCCCAACCCTGGCTTGGGAAATTCCTGGGGATTTGGGGATGCTGCCTGGGAAGGGAGCTCAATGGGGATGTGAGGCTGTAGAGTCTATCCTTTGAAGCTGCCATTTCCTCCAAGGGAGCTGATCTCCACAGTCTGGCAATCAGATAGAATTCTGGAAGAGCTCAAGGTCCCACCAACAGGACTGTGATGCTTGTGCAGAATTTCCTAGACGAATGTGCTTTGTGATCACTAGTGGGAAGGTAAGGCATCATTTGCATTTGCTGGCTTGGGTTAGAGTTGCCAAGTGACCATGAAAAAACCCTAGTTCTTAACAGCAGCTTGATGTATAGAAATCAGCAGTCCCCCCCCCACCCCCCGTGTGGCTAACATGACCACTTGCTAATGTCTGCTAGCCGCTATTAAAGCATAGGGATAGAAGGAAGGAACAAAAGTTGGCAACCATTCGTCTAATAATAAAATATTTTGCCCTGAATAGCAGCCCTGAATAGAATCTATATTAATTGAAGATAAAGAATAAACAATTATGGCAATAGCAAGAACATTTTCTCTCTTCCTGGTGTTTGTTAATTGCTGGTGTCCCCACCAGGTTGTTGACTGAAAAGTCAAACTAACACAGAGTCTTGAGACTCCTTAAAGACAAATTAACTAATGGGTCTTATGCTTTCATGAATAAGAGACCACTTTGTTGGATGGATGAATGGTGGCATATTATATAACATGTGCACACAAAGCTTCAAATAGCAGAAGGGTGGAGGAGTTATTGCAAGGAGAGGTCAAAAGATCAATTTTCCCAGGAAGTTGGTGTCTTACCTTATATTACAGAGCACTACTGAAAAACAAGTACTCCTCAAAAGAGTCATTGATCTACTCAGAGTGGGTGTGGATCACTCTCAACTGGTCAGGAATTAGCAAAGCAAGAAGCATAAAAACCCTAAGGAGGAACAATTGTGAGTCAGCCATCCCAAGTCTTTATTGAGTCCAAGTTTAGAAGTATCAAATCTGCATGTGGATTCTGATTTGGAGCCCCAGGGAGTCCATTCTGCTATTTTAAACAACTTATTTCACCAAAATGAAGAGCTCTGGGGAATTTAAAAGCTCATACACTTTCTGATTTGGGGGCTACTAATAAAAAGTATTTTTTGTTTTTGAAAATGTGTGGCTCTAGATAGTCCTCGAAATCTCGGGGACAAGAGCATTTGGGCAGTATCCTCGATGACAAAAGTTAAAGATCATGTAAGTGTAAGGACAAGCAATTATCCCTGATCTTCCCGGCTCTGCTGTCCTCCCAACAGCCATTTTGGACCCCCAGGAAGCTTCCCCCAGGAAGAGGCAGAAGGGAGAGTTTTTGTCCCCTTCCCTCTCCCCAAGGCAGCTTCCCAACCTGCAGCCTTGCCGGGAATAAACTTGCCCAGGTTGGCTATTGGAGGGAAGAGAAAGCCAGGAAGATTGGTGACTGTCAGTAATTTCTTCTAACAGATTATGGGATACAACAACCCCATGAGGTGTGCCTCAAAGAATAAATTATATACACATGCTATCAGTATAGATGTGTGTGTGTAAGGCACTCCCTGTAATCATGGATAATGTTGCCAAATAGAGATAATTGAATTGATTACATTTTGGCTTGGATCCATACTACCATTTCCACAGGCTCAAGGATTTCCACCTACAGAGCACAATTTTCCTATGTCCCCCCTCCCATGGCAGCCTGAGGACCCCTCCCCCAATTCTACTCCTTGTGGAGGGGGGGCCCTCTTTCCCCCCAGGAACAGGATTTCAGGGGGTGGCATTTTAGGATGCCACAAGAGGGTTGAAGTACAAGAATCATGCTGCATGAGTGGAAATCCCTTCACCTCCAGAAATCATAGAGCAGATCCAAGTTTTTTCGGAATGTAGAATGGAATGGGATTACTTGGGGGTCAGCTTCATATAACCTGGTGGTGGTCCCACATTGTCCCAGTGAATTCTGGGATTTTTCAAAAGGGAGATCATTAGATTGCAGACAAACTGTACCATTTTCCCGCCTCTGCCAACCTGTCTGTAATGCACCAGGAATCTTTAGGGCATGCTCTCAGTTTGTGTGGGGAGATCCTGATGCCCGAAAACCAACTCCAGTGTGAACTGAGGGTGCATCTCTAGAAGAGGCCAAGTATTAGTGATTTTCACTCTTCGTGAGGTATCTTCCACATGGCTTGTCTCCTGAGAAAGCCCCACGTTTGCCCTGACCCCCCTGAATTCTGCAGAGGATTCTGGGACATATTCTAGACCAAGCCTGAACAATTTATGACATGTTATCATGTTTAGTACATATTACTGTTTTATTTTTAAAATGTGAACCATATCATGTTCTTAGACATCTTGGTTATCATATTGGTAGAAAGTATAGGTTAAAGTTTTCAAAATAAACATATTTACTAACCAGAATTCCATGTATGGCAGGAACATGTTTTAGTCACCTTGTTGGGACTGCAAAAATATAAATGTATAGAGGGAGGGCTATGTGTAGCCACTAATCACACATATCTGCCCTAGAATATGTCTTAGAATCCTCTGCACCTTGCAGGGATTTCATGACTGAAATGAAGAACTTAGAACACAAATCAATCTGGGAAAGATTTATTTTAATACAGTACTGGAATACTAATAGGGAGACCAGGGCCGTTTCTAGATGGCTTACCTGCCTCCGGAACGTTGCGCCATCTTGCGGGGAAAACGCGAAATATCGTGTTTTCTCGCGTGAGTTTTGCGTGACGTCGCGAAACAGCCGTCTGGAAACAGCTGGCCTCAAATCTTCACTCAGCTATGAAGCTCACTGGCTGACCTCGGACTATGGTCTAACATGCCTCACAATGTGTGGCTGGACGAAGGAAGAATCAGATGCCAGACGGGCCTTTAACCTGGCCGAACCTGTGGGCACTTATTGAGAACAGGTAGTGGGTACCATAACAAAAATGGCTGTCATGGTGCTGGGACCAATCACAAGTGGGTCCAATCACAAAACACTGGGAAGGTCCACAAAAATGGTGGGAGCTTCCCAGCTAATTATCTTCCTATGATGGAGACAGCTGTTTCCAAACGGGTACTCCATGCAGACACAAACATGATGCTTCTTGAGCTCTACAGAAGCACCACCTGCTCCAGTATTGGCCTTGGAAAAGAGGCAAGTGGACTCCTCAAAAGACACTGCCTGGTTCAAGTTAGGGATTCTTTTCCCCCAGTAGGGGTGGGGAATACCCCACTTTTACCGTCGCCCCCCTGCCTCCACTTACCTGGCTGGTGGGGAAGGCACAGAAACAGGCCTCCCAGGCGCGCTCCTGGGACAGCGCAACAACATCACTCCCGGAAGTGATGTCATCATGCCCTCCCCAAGAACGCTTCTGCGCTTTGCAGTGGGACAGTTTTGGCTCCCAATGGGTCTGTTTCAGCCCATTTGAGGCTTAAATCAGCCCGCTGTGAAGCACGTGTGCACCCCTGCATGATGATGTCACTTCCTGGAAGTGAAGTCATTGCACCGGCGCAGGGGTGCAAGCACTATGCGCGCACACGAGGAAGATCATGGGCCCAGAAAAAAGGTAAGTGCCAGGTCCCCGCCTCCCACCAGGAGGCTAAGAGGACCGGGTAATCCTAGTTCAAGTGGACCCATGGGCACCATGTTGAGGATCACTGATGTATGTAGGACAAGAACAAGATAGACTGATAGACAGAGAGATAAGCCACTCAAAGCTCGGCTAGTGACAGGGGTGCTAGCGCTGACATAATTATCTCTTTCTGTAGAGAGTCTGACTCATTTCAAGAATATCCACTGTGAAGAAAGAAAGGGTGCCTGGTATCAGTGAGATCCAATGGACTGCAAGTGAAACAGTCCCTGTGACTAAGTGCTTGTTAGAAAGTGTATTAAGAGTCACTCATAACCATCCCCATTTGCATACCCTTCTTTTCATTCCACGGACCGCAGCCTCAAACAGCCCCTACTTGCATGCCAAAGGGCAAATGATACATTATCAAATGCTTTTAAGTAAACCCCATCTCCCACCCCTTAAAATAAAGCAGCCTTGTTTTGAATGGAAGAGCAGTTAAGGTGAGAGATCATTTAATCCTTTACCTGCTTGCCAGTTTTCTGTTTAGGATTTTCTGCTTTTTCCCCTTTCTACATTCTCCAGACGTGGTTTTGACAGAATTGTTTTTACGTATCTTAAACTGGAAAATGGCCACTGGGGAATGTTCACATACCCTCTGCCACTCTAGTCACGACTGCTTCCCCCACCAGAGGCTTTTTTACATTGGGGGGAGGCAGTATCAGAAATTTATTGCATACACTTGCTTCAGCTGGGTAGTCTCTCTTCAAGTGCGAGTGTGTGAAAGGGATCTTCACTTTTCAGGAAGATCCCCGAGTTGTGTTTATATGCATATCCGTACTTTCGCCGTTACAGTGCAGCTTGTTATCGGGAAATCTTGTTCCAGTCATTGTTTGTACTCTGGCTGTGTTCCTGCAAACAGAACAGAACTTTGTGTATTTGGCTAGTGGAACTGACAGGGTGAAGAATTCTGTGCCCCCAGCAAGGAACAGGGGTGGATTGGTACATTAAAATGGCTCAGGAGCAAGCCATGATGGGCCAAGCCCCAGTGGCACTGGCTGCCCCGCAGTGGCCACTTGGGTCGGACCTGACTGTTGTTGATAACTATCACTATCGTTGCTGCTGGCTGGGTCTGACCAGGTTCACTGTGGATGCCAGCAGCCTTCAAGGCAACACCCCACCGGGAATTTTCCTGTATACTAAATGGCCAATCTACCCATGATTGCCTATGGCTGCAATCCTAAGAATGCTTTCCAGGGAGTTGCCTCCAATGAATAAAAGGGAACCTGATCAGGATTGCTCAGTATGCTTCCTATTCTCTTCCTTAGTACACAGCTTTGCATTGGTGGCCACACAGGCCTCCTGTTATGTTCAAGAGGCATTTGTGACTGTTACTGGAATAAAGCTGCAGCCCCCAGCCAGTTCTTACTGCAGGGAATGTAAACACATTCCAGAGAGGCAGCGGCATTCCTCTTCTACAGCAAATACACAAAGTCTTGCTACACCTTGAAAAAACTAACATTTATTGTGCTGTAAGCCACAACAGTCCATAAAAGCTATTGCTACAACAGATCAGCGAGTCTATTAACAGTCACAAGTAGGCACACTTTTCTGACCAGGGCTACCATCTGCTTTTAACACTGGCCCTACTCTAAGGACTTGAAGAACAGCTTGGCACTCAGAAATTAAGAGGCAATGCCTTTCCTGGCATGGAGACAAAATGAAAAGGGAAGATTTTCATGTTTTCTTTATTTCTGGACACCAAAGGCACAGAACCAGAGTCAGTGACTCCGGATTGAGAACAGTGGTGGATGTTTTAGAGTTCTTGTTTTCAGTGCTTGGTGTCGAATCAATGCAAAGAGGGGCAGAAATCCTGTTATGCTGGCCATTCTTGCCCTGTCCTGCCCCCTTCTGGGCGTATGGCACAGCGGCATGGCACAATGGTTTCACTCTGATGCAGCATGATGTCTTTCCTGATTGATGGCTAATAATATTTTGTGGGGAAATACTTTCTATGTTTTTTCCCCTGAAGTGGGCTTTGATTCCTGAAAGATTATATGGGAAATCTGCCGGACTTTCTCAAGTGCACATCTGTATACATTTATATGCTGTGAACATTCTGATTTACAATACCTCTCCCACCCTCTGCCTGGATTATAAGGACCCCTTCCTTCTTCTACTTCTCATGTATGACAAGGGAGCTCCTAGAAAGCTCAAACCCTGGAAATCTAGTTGGTCTTTAAGGTGCTACTGGACCCGAATCTTGCTCTTCTACTACAAACCAACATGGCTACCCACCTGAAAATATCTGGCACTGTGTGACTTACACTCTGCTTTCTCACATCCTGGTGAGGCACTCTTTGAATTGTTGATAATGAGCTGTTGAACAATTATGTTTTTCTAGCACATCCTTAACAGGAAAAAAAAGCCTTCTTAGCCAGGGGTCAAGCAAGCAAGCTTTTGACTCTGTCAAAATTCAGAGCAAAAGATCAACAAAGAGCCAGGATAAGAAAGCCTATTTGAATAACTGAAACCATACCAATTCACAATACTGGTAATTGATGTGTTGATGAATAATCCATAACATTTTTGGTTGTTGCAAGTCCTTTATTAAGAAGTAGCACGCATGTGATCTTACAAAAAATAATAAGCATCCATAGGAGCATCTTGTACAATCATTTTAATGTATCTGTACATGGTTTGTACTTGAATAACTGGCAACTCTTCACCTCTTATCATTTCCCTTTCAATAAAGCATCTCTAAGAAGCCCTTCTTTAAAAATCATTGCCACCAGTCATTCTCTTTATATACTGTTGGTTCCAGCATTCCACCTACCTCTTAAATATATCTTAATTTAAAAGGTTTTTTTCTTCTTTTCTAAAGAGCCATACTTGGTGCTACATTGAGCCACATTTGGGTCTAGAGCCAGGGGCTGTAGAGCACTGTTCTAGACTTTTAAAATAGAGAACAGGCTACTATTGCATGAAGTGAGTGTACAGAAGATGGAATACAATCTTTGGCCATTTCCGTTTGGGTTATCTGCCCCCAAATCAGTGCTTTCTTTCCTGCTTCTCTACAGCATCACGGTGCATTCATGTACCTTTGGGGCTTTCCCTGGCTCTTCTCCTATCTTTCTCAAACCTGCTTTGATCTGAAGTTCTAGGAAAGATTGCAGTACAGCGTGGATGGCAACAGGATTTTCCAGCCCACATGGCAGTCATTTCCTCTGACTTTGTCCCTGTGGCAGCCATTTCCTCCTACCATGGTGATTTTTAAAAAAAATCAGACCCACAACATTGTTATATTGATATACCATTGCAATGACAGGTGTAGCAGATCCTCTGAACTGTCAGCTTTCATTTTTTTAAAAAATTAACTCTCTAGCCCATTCCCTTGTGGAGATATAAGAAAAAGGCATTGCAACGGAAGGGGCTAGCTATTTACTTTTTTTCAATGAAAGCTGGAAATTCAGAGAATCTGCTATACCTATTACGGCAATGGTATATCAATATGATAGTCTAGTACCATTTTTAAAATGCAAACGCCCCGGTGTCCTTGTGGAGGGGAGGTGCCCACTTCCAGGGGTTTGGGGCAGGAAAATTGCTGAGAAACCTGCTATGGGAAAGCCCCGTTGCTGCTGCGCTTCATCTGCAGCTGCACCAGCAACAGGGAAACCATAAAACCCCACCCCTGTGGGGAAGCCACCAGTATCATCAAGATTCTTGGTCATTCTGATGAAACAGTAAACCCATTTTAGGATTTGAAGTCCAGATCAACATACTTTCAAATATTCAACAGAATCTGGGACATGGGAGACGGTTGTAACACCATGGTTATGGTATGTCACTCATACGAGGAATCACTACCCAAAATCCCTCCCCCACAACTGTGAGGGCCATCTACTGTACATTTTATCTGTTCACATGGCAAAAGCCTACTGTGCTCCATTTTAAAAGCCAAGAAGAGAATTGTTTGGTTAAAGACATGCAAAAAACCACATCTGTCTGTTAGCAACAGTGTGATCCTCACCAGTGTGCAAGCTGAAACTGTGAGGTTCCTCTAAGTATTCATTGCACATGAATTTATGTGTTTGTGTGACCCAGTAGAACCCTGGCTACAGTATTCATTGCACATGAATTTATGTGTTTGTGTGACCCAGTAGAACCCTGGCTACATAGATCCTAAATTATCTTTTCCAATTGGAGAGTTGGGGAGGGGTCAAGTCAATACATGACAGCACCCTTGTGGCTTGGCAATTAATTATGAAATTGCTTTACGAAGAAAACACTCAAAATGTGATAGTATTCAAAGTAACAAACATTTATCATAAATTTAACAACTTTTCAAAATATAACTGAGTCATAATTGCTACGAACATAATTGCTATGAACATTAGCAGAGACAGGATCTTCAGCGTCCTTCAGAGAGGGCACTCTGAACAAAGGTAACCCCTAACAAATGCTGTCCAGTAATACAAAGTCCAAAATGTTCACTTATAGAAGTAGTACGGGGCTAGAAGTACAGGGCTGCTTCTTCCTGTGTGCTCTTTTACAGCTCCTACTCTTGAGGCTTCCTATCTCTGGCTTGGGCCTGCAAAGAAATCAGCAGTTCCCTCAGTCAAGCTCTAGGCCTTCTTTCACCTGCTGTAGGCCTAGGGTTGCCAGGGCCCCTGGCGGGAGATCGGGATCCTGGCACTTACCGCACTGTTTGTCCTAGGTCCCTGTGTGTGCGAACGCTCCAGGCTTGCGCAATGATGTCACTTCCGGAAAGTGACATCATCGCATGGGTCAAGGGACAGCCTGGGACCACTCCCGTGCTTACTAGGGGGCTGAATCGGCCTGCAGGCCTGCTGTGGGGCGTGAATCGGCCCTCTGTGGGCACGGGGGCACGCTGTGCCTCGGGGGAGGGTGACCCAGGAACCACGCCCCCCCTGCCAGCCAAGTAAGTGGGGGTAGAGGAGGAGCAGGGGATTCCCCCACCCCAGGCGGGGGAATGGCACCCCTATGTAGACCAGACTGACTCAGGGAAAAAAATTTAAACAATATCTAACAGTTTGACAAACCACTTCTTTATAATGTCTGCAAAAAGGGAAATTCTAAACTTTAATTTCTTCCTGGTTGGGCCCATCACATAGCTGCAAAGAAATAAGCAGATCCCTCAGTCAAAGTCTCGCTTTCTCTTGCCTGCTGAGGGGGTTGGGCTCTTGATTTGGTAATATAGGAACAACATTATTATTGTATATTGAGATTAACAGCTCTTTATTATGACAAACATCTTTATTGAAAACTGGAAGCAGACAGACTGAAGCCTCAGGCTCAACAGTAACCAATTTATACTTGTAGAAACCACACCTGGGCCGTTTCCAGATGGCTTGCTTACCTTCTGCCGCTCCATGCCGCAACGTCGCAGCTCATCCTGGGGCGAACGCGAAATATCGCGTGAGTTTTGTGCAATGTTGCGTAAAACTCGCGCGAGAAAACGCAATATTCCGCGTTTTCCCCGGCACGAGCCACGACATTGCGGCATGGAGCGGCAGAAGGTAAGCCATCTGGAAACAGCCCTAGTTGTACAACAACCAATACAATGTAAGCAGCTAGAATCCTTCATTTGCATGAACTATATACAAGTATCTATTTTTCAGCACAGTGATTGGCTACAAGGCAACAGATCTGATTGACCGTGCTGGCACCCAAACATCAATACCTTTGTAGGCCTCAGGAGCCTTTGTTCTACTCAAGCAATACATAACGCCCCTCCCCTCTAAGTTTGGGCTACCCCATTGCAGACGAAGTCGCTAAGATAAGCCGGGGGATAGCAAGCCCGTTGAGACCTATGCAACCCTTCTGCTATAGACGGTCCTCGGACGGGTGGCTCATCGTTGACAAAGACCTCTGCCCCACTAGGGGAAATGGAGAAATTCTTGAGACTTGAATGAGTTGCTGAACAGCTTTATGCTGTTGTACTATCTCCACACTGTTCAGTCGCCGCTGCCGATTCAGCCCTTGTGTCAGCAGTACAGGGTGAATAATCTCTGTCCAATTCCAGCGCCTGCTCTGGCCAGTGCTGCCGTAACTGATTGATGTGTCTTTGGAGTGTTCTGCCAGTGGTATCAGCCACCTTATAGGAGATCGGCCCTGTTGCCCTGAGCACTGAAGCTGGAACCCAGGTCAGCCCTTCCCCGCAGTTTCTGGCGTAGACTAAGTCACCCTGCTGCAACCTCCTGGAGCGATCCCGAAACCTCCGTCTCCCTCTGGGTGTCCGAATCTAAGTCTGGGGGAAGCCGATCGAGCAGGGTTGTTAGCCGTCATCCCATCAAGAGCTCCGCTGGGCTCCATCCCATGGTAGAATGCGGGGTGATGTGCTGCCACAATATGTAGTTGGCCAACCGTCAGCTCAAATCCCCCTGGTAATCTGTAGAGTGAGTTTTTAGTGGCCCTCACCATTCTTTCTGCCTGTCCATTTGTTGATGGGTGGAACAGCGCTGACGTGATGTGGCAGATGGCGTTGTTCTCGAGGAATCTCTGGACTTCCTGGGAGGTGAATTGTGTGCCATTGTCCAAGACTATAGTGTCTGGCAGGCTGTGGGTCGCAAACAGATACCTTAATGAACAGATGACCACCACAGACGTCATGGTCGATACGGGGATTACTTCCAGCCACTTCAAAAAAGAGTCCACTACGATGAGAAAAACTTGCCCCTGGAAAGGCCCGGCAAAATCAATGTGGATCCGCGACCACGGTGTGCGCATTGTCTCTCATGGATGCACAGGGGCCTGTGGCATTTCAGGCCGAGAGTCCTGGTAGGGCAGACAAGTCCGTACCCATCTCTCCACAGCTTGGTCCATCCCTGGCCACCACACGTAGCTGTGGGCCAGAGCCTTCATTTTGACAATCCCTGTGTGTCCCACATGGAGTGCCTCCAGCACACGCTGACAGAGTCTGGGCGGAACGATGACTCTGTTCTCCCAAAGCAAACATCCCTTGTAGACTGATAACTCATGCTGGCAGGAGCTGAAAGGCTGGAACTTGGCGTCCAGCCGGCCGATAGGCCACCCCCTCCACACCCAGTTGAGAACACGAGAGAGCGTGGGGTCCTTGGTAGAGTGGGCTGTGATGTCTGCCACATGGAGAGGTGGTTGAGGCAAGTCTTCCAGCTGCATAACCTCATGAGCAGGAGCAGGGTCTGTTGTTGGGCCCTGCAGTGGCAGGTGACTAAGGGCATTGGTGTGTCCCAAGGCTTTGCCCAGATGATAGAAAAGTTCATAATCGTAAGCAGACAGGAAAACCGACCAGCGCAGCATTCTCGGAGACATGACCTGCAAGGTCTGTCGGTTGAGTGCGAAAAGGCCAAATAGCAGCTTGTAGTCTGTGGCGATCTCGAAGTGCTGTCTGTAGACATAGTCATGAACTTTTTAACACCCGCAACCAGAGCAAGAGCCTCTTTGTTGATTTGAGCATAGTTCCGTTCCGCCCGTGATAAGTCCTGGCGGACTTATCCATCAGGCATTTGATGGCTCAGGACTGCGCCGATTCCATAAGGTGAGGCATCACATATGAGCACGAGAGGCTTGAGTTCATCATAATGGCTGAGTACGCTGTCTGACGAAAGGAGGTCCTTAACTACGGACAATGCCTGGTTGTGCTTCCGACCCAGACCCAGGGCGCTTTCTTCTTAAGTAGTCTATACAGTGGCTTGGCTAGTGATACCTTGTGAGGTAGGAAAGAGTGGTAGAAATTCAGGAGCCTGAGAAATGCTTGGAGTTCTTTCTTGGAACAAGGTGTTGGTGCAATGCGAATGGCCTGCACCTTGCTGGCTGTAGGGTGGATGCTGTCAGCGTCTATCATGAATCCGAGGAATTCTACATGAGCCAAGGTGAACTGACACTTTTCCTTCTTAACTTTGAGTCCAGCGTTCTAGAGGCGACGGAGTACCTGTCGCAGATGGCCGGTGAGTTCTGTAGTGGACGTTCCTGTGATCAGGACATCATCAAAGTACAGAATGACACCAGGGATGCCCTTGGGCAGTCCCTCCATAAGTCCTTGAAAAATTCCAAGAGCCACACTGACCCCGAACTGGAGCCGCTTCACCTTGAATGTGCCTTGATGAGTCATGATGGTTTGTGTTTCCACAGTGGTGTCATCTACTGGAAGCAGCTTGTATGCTTGTGCCAGGTTGATCTTCGCAAAGATCTTGCCCCCTGCTGGCGATGCCAGGAGGTGACTCACTACTGGCACCGGATAAGCATGCTGTTGCAGTGCCTTATTAAGGGTGCACTTATAGTCTGTGCAGATACGCACTGTCCCGTTGGCCTTGATGGGTATGACAATGGGAGTCTCCCAACGGGCAAATGATACTGGTTCAAGGACCCCTTGTGTGACCAGCCAGTCTAGCTCGTCGTCAGCTCATGGCTTCAGAGTGAAGGGAAGACATCGAGCTTTCAAACGGATCGGCAGTACTGTAGAGTTCAGGTCGAAGGATACCGGTGGTCTGGTGTAACGTCCCAAGGAGCTGTCGAATACAGATGGAAATTCTGAACAGACAGCCTCAATGTTCGATTGGCAGGTTTGTTGGATGCCGGCGATGTGGATTCCCAGTGCTTCAAACCAATCAAGCCCCAGCAAACTTGTGCGGTGCCCCTCAATGACGACCAGCTGGAGGGGGCCACGAAGTCTTTAAAACTGACTTCGAACTTGTCGATGTCTGCCATCGGAATCCAACGACCCTGGAAGTCCGTCAAGTGTATGTCGCATGGCTTGAACTGCCGGTCTCTTTTCTTGGACACACTCAGTGGTAGGTGTCTGTTGAGATGATTGAGAGCATCGATCCGGTGTCGACCTCTATCTTAAATGGTGTTCCTTCGATGTGCATCATTACTGTGATCTTCTCTCAGGTAGGTATTCAGGTGTTCAGGACTGTGGTATGGCTGGAGTACTTGGTGACGGAGTGGCACTCTTTGAGCCGGAAAGAACCCCTTCGTTCTGGCCAATGTCGTTGAGGCATCTGTGGTCGGGAGCCTCTGCTCTTGGGTACCCTGCATGCCTTTGCAATGTGCCCTCTCTTTCGGCAAGCCCAGCATTCGGCATTGTGGAATTTGCAGGACTTCCGGTCGTGGCTTCCTCCACAGCTGGCACAGGGCAACCCGTTGGTGCATTGCAGTTTGGATCGCTTGGACAGTACCGCTTGAATCCTGTGAACCTCATCATCATCCCCCGAATCGCTCTCAATGCTCTCATGGTGGACTGGTTCCGCCTTTTTAGCTAGGGGAGGACTCCATGACTGGCATACTGACTCCATCGACTGGCATACCTGGTCAACTGCTTCCACTGCTAGTGCCTCCTCGAGGGCTTCCTTGAATGTGAGTTCCATCTTGGCAAATAGCTGTTGTAGCTTCTCGTCTCGCAGACCACCTACTAGTTGATCTCTGAGCACAGTCTCCAGGTCAGTAAAGTTGCATTGTCATGCTGCTTGCCAGAGACCTGTAACGAAAATGGTCACTGACTTGCCCTGGGCTTGGTCTAGCTTGTAGAAAGCGTGTCAGCTGGCAATCTCTGATGACTGTGGCAAGAAGTGATCTCGAAGTCGGTCTTTGATGACGTTGAATGCCATAGCTTGGAGCTGAGCCGGCGCCATGAGTGCCCGGGCTATGTCAAAAGTGGACTGCCCACAGACTCTGAAGAAGGTCGCCCTCTGGAGGTCCACATCTGTGACCTTGTTCACCTCAAGATAGAACTCAAACCTCGCAATGTATGTCTCTCAGTCCTTGGAGACTGAGTCGAAAGGTTCAAAATGGCCCTTGGAGGCCATGATTCACTATCGGCAATTTGTGATGGGGCAGCTGTGTATTAGCTCTGGGTCGTGATTTAGCTCTCGGCGTTGCAGGGCTGCCTACCTGCCTGGAGTGATTTAGTTCTTGGCTTTGCGGGGCTACCTACCCGCCTTTGGATCCCATCCTTGTTGCCAGTATTGTATATTAACAGCTCTTAATTATGATAAACATCTTTATTGAAAACTGGAAGCAGACAGACTGAAGCCTCAGGCTCAACAGTAACCAATTTATACTTGTAGAAATCACACCACTTGTACAACAACCAATATAATGTAAACAGCTAGAATCCTCCGTTTGCATGAACTATACAAGTATCTATTTTTCAGCTCAGTGATTGGCTATAAGGCAACAGTTCTGATTGGCCATGCCGGCACCCAAACACCAGTAGCTTTGTAGGCCTCAGGAGCCTTTGTTCTATTCAAGCAATACATAACAATTACTCTGCCCATGCTGTGTGATCTTTTGCTCCCTAGGCTCCAAATTCTAAACTTTTAATAGAAATGAAATGTTTAAGAGAAAATGGCATTGGTTACATGTGTTCTGCATAGAGTTCCCAGGTCCCTATAACCTCCCAGTGGGAGGGACTTACCCTTTGAAGACTTCTCACGTGTGCACACTCCTGGAGAGGCATAATGATGTCATTTCTGGGAAATTACTAGGGTTGCCAGGTCCCTATCCTCTCCCGGTAAGAGGAGCTAGCACTTATTTCATGCCAGTTGCATGCTCCTCTTCACACCTGCGTGCTCTTCTGTCCCCTGTACAGTGATGTCATTGCACTGGCCACAGGAGTGCTTCCGCGCTCTGTGCGGGGCCAAAATCGGCACCAAATAAAGTGCAGGGGCGCTCCTGCAGCCGGTGCAATGACGTCACTTCCAGGAAAGGTGGGATAGGCAGGTATATATATTTAAAATAAATAAATGATCAGTATGCAGCTAATCTTCGTCTGCTTTATGCTACATTTTTGACCGTGAGTTTGTGGTAAAAAAGGACATTTCTTCATTTGCTATTCACTGTTCTGTTCTGCAATGTCTTTGAGGCAGAATATTTGCACGCTGTCTGTCTGATTATAAAAGGTCTTGCCTACTGTGTGCATTTCAGAGTTTAAAGGCTGTGCTAACTCCCCAATCTGCAGTGGAAGGTAGCTTTGTTGCATCATGCATGTCGTGTGCCAATAGAGGGCGCAGAAGTCCCTTCTGATTCCTCAAGCGTGGCTAGGGAATCAGCATCTGATCCTTCCCTTGCAATTCAAAGCTGTAGCTCCTTCCTGTGCTCTTGATGAGGAGGAAGATGCGATTAAGCAGAAATGAGAAGCCACCACAAAGCCTGTTTACATCAACTGAACAAACTGGGCAAACCCACAGTTCTCATCTCTAGTTTCCCAGAATACCTTGAAAGCTTTCTTGGGTGACACATTCCCAACCACATGCCAAACTTGCTATAAATTGCATGTCATCTCATGACGTCTGAATCCTCATGATATTTTAACATTTCCATTAAAAAATATAGGTGTTCTTTAAAATGCTTTTTTGTGTGGAAAACCATCTCCTGCAATCCCACCAAATTCAGAATAAAGTAGCACATGCACTAGGGCTGGAAGAGCATGATGCAGTAACCTTCCTGAGGCTAAACATCTCTAGACGTGGTCAGTACCTGCAGGTGAAACCGCTTGTGATCCCTGTGTATGCTACCAAGATTCATAATGGAAAGTGGGAAGCAAATAATAATAATAATAAAATGGTGTGAGGGCCTCATTCACTTGTGCCACACTATGCACTTTACAGCCCTTCTGCAGTTGATATGGACGTAGGAAAAAAATTGGTAGTTCTAAATGTGCAGTGTGGCTCTCATTGCTAGTGTGAATGCAGAGGCAGTGGAGCATCCATACACAGCAGTTTCTCCCACATTTTCATTCCCCCAGCCCCCTCGACCACCAGAAGATTTTTTTAAAAAAATCACACATCACTATAGAGCCATAACAATCTAATTCCACAACTGACTAGTTTCCATCTTCCATTAAAAATGTCTCTAGCATTTTTTTTGGTAGCGCTGTATGGGGAAATGTTCAGCCTGCATCTTATCATTTATAGCTCTGCAACAAAATGGGCTAGAGACTGACTTTTTAAAAACATTGTAAGCTAGGAACCTGTACATTGTTGCAAAAGATGTCAATTATTAATGTTTTTAAACCCCCCAAGCCAGTTATTATTTCATTATTTTCTACTGATGTAATACCACTTTTCTTCATTATATCCACACTCTGTATTGTGCTTATCTTGGGCCTAGTACATTTTTCATTAGATGCCTCCTCATATTGACTAGATTAGCCTATACAATGTTTATTAGGTGTATCTTTGTATGGACTGTTATCGACTTACATGGATCCTTCCTGCTCTTTGACTTATATTGTGTTAATTGGTTTTGAGTCTCAGTGAGGTAGGTGGACTATAAATACAGAAAATAAATAAATACAGTAAATAAAAGCTGTCTAATGGGGGAGAAAGCAGCAGCCTTGGAGGCTGAGGTAAGGAAAATGGCACCAATGTATATAGAACTTGTAAAATTGTATACCTTTCTGTCCACATGGCATCCAAAGGTGGTTTTTGTCTGTGATTTTTCAAAAAAGATCATACTAGTCCATGTTTGGGAAAGCTGGGGGAAAACAGCAGGATGAAGAGATGTTAACATATGGATGCTTCTGAAAATAGCATTGTTGTAAATAAGCGAAAGCCTAGGAAAACATCTATTCAGAAATAGCTTTAGATTTGTCTGTCAATCTGCCTGTGCTTTCCAATCTGCTTGAGATTTTGGTTTAGAATCTTCATGATGTAGTTCATCCTAGGGCAATATATACTTGCACAAGACTAAGCATTTCTGCTGTATTAAGACTACGGTCCCCATGATGCAATGGCAAATGGAAACTGCTGAACCGCTGAATAAGCCCTGTGGCTAGGCTTGGGAAGCAGAAATAAAAACTGAATTCCTCACCAGGTTTCACACAGTGGTCTTCAAGACTCTTAAGAATGTGAAAGCTGCTGTCACAATTTCAACTGAGATTCTTCTCTGCCCAAATATGGCCAAAGCCTCCATCGATTCCGTTTGCATCATGCATTCCAAACCCCTGATTATCTTTTTCCTCTTGGTTACTCAGGTGCATCTGTCATGAGAAGAGCAAAGGTGAAGCGCTTACTGGAAATGACACAGATGAAGAATACTGTGCTAGTGAATGCAGTCTCTGTAATTAGCCCTTGCAATTTTCATAATGTACTCATTAAGCTGTCTTACATTTTTTATACACAGTGCTGGTGGTATGGCGATCTTATGTCTGAAATATATCAATGAAAGTAGGCAAGAAACAATTTGCTGTGGTCACTGAATGCTGAACTGACTGAGGGTGCTGAGTTGTGATAAGGGCAGCACCCTGTAAAATGCATCAAATGAAGGCTCTCCTTATGGTAGCCCCTCCCCCACCAGAGACTCTCCAATACTTCACAGGTGAAAACAGATTCATGCTTCTAACTCCTTGAATCACATCAAAAAATTACTGCCCGTATCACCTTGCCATATTGGACATTGCTATAGGCTGCACTCTCCCACCTGTGTACTTTGTTGATATACTTTGCAATATGTCCGTTTTAAAAACCAAAAATGGTATTAAATGAGTTAAAACATGCTAGAAAAGATAATTAAGTTGCTTTGTATGTTCATATGATAGACTTTCAATAGCCATATAAGCAAAATAGAACATCAATATTACAAGCATTGTAACTCTTTGTGCCAGATGCCAGGCACAAAAAGTGGTTGATGAGTACTACTACATATATAAGCATCTGACTGACCACTCTTGGAAACAGAATAGTAACCTTGGTCTGATCCAGTAATGGCATTCTTATACTTGTTTTTGGCTGTTGGTTAATATCAGGGTTTTTTTTCAGCGGGAATGCAGTGGAACGGAGTTCCGGCACCTCTTTAAAATGGTTGCATGGCCGGTGTCCCCGCCCCCTGATCTCCAGACAGAGGGGAGTTTAGATTGCCCTCTGTGCTGCTCGGAGGTGCAGAGGGCAATCTAAACTCCCCTCTGGCTGGAGATCAGGGGGCGGGGACACCGGCCATGTGATCATTTTCACCAAGGGCGATTTAAACTTTAAAAAACTACCCCCTTGTTCCAGCTGACCCAAAGTGACGTCATTGTGTGGTCCTGAGTTCTACCACCTCTTTTCTCAGAAAAAAACCCCTAGTTAATATTACCCAAACTGCAATGTGTCTTCTAACAGCTTTTTAGGATTGGGCTGGACAGCTGCTTCTCTATGAAATGATTCAGCTGTGAAGTCTTGTCACCTTACACTGAAAGTTTGTGTAAGATGCTGCAGTAAAGAGGTTAGCATAAGAGCATGAACGGAAGACTAGTCCTCACCTCACCCCATGTGCCCTCAAGAAAAAGAGGGTAACTTAAATGTGCACATTACAGGCATGAACAGTGATAAACGTTTAAGGGGGTCATGATACATTCAAGACCTTCTTCCTTTTGGGTAAAGACAGTAGCTGTTTTGTACTGCATCACTAGCACTGACATATATTAGCTTCTTTCTTTCTTTCTTTCTTTCTTTCTTTCTTTCTTTCTTTCTTTCTTTCCTGAAGATTTAGACATGTAGCCTGAGAAGGGCAGGGTATGAGAGGATCCTCACTGGAGTATAATGCCATCGAGTCCACCCTCTGAAGCAGCCATTTTCTCCAGGTAACTGATCTCCATAGTCTGGAAATAACTTGTAATTCCAGATCGCCAAGCTTCCCCTGGAGGTTGGCAACCAAAATGCCACGTACTTGGATGGTTGCAGGACATCTGCTGGCAGAGATCAGTTCCTCTGCAGAAAATGGCTGCTTTGGAGGGTAGACTCTATGATGTTATACCTCGCGGAGGTCCCTCCTTTCCCCAAATCCTGCCTTCTCCAGGCTCTACCCCCAAATCTCCAGAAATTTCCCAATCTGGAGCTGGCATCCCTAGAAGACAACTACATTTCCCAGGGGGCACTGGTAAAGGAGCTTTTTGAAAAGCACGTTCCGGGTAATGCAGTTCTTTAATTGTTTTTAAGTCCCACTCTTACGAATTAAAAAGCAAATTGCGCGCATCATGTTCGTAAAATAGAAGATGTAGCGGGCTAACAAAATGGCAGATGGCTACATGATGGGAAGATAAACGCCATACATTTTCTGCTCATTTCCCATCCTTTTGCAAGGCTACGGGGGATTTGTACACAAAATAAATAAATCAAAATTTCCCATCAGGCTCTGCGGCAAAATCTCTCTAGGAACATCTTCCATCGATGACGTCTCCATTTCCCCTCCAGCACGCAATGCTTTCTTGAAGTTGCAGTCCTCCTCCTAAGTTGCCTCCGTTAAAATTATAGGGCTAAGAAGACAGTAAAAACAGCACTTCCCAGAATTCATCCAAACCACGCGACATAACGAGAGTCACGGCGGCCTTTCAGAGGGGGAGAAATCTCGCGAGCCTTGCGCCTCCCTTCTGTATTCCGCCCCCTCCGTTCTAATTTGGGACCGCGCGGGTGCTCATGGGAGGAACGTTAACTCTTCGTTTCACTTTCCCTCATAACTGTCAAATCTCGACTTTACATTGTGCGCCTATCTGACTGTTGTGTGTGATAGAGAAAAAGGAAGAGAAAGAGGGAAAAAAATAAAGACGATTCTTGCCTCAGACACCCATCTCTATGACTCTCTACCTTAAGCGCTTTAGAAAATGGCGGCCGACCTTCGCGCTGCTTCTGGGGCATTTTGGGACTCGTAGTCTTTTTCCCTGCGGGAACCTTATTGCTACGAAAGGCCCAGTGGTCGGAGAGAAGACTACGTTTCCCATCTCCCCTCGCGCGAAGCGAGGGCCAGACGGGAGCGAATTGGACGGGAGGGGGGGCGGTTCCAGCGTCCCTCCTCCCTTCCCTCACCCTCCGCCTGCGCCGCGGCTGCTGCTGCTGCGTCGGGTGAGGGAGCGCGAGCGAGTGGCGCAGCGAGAGACAGCGGCCTCCCCGGGCAGCGTGAGGGGGAGAGGCCCGCGGGGTGGCGGCTGGAAGGTGGGGGTAGCTAAGCTTGGGGGGGGGGGGAAAGGGGGGAGCCGTGGTAATTTGGGGCGGGGGTGGGGAATGGCATGTAGGCCTCGGCGGGGGGAGGGTTGTTAACGGCGAAGAAGAAGGCTTTGAAAATGGTGCTGATAGGACTGGAGGTGAAGGGTCTCAATCGGGGGTTGTTTCCAGAGGGGGTCTAATTAGGGGAGGGGCTTGATATGGGGGGTTAATGACTAGGCGGAGGTTGGAGCCCGCTAAGCAAGCCTAGAAATTATATTGGTGCTGCTTTTCCAAAGCAGTTTAATAGGAAGTTTACCGCCACCCCTTTCATCTGTGCCTTTCTTTTTTTGTGCCTCCCTTCCATCCACTGGGGTTTCGCTAGGTAGGTGGAGAGATTATACTCGGATGGTATCCAGGTGCAAGGATTTTGGAAGGTAGCAGAATTTCAGCCTAGTGGCACCTTAGAGACCAACAAGATATTCGGAGTGTAAGCTTTTGCGAGTCAGAGCTCCTTTGGACATTCTCTCAAAAGCTTATACTTTGAAAATCTTGTGAGTTTCTAAGGTGCTACTGGACTCAAGTCTTACTGTTCTACTGCAGACCAGTGAGTAGGTAATAATCGTAGGAGGGACCAAATGGGAAGTTTATAACCAGGGGTGTGTGTGGCTAATAAGAAATCTGTAGCTGGGGTAGTGTTGTGGTCAAGTGGTTGGGATGCGATGCAGCTCTTTGATGGTTTGGATCTCATTACTGCCATGAACTCACCAAGTGGCCTTGAGTAAGCCACTCATTATAGCCCCACCTCTCCAGCTGTATTGTGAAGATAACACTGACTTTGTTCCCTCCTTTGAGTGGGTATTAATCTGTTCAGAAGAGCGGCATACAAATGAACTGTTGTTATAGCTAGGTAAGAGAGGCTTGGAGGGGGTATAATTATGTAGGGCAGAATAGTTAGATAGAAGGGGGTTGAATCTGCTGGGGGGCTCCAGCAGAGGGTGCTGGATCCTTTTTGTCACTTGGCAATAGCAGCTCTTGGGTAGACATACTCTTGGACCAAGGAATAGCATTGTGTGTGGGGGTGTTTCAAGCAGGTGTTGTAGGCTGAAAAACAGGTTTTTGGAAGGCATCTTAATGGTGCTTGGGGGTGCAGAAAGCATGACAGAATGGGAAGGGTGGAATAATAGGAAATAAGGATTTGTGCAGAGGCAGGTATAGGGGGAACATGTGCTTTGGGGCTATTGGAAAGGGTTAAATTTCAAAAGGTAGTGTGGGTAGTGAAGGGAGCATATGTTGGGATGGAAAGTTACAAGTGAAAGGTAAGGATGTACAGTTTTAGCGTTGAGGTGGCCAAATTGGAAGGAGATGCAGAGATGGCTTTAGGAAACAATGAAGTTAAAGATATACTTTCCGAGGGAATCTCAATAGTTGGGACTGAGATGGGAAAGGTGTAGGCTGGGCTCATAAGTAGTTATTTGTGGGGAAAGGACTTCTACTTATGTCTGAAATGTGTTTTGGCTGTATGTATCTGCATTTCTGTTCTTGATTGGGTTGAGGGAGATGTCATCTTTCTGGTATGTGGAAAATACTGGCAAAAGCTGTCATTTTTTTTGCTGCTTCCTTTATTTACCTTTCTGGGTATTTTCCTCTAGGTACTGGAGGCACCAGTGGTGCTAGTCTGTGAGCGCCATGTACAATGGGATAGGACTCCCCACTCCCCGGGGCAGTGGCACCAACGGTTACGTGCAGCGCAACCTGTCAGCTGTGCGCCATAAGAAGGATCGTACAGATTACAAGTCGGAAGAGGAGTTGAGGAAGCTGGAGTCGTCCTTGGTCAAAAAACCTAACCAGGATATCCTGGATCACGAGCGCAAGCGGAAGGTTGAGCTGAAATGCTTAGAGCTGGCTGAGCTCATGGAGGAGCAGGGGTAGGTTGTCACAGGGTGGGAGGGTGAAGCATGTGTTACTTAGTTAGAGGTATAGTTGTGTGCTCCTTTAAAAACGAGAACGGAGATTGGCAGTGGCTGCAAATGGATCAAATGAATGGGAGAATGGGATGCACCCAATTTGGACATTTTTCCTGAACTCATAAGTGCTGTGAGTCTGTTACTTAATTAGTAAGGTAAGATTTTGATTGTACAACTATTTGGGGATTATAAGGATAGTTGCGTTTGGAAAGCTAATTCTGCTGGATTCCAGGATGGAAAACCACATTTTTTTTATATGCGGTGAAAATTAAGCTCAGTTGACAGTAATAGTAACAATAAGATTTGTATAGTACTGTGGAATTATCAGCCTTGTAAGGTAAACCAATATTATCAATTTTATATTGATCTTGATCCAAATGCTTTGATCCAAATCCATCTGAGACCATTCTTTCTCCTGGCTGCCATTCTTGAGGCCAGCTAGGCACCTTTCCACTATGCCTGGACAGATACTTCAACAGAAGCTGCTTCCTTCAATGCTGTTAATAATAGTTTATTTATATCTATATTTTAAATTGTTGCAAGCTGTTTAGAAGCCAATCTTTGGCTGAAAAGCAGCATTGAATACATACATGTGTGGTGGAGGCTGAGAGTACCTTGCCGAAGCCCACCTGACCTGTTCAGTACAGAGAGATGAACCAACAGAGCCAGTGTGCTGTAGTGGTTATTATCAGGCTAGGATTTGAAAGAATCCGCCTTGTCATGGAAGCTCACTGGGTAACTTTGGACCAATCACACTTAACTTATCCTTCCCTCCCAGGGTTGTCTCAAGGATAAAATGGAAATGAAAAGAACTATATTGTAAGCCACTTCGGGTTCTCATTGGGAAGCAAAGTGGTCTATAAATATCAAAATTAGTAAGAGGTAAGATTTGGAGCAAAAACCTCTTGGTTTACATTTCATGGTTGAGGCTCTTTCCTAATACTAGATAAAAGTTCTCAGCCTTCCATAGGATTGTGATTGGAGGTGAATTCAGGTAGGTAGCTATGATGTTGTTGGAAAATGCCATCAAGTCAAAGCTGATGTATGGCAAACCCTACTGGGGTTTTCAGGGAAAGAGACTAACAAGTGGTTTCCCATTGCCTTCCTCTGCATAGCAACCCTGGTTGTCTTCATAGGTCTCCAGTCCAGTTATTAACCAAGGCTGACCCTGCTTAGCTTTTGAGCTGATGAGATTGGGCTTGTTAGTAGGACAAAATTTGTGATCAGTAGCACCTTAAAGACCAATACAATTTTCCAGGGTAGCATAAGCTTTCATGGATCAAAGCTCACTTTTCTATCTAATGAAGTGAACTTTGAGTCAAGAAAGCTTGTATTTTGAAAAAAAATGTTGATCTTTAAGGTGCTACTGGACTTGAATTTTATGCTTGGAAGTTCTGTTGTGCCGTGATAGCACCCATCTAGTACCTGGTAGGCCTCCTGAATTTTTTTTCGATGTTTACAAATTAGGTATGGAGAAGGAGAGATCCAAGAGAAGGTAGCCACTTTTCGGATGATGCTTCTGGAGAAAGATGTAGCAGTGGTCAAGGAGGGAGAACAGCAGCAGAAATCAACGTAAGTAAGGTGTCTCAGTGGATCTTGGTTCTGATACCTTGACATCTTGTCTCTCTGCTGTCCCTGTTGCAGCCTATTGTTTCTGAGCTCTTCCCATGCTTCAGACTCACCTCAGCTTCATTCCTCCCTTTCCAGTTAACTGCTTTTGTTCTTCCCCAGTGTCACAGAAACTCATCAGCTGGCTGAGGCCAATGAGAAGAAGAATGAGCGGCTCCGAGCTGCATTTGGTATTAGTGACAACTATGTGGATGGAAGCTCCTTTGACCCTAACCGTAGGGCAAAGGAAGCTGCAACAGCTGCTGCAGCTAAACAGCAGCAGGAGCAGCAAAAGCAGTACAGGTATGTGGAGATCCCGACTGAGAGGTAGTGGATCAGAGAAGGCAGGCAGACCCTTGCTGGCAGAACACAAAAGACTTTCCGCTTTCCATTTCTAAAAACAAGCTACCACCCATGTAATTCTTTTTATTAGAACCAAAGAAAATGACACAAAACTTATCTTCAACTCTTCCTAAGATTTCATGTTATAATATAAACATAGTGGTGAGACCATGATTTTTAAAGTCCTTTCACCATCCCTGTGCTCAGTGCTGGTGGGCAACAGATACACACTGGTACTTTTCCATTTCTACTGCTACTATATTTTCTATAAGATGACTGGATTGGAGGAAGAATGGAAGAGGCATTGGGTTGGATCCATCCAGCTTTTTCTTCCAATGAAGAAAAGGGATCTCCTTTGACCACAAAAAAGGTCATTCTGGGAATTGTGGGTCCTCCATAGACAAAAGCCAAGTGGGATGGGGTCTGTAGTAAGGAAGGTAATTGGGCAAGATTGAGTGAAAACTGGTTGGATATTTTGGCAGTTAATCCTTCACTCTCTGTCTTCCTCTTCATACTCTTGTCAGAGAGTCCAGCAGTTCCCGTTCACCCTCTCCAAAACAGAAAAAGAAGAAAAAGAAGAAAGATAGAGGCAGGTGGGTGAGTGGGCCAAGACTTTTGGCCTTAGCTCTGAAGGATGAGTGTGGGAGTTGAGGGCTGGGGAGAGAAAGAAGAACAGTAACGTGTGCACCTTTGTTTAAAGGCAGCAAGATTTGGATTGATGGGACAGGATAAAGGAGCATTGACTTCAGGGCTCATTATAGCCCCTTTAAAACATGTAACATTCCCCTTCTGCTTGCATTTTTAAGATCTGAGAGCAGATCACCTTCTCGAAGAGAGAGGAAAAAAAGCTCAAAGAAAAAGAAACACAGGTACGAGAGTATTCTGGAAAATGTGAACTAAACTCCAAGATAATTTTTCTCTGTTGGGTTCATGGTCATCACTACCAATTATTCCTTAGTAGTGGATGGTTTCTTCTGTTTTGGTCAAGTATGAATGAGAGGAAAACTGCCTTTTTTGCTTTCTGTAACAGAACATAGTCTTTCTCCAGTTTTCCATATGAAAATTGTTGCATGATGGGTAGAGATAGTCTTAAAGCTTGTTCTTCTTGTGTTTAAATACTATGGAGTATGTTATCAACAATAAGTTTTTGTAACACCTAAGCTGTCAAGGTGACATGTTGGGGAATGGAGACTTCACACTTTGAGAAGCATCATATTTTGGAGGCCCAACAGCCTTAATTTGGGCTGGGGGGTGGGGGTGAGGTGAGGATACAGCATCATATGTCCTGGTATCTGGCAACCAGTTGCAGCATATAAGATCTTTTTTCCCCCCCAGGTCAGAGTCAAAGAAAAGGAAGCACAGGTGAGCCTTGGTTGTTTATTAACTACAGTTTTTAGCTCTTGCTTCCTTTTATTTTTTCTCACAACCACTTTTTGAAGTTAAGTCAGATTGAGAAATGGCGAATTCCCCAATGATAGCAAATTTTCTCCTTTATGCTGAATCTGGTTCTTTCCCATCTAGACCCTATGCTATCAGCTACGGTGCACTCACTGGCTCTGTTTGTGAATTGGGAGGCAACATTTTTAGGGAGTAAGGCTTTCTTTTACAGGGTATGGGGATGTCCAGTGATGTGGAGTGGGGTAAACAAAACCTAGTTATGCATAAATCATGTCATTTTCTGAATGCTGCAAAATGAAATTTCTATCCTCAGATCTCCAAGCCCCAAGAGCAAACACAAATCTAAGGAGAAGAAACGAAAGAGGTAAACGAATGTCTTTTGCCACTGAAATCCCTCATTGTTGAAACTGACTTTATTTGCACTCTTCACTTGAGTTTCTAACCATGTCTACTTTAGGTCCACCAGTGAGTCTACATCTCAGAAAGACCGGCGGGATCGTTCTTCCTCCCCAGATGGCTCTTCTTCATCAGATGGTTCCCGCAGCAGGTATTACTTGGAATGGGGAGCCAAGAGCCGGGTTTCCTGCAATAGCATCTTTAACCTGCACAAAGTCTTGTTGGTAATTTGAATTTCACACTTCTGGTTTTCTTGTCAGCAGGTCGGGCAGCGTCATTACCCAGAAAAAGGCAACAGTGAGACGGCAGAGCCAGTCCCCTTCAGCAACTTCACAGAAGCGAGGAGAAACTGAAGAGGTTTCTAAGAGCCTGCCAGAGAGAGAACGTTCATCTTCTGCTGAATCTATTCGGCAAGGCAGGAGCACAAGTCCAAGACACAGCAGAGAAAAGCAGGAGGTAAAATACAGTGCTCTAGTGCAGAATTGGCTTAGGAACTCCATTTGGAGAGTTGCATTCTAATATAGTAGGAGGAAAGAAACCATAAAGGTTGTGTTATTGGTCTGATGGTTATTTTCCCTTTCGTTATTCAGAAAACCATGTCCAAACACTCTCCAACACATGAGTCTCGTCAGCGTTCTGCCACCCCTCCATCTCCTGCCAGAGAAAAGGAGAGAGACAAAGAAAAGAAGGCTTCTCGGCATGGGTTTCGGAAATCCACTCCACCATTTGAGCAGGATTCAAAGTTCAAAAGTTGTTCCCCAATGCCAAATGATCCTCCTCGGGAAAGGGTCTTGGGACATAAGCGTCCCTCCTCCAAGGAGAGCAGGTCTCCTGTCTCTGTCTCCCCGCCTCCTAAGAAGACCTCAGAGGATCGTAATGGGACTCTCCCATCATCCAAGTCCAAGACATCTCCAGAACAGAGGCAGCAGATGGCAGCTTCTTCGTCTTCTCCTGCTTCTGCAGCCATTGAGACCAAGTTGAGAAAGACTTCTCGTGATGGCTCTCCACCTCAGCGCTCCCATTCCCCTTCAGAGAGTGGTAGCTGCTCCTCTTCCTCCTCCTCCTCTTCCTCCTCTCCTTCCCCAGCAAACAAGCCAACCCCAGCTTCCCGTAGATCTTCCCCTGAGGAGCCTCCCAGAAGACAAGACAAAGAGAAGGCTTCCACTCGGAGAGAGAGGTCTAGTTCATCTCCTGAGATCTCCCGTTCTGGGCAGAAGCAGTCTGTCAAAACCACATCACGACGTGAACGTTCAGGCACCCCTCCAGCCAAGGGCACTAAGTCAAGAGCCAGGAGGAGGGACAAATCTCTTTCCCAGACACCCATTACGCGCAGAGGTAGGTCTCGATCTCGCACCCCACCCAAGAGGGCCAGATCCCGCACCCCTCCAAGGAGGGGAAGGTCTCGCTCTGCCCAACGGCGTGCCAGATCTCGTTCACGCACTCCTCAAAGAAGGGCACGATCTCGTAGCCCACAATGGCGTGGACGCTCAAGAACACCCCAGCGTTGGGGCAGGTCACGCTCACGCACTCCTCCCAGATGGGGTCGGTCCCGTACTCCTCAGAGGCGTGGTTGGTCTCGTTCTAGAACCCCCCAAAGGCACGGATGGTCCAGAAGCAGAAATAGTGGAAGATGGGGAAGGTCAAGAACCCCACCAAGAAGGGGCAGGTCACGTTCAAGAACCCCGCCAAGAAGGGGTAGGTCTAGATCTAGAACTCCACCTAGACGAGTGAGGTCTCGGTCCAGAACCCAGCCTAGAAGAGGGCGGTCTAGAACCAGAAGCCCTCCTAGGCGAGGGAGGTCAGCCTCTTCACCAAGGAGGGAAAAGTCTTTGATTTCTGCTAGACGAAGCAGGTCTGTGTCATCTCCAGATCGGAAGGCCTCCAGAATTTCTTCAAGAAGAAGCCGATCTGATTCCTCCCCTCAAATGAGAGAGAGGTCCAGAAAACCGTTGAGACGTAGCCAATCTCTGTCATCCCCTGAATCAAGAAGCAGATTGCGAGCATCTCCCAGACGTAGTCGGTCTCGATCACTTCAGAAAACAAAAAAGAAATCCCACTTATCTCCCAGAAGGAGTCGTTCAGCGTCCTCTCCAAGATCAAGGAAGAAAAAGTCCAGAACGCCTCCACGGCGTAGTCGCTCTCGTTCTTCTCCACGACCGAAAAAGAAATCCAGATTATCACCTAGGCGAAGCAGGTCTGGTTCTTCACCTAATAAGAAATCCAGGTCACCTGCCAGACATAGCCAGTCCAGGACACCTCCAGCAGTCAAAAATAAATCTAGAAGGTCCCCAAGAAGAAGCAGATCTAGCTCATTGCCAAGGCTTACAAAGAAATCTGAGGTTTCTTCAGCAGTTGAAGAGAAATGTAAAATGCCTTTCAGACGGAGTAGATCTGGTTCATCTCCAGCATTGAGGAGAAAATCTAAATCTCCTGTAAGACGTAGCAGGTCAGGTTCTTCGCCAGAACTAGATAAAAGATCGCCAAGGAGGCGGAACAGGTCTGAATCTTCAGAAGTCAAAATAAAATCTAAGTCATCTTCAAGGTCAGGGTCTTCACCAGGAATGAAGAAAAAGCTGAAGTCTCCTCCAAGACGGAGCAGATCTGGTTCCTCTCAGTCATCTGCAAAAGAGAGCTCCTTATCGCCTCCAAGAAGAGCCACCTCTCCGGAGCAAAAGTCCACACCTCCATTGCAGCGAAGCAGGTCTGGGAGGTCCCTAGCAGCTAAAGAAAAATCCAGATCACCATTCCAAAGGCAGAGCAGATCTGGATCACCCCCAGCTTTGAGAGAGCAGTCTGCTTCTCCTCCAAGGCGAGCTTCGTCTGGATCTTCCTCTGAACCAAAGAAGAAATCCACTTCACCACTTGGGAAACACAGAACTGATTCTTCTATGGAATTGAAGAAATCCAGGTCACCACCAAGGCGGAGCAGGTCTGGTTCTTCTCCATTGATTGAAGAGCAGTCTAGATCACCACCCAGAAGCAAGTCCAGATACTCGCCTGATGTGAAAAAATCCACATCTCCTTTGAAGCAAGCCAGGTCTGGGCCCTCTCCATCAGTAGCAAAAGAGAAGTCTAGATCCCCTGTCAGGAGAAGTGGATCCAGGTCATCTCCTGAACTAAATGGTAAACCTAAATCTCCACCAAAACAAAATAAATCCCAAGAAGTTAAAGTAAAATCTGGATCACCTTCAAGGCACAACAAATCTGGATCCCTGGTAGTAATGGAGAGAGCTGCGTCACCATGCCAGAAGAGCAAGGCAGGTTTATCTTTGACTGGAAAAGAAAAGTCACATTCACCCCCAAGGCAGGGCCAACCCATGATGTCACCTGTTCCTAAAAAGTCTGAGATTCCATTGAGGCGAAGTAGATCTGGATCTTCCTCCTCCTCTTCTTCCTCTTCCTCCTCCTCTTCCTCCTCCTCCTCTTCTTCATCGTCATCTTCTGCAGAGGAAGATAAATCTCAATCACCCCCAAGTCTGAGCCGTTCTGCAGCACTGTCAATTAACAAAGGCAAATCTATGTCCCCTCCAGCGCGCCAAAGGTCAGATTCCTCTCCCGAGCCAGAGAACATCCTATCTACAGCTGCTGTAAAGCACAACAGACCTGGAAGTTCTCCAGAAGCAAAAGAGACTTCAAGAGTTGCAGTATTGGGGACTAGATCACCCTTGGAAAAGAAAGAAACCCCCAGAGATGCTCCTCGGAGGAGTAGGTCGGGATCATATTCTGGTGGTAAAGAGAAACCACGAACACTCTGCAGTGGGAGCAGTTCAGAGTCTTCCCCAGAACGAAAGGAGGAATCTGTAAGCAGGTCTGTGTCACCTGTGAGGCCTACTGTAAAATCAAGAACACCTCCAAGGCACAGGACATCACGGTCACCACCAAGGCCTAGAGCAAAATCTAGAACTCCTCCAAAGCGTGGCAGGTCTGGATCACCACCACGGCCCAGAGTGAAGTCCAGAACACCTCCAAGACGACGTAGATCTGGATCATCTCCAAGACCCAGAATGAAATCCAGGACACCTCCAAGGCGTCGCAGATCTGGATCATCTCCAAGACCTAGAGTGAAATCAAGAACCCCACCACGCCACCGCCGGCGGTCTGGGTCATCTCCACGATCCAGAGCAAAATCTAGGACGCCTCCACGACGGCGCAGGTCTGGGTCATCTCCACGGCCCAGAGAGAAATCTAGAACACCAGTTATGAGAAGACGAAGATCTGTGTCTCCACTGAGCCCTAGACGGAAATCTAGAACACCTCTGAGGCGTGGAAGGTCCAGATCTCTCTCTAGGCAGAAAAATGCGAGTGTGCACCAAGGTAGGTCTGAATCATCATCCTACCGTGAGAGACCAAGAACTTCTTTACAACAAGGAAGGTCTAGTTCCCCCTCAAGGAGAAGTCGCTCCCGTTCATTATCTAGACGACGAGATAAATCAAGGGGTTCACTGCGGAGGGAAAGATCCATCTCTTCCCCGGGCCGGAGCCGCTCACGGTCTGCTTCTCGTCAGGATAAATCTCGCTTCCTGCGAAAGGGCGAACACTCGCCCCATAGAGGTCGTTCTCCATCACCAGCACAAAGAGAAATGTTGAGACTGTCTCCTCAAAGATCTGCCAGTAATCGGAATGCATCCCGTTCACCTCCCAGGTTAGATGCATCCCGTATAACGGCAGCCTACAAAAGTAGTGGGTCCAGAGTGTCTCCTGATTTCCAGTCATCCCCTGTGAGGAAGCGTTCCAGATCAGGCTCCCGGGAAATCTTTGCTTCTCCAGGAAGGAAATCTCGTTCTCCTCCAGTGCTAGAGAAATACCCCAAGTCTGACACTCAGGAGAAGTCAGCAGCGTCCTCACTTTGGCACAGCAAAAGCAACACTGCCATCCCTCGCACTCCAACTCCACCCCGTGAGGATTCTCCCAAACCACGAAAGACCTTGTCTCCGGCTCCATCCATTCTACAAGAGTTGCCGTCTGTCTTGAAAAATGGTGGTTCTGCTACCCTCCATGACCTCCCAGGGGACAGGAGTCAGGCTTTATATCCTACCATGGTTAGGGATGATGCAACTATTGGTGTTTCTCTGTTGTCAGGGAGAAATAGTTCTTGTGCAGAATCCCCTCTTCCTATCAAAGCTAGGTCCCCTTCCTCTTCCTCCCACTCCTCCTCCTCTGCTTCCTCCAGTCCCTTGCCAGCACTGGTTTCTGTGCTAGCCCCACCTCCCAAAGAGGAAGAGTTAGGATCTGAAGGAAAGGTGGCAGACAGGCCTGAAGCTCGCCTTCCAACCCTTGATGCTGAGCCAGAGTTGGCTACTGAAATCACAGAGAAGAATAGCAGGAATAGTTGTCCCACTGCTCCACAGCTCACTGTTCCCTCCCCTCCGCCTTCTGCCCCGTCCAAGGTGAAGAGAAGTTCCTCCGCTTCGTCCACCACATCTTCGTCGTCATCGTCCTCTTCATCGTCATCGTCGTCTTCATCTTCTGACTCTGACTCCAGTTCATCTGAGTCCAGTCCCCACAATCAGCCAGAGAAGGAACTTGAGGCTGAGGTTGTAGTAAAACAGTAAGAGCCTGTCTTATTTGGTTTTTCTACCCCTTCCCAACATAATGTCCTAGAGACACTCCACCCCCCTCAAATGGCCATCACCATCTAGATATTCGGATAGAACCTTTGATGTCTTATGTTTGCTTTCAGCATGTAGGTCATCCAGGCTGCTATGTTCAGTTTGGTGTTGCTCTCCTGGCTAATATTCTTCGTTACCTCATTTCCGTTAATCTGGTGGTTCCATATCCTTCTTTCCCTTGTCCTTATAAAATACTGGAAAGTAGTCCTTCCCATCAGAAGCCATCCTTACTTCCCTTCATTGGGCACTTGGAACATGAGGTAAACAGGGCTTGGAGTTGTGGTGCCAGTAATTCCCATGCTTCATTGAAACACCTAATAAAACTGGTTTCTGGGCTGTCTTGCAGAGTGTGTAAGGATGGAAATTAAATTCATGTGTATAGGTTTTTGCTGTTTGTGTAATTCTGCTTTCAGGGTCCTAGTTTTCTGTTTGGGTGACTCTCCCCCTCCCCCCCTGCAAGATGTGGAATGGCAAAGCCAAGCACATGAGAGTGTAAAGTGACTAAGTGGAAGAAATAGGACTGTTCTTGGTTTTTGAAACTCCAGCTGACTTGCAATCCATCCCCCTCCAGTTGATATTCTCTCACTGCCTGAGGGTATCTAGTCCTCCTGTGAGAGAGATGGTCACTTGCATGGTTAGTAATAAAGATGTACTGATGTATGAGTGGAGGGTCTTGAGATGTTTTCTTGCTTGGAAGGAGTAAGCAGCTAAACCTGTTAGAGAATTCTAGAAGAGGCGGGGGTCTAAGGCAACTGGTTCAGCAGCCCTTTTCCATGAGTTTTTGTCAATTTTTGTTTTAAATAGGAAATTTCAGGATACCCTGCTATGATACCCATGTCTACTTCCTTGGTAGTGCTGGCATCCTGTATCTCACTGAGCTTACTAATGTCTTTGCTTTATACACACACCCCTTGCAGGCTGCCAAGTCCAGAGCAGAAGGAAGGTAATCATGAAGAGCAGCCTATTGAATTGGGCAAACATAAGCGACGGTCTCGGAGCTCCAGCAGTTCCAGCAGCAGCTCTTCCTCTTCTTCCTCCTCCTCCTCCTCCTCCTCCTCCTCGTCTTCCTCAGCCTCATCGTCATCCTCATCTTCCTCATCATCGTCATCACCCAAGACTGGACCCCAGGCACAGGCCAAGGTGGCCACCAAAAAGAAACCATCACCAGAGCAGAGGAAGTGAGTAGTGGTTATTAGCAAAGGACTGGGATCCCCATGATGTGAAAGGACAGCATTGACTATGGTTGGAGTTCCTCAGGAGGGGGATGGGGTGGACTGTCCCCTAGCCTGACATGGCACCTCTTCTGTGTGCTTGATGTGGGTTGCTGTTGGCACCATATCCCCAGCAGGAGTGCAGTGTCATAAAGAGAACCTTGGCAGTGGAGTTTTGGAGTATTTGAGAGTGCCAGAGAAAAGAATGAAGGTGAGAAAAGGCAGAAGTTTTATGGGACAGGTGGAGGTGTTTACTGAGCAGGAGAGACCTACACTGAAGGCTGTACTAAAAAAGTCAAGTTCTGCACAGAGTAATCTGAATTGTGGATTTTGCAGTTAAGAAATCTCTGAAGCCTGGACCATGAGGGAACTTGCTTAGCCTGTAATCCTCTCAGGCTTCTGAGGTTTTGTAAGACTTGAAATCCGAGTGGGCAGTTTTTGTCGTTGCAAGCTTAACTTTAAAAGAAAATTAAGATCTTACTGTGATGAATTAAGTTTCGGCTTTCCTGCTTGTGAAGCATACAAAACTCAGAGATACGTGTTTGCTGAGCTCCCATTTAACGTTTGTAGGACTGTTTTCTTTGGGCTAGTGTTGAATGCCATACTAATCAGCCTGTCCTTCCTCCCACCACCTGCTGCCTACAGGTCTCGCAGCCCCCGGAAGCCTATCGACTCCCTGCGTGACTCTCGTTCTCTTAGCTATTCTCCAGCAGAACGGCGCCGGGTTTCTCCTCCAGCCCAGCCACCTTCTGCTCCGAGGGATAGACGCAGGTAGGTATTGTAACCCAGTCTCCCTCCCCATAGTATGTTTGCTTTGAGGTGAGAAGGGATCTGTTTGGAGAGGGAGAAGTATGGGAAACTTGAGGGAGGAGACTCATGTCAGCAACCTTCACACTCTTCTCTAGGGACAGGTCCAGGGACAGATCCTTGCAGAGAAACAGACGAAGCATCAGCAGGTCCCCAGGACGAAAAAGACGACGCACTTCCCCCAGCCCCCGAGCCACCCGCCGCAGAACTTCAAGGTAATGTGTGACTTGTTAATGTAAAAACCTGGTGTCTTCCTTGTCTGTTAACTGCTCGGCACGGCTTATGAGTTGAAACGTCACAATATATGCCAAATCATAATTAATTGAGCTATCCGAACTGAATTGTAAGCAAAAAGCTGCCTTTTCAGATATATCTACTTGTCTAAAATCAAGTACTTCCAAAAAGGAGGCTGGAGAGTATAGGGGGGAGTATTTACTGCTTTCCTAAAACTATAGAGAGACTATACCAATGTTATTAAAGAGATGAAGGGGAGGCTTAATTGTAGAATGTCTTTTCTCCATCTTCCTTCTGACCTCAGACACAGAGAACCAAAGGGCCGGAGGATGGTCTGGAAACCCCACGATGCTGTTCTGTTGCTAAAGCTAAGCAGGTTTGACTGCAGCTTACAGGGTCATGTATAACCTGTATAACCTTGTATAACCTGCCCTGATCTTGGAAGAAAAGTGGGCTTGTGTAAATGTCTTCTCTCCTCTCAAACGCAACAAGGACCTGTTTCATCAATATATGGGAAGGTTCTAATGGGGATAATGGAACCTTTTCTGCTTGTTCCTTGATAGTTGGCTTGCAACTGTATGAGTTTTCCAAACCACTCATGTTGGCATTGTGAAATCTGTTTCCACTCCCTCATTACTGGCCATGTGATGGTTGGTGTCCTAGTTATTCTGCTTCTCCAGAAGTGTTACATGCATACCTACATGTATGTATAAAGTTTCTGCTCAGAGCCGAATAGGCTGCATGAGCAGTATCATTAAAGTAAGTATGTGTAAAGTTCTATAAGAGAATATTGCAGCCTAGCTTCAGGGTCCTTGCAGATGGATGAGTATGATAGCTTGATATTAATCCCCCCCCCCCCATTTTATTGAGCACAGCCTGTGTTTAACTCTTTTCCTTTCCCCTCTCCAGGTCACCCTAAGCCTATTGGAAGGTCTGGAATGCCCTTGCAACCACAGACTTCGTCACCCTGGCCTCCCACAACGCTGTCCCAGGTGGGAAGCCCCCTGCCTCCTGATGCCCACTGGAAACCAGTGCGTGTGTGTGGGGCATCTTCATTTGCCATTGGCTTTTTATTCTCATTAGTTTTTTCCTTCACTGTCCCCTGTCTTTATTGCCCATCATTTGTCGGCAGCTACATTCCCTTCTTCCCTGGACATCTCTGCTCAGCACCCATCAGGATCCACCGCCTCTGCGTTTCTTCTCCTCTTCCTCTTCCAACAGTTGGTGATGTTCATTTTGATTTTTTCCCCCTCTCTCTCCTGTGAGCGTTTTTTTTTTCCTGTGCGTTTTACAGCTAAGATCTTCTGTGTTTCGAGAGAGGGAGTCTTTTTGTTTCTTTAGACATAAAAGGTTTTAAAAAAAACACAAAGGGGGTGGGGGTGGGCTAGGGAGATACGTGAGCTAATCCATTTGATGTAGTGTTTCTCAGGCACCCTTCTCTAAAATGGTGGTGGGCTGTAGGGAGAAGGAAAGAGTGCATGTTGGCTTTGGAGACCTATCACAGTCCCATGTGGAACCTCTGCTGCTCGGCAGCACTTTGTTGCTCCCTGTTGTTCAGGATAAGAACTACATTAGAAGCATCTTTTTTTGAGGAAATAAGTGGTAATCTCTTTAAGTAGAAAGTGGCAGCAGGCTTGACTTTTGAGGGTGGTGAACTTAAGGATTAGACCAGTGTGCCGCCCCTCCCCCAAATAAAAAACAACAACAAAATTTTAATATGTGGTGCTCCTTTTTTCCCTTTTAGCCCTCCCTCTAAACAGACTCTTTTTCATATTGATCAGCTGAGCCAAGTCAGGAGGGGTGGGGGGACTGGACTGGAAATAGGGCAGCCAGGCATTTTATGGGGAAGGCGAATTGAGATTTGCGGGAAAGAAGCTGAGAAACCCTAAATCAGGGAGGGATGGGAACAGAAGTTTCTTCATATTTCTTAAAAGCATTTAATTTTTTTTGATATGTACAGCAAGGAGATTTTTTCTGTCAAATAAAAAAACTTATGAAATGCAGACATTGCTGCTGAGTCCCTGAGACTTTTCTCTCCTCCTGTTTTGGGGTGTAGACTGGTCAGAGGAGGCATCTGTATGTGTGTGGTGGGTTTTCTTTTCCATGTCTCCTGCCATCCAACCCTATGTAAGTTGATGTATTTTCCATATGCTGAAGCTCAGTAGCCTAATGCTACTGTTTCCAGTGTATGAAAATGGTCTCTTTTCACCATTCTACACAGGCACTTTCAATACCACTACTGCTTAAGTGAAAAAGTACACTTGCTGGGTTAAATGCAAAGGTCTTGTTCCTCTAATGGTGGATTCTTCCTCAGGTGGAAGAGGTATGCTTCACTGATGGAAGGTTTCTTGCACCAAAGAAAGGCTGCAGTGTTAGTGGAAGGATACCTTTTGGGACCAGCCCTCAGCCTTAGTATATACTAAAGAACAAAATATAAAGATGAATGAAACCATCCCGATATCCTCTTAAAGACCAGCTTTATCTAGCAAAATCATAAATCCAGCAAATAAAATAAAATCCATGTGTTTGTCTAGAAAGGAATATTTTAAAATAATTGTTGTGACGCTTATAAAGAAGGTCTTTCTGGCCTTGCTGAGCAAAGAACTCCAGAGCAATCAACCCACCGCAGAAAAGGCCTATTTGTTCTCTACCAGTTTTAGATCTCTTGGGTGATTAATGAAACTCTTAAGGTCTGCTGGGAGGCTCAGGGAGGCTCAGTTTAATGGGGAAGGCACGGCTAATCTGGGAAGTAAAATCTTCATAAATTTTCATCATGCAATTTGAAGCATCAGTTTGAGGATATAAATCCCATGTGAAATGATCTCAAAACTGGGTGAACAAAACAGGTCTCTGGAAAAATACTTTATATAGCATCATCAGGACTAGAATAAACAGATGTCCTCTACTGGTCCAGGCACAGGAGGACTTTGACCCCACCCATAGGTGCCTATATCTAATATGGGCTCTCAGTGATGCTGATTGTGATGAACTGCAATGAGAAATGTGTTTCCTGGATTCAGATCCTTACAAATCTGTTCGTTTCTTTATGCAATTGATCCTCGTAGTTTGTTCTGGCCTGCCTTCTATGGTGACCCTTCCCAATATCTGCATTGATGGTGAGAGTACTGTCTGATGGGAAAGTGCCTCTTGTGAAAATGTGCTGGAGTTCTGGGGGTAGTAATGTAGCAGCTTCCCAGCTGTCTTGCCTAATAATAGGCACAAGAGCCTGCTGTTGCCCACATCATTCATTTTGTTGTAGTATTGCTTTTAAAAAGGAAAATGCATTTCTTGCCAGTGCAGCTGCCCAGATCATGTGTCTGTCATTCCGTTTGCTCTGCCATGAATCCCTTAGATTTTTGTTACCGTTCTCTGTGTGAAGTACATTTACCTAGAGAATCAGTTCCTCTTCCCTCCCCCGCCTCCATCTCCACCGGCAGCTTGTTCTGTTTCCTGAACTTCTCTGTGGAAGTTGTTCTGTTGCTAGAGCATATACCTTGCCTTTTTTCTTTTTATGGGACTTCCAGTGCATAGAGTTCCCAAGGGGTATCCCGTGCAAGCACTGATCAGACCCTGAGCTGCATAGCTTCAGCAAAGTGGGCATTTCAAGTGCTCTCCCTCCAGCCAAACCCTGCATTCCCTGTACTTGGAACCTGCTTTTCTTCTTTGTTATGATAGTTTTACTTTTGGGTACCCTTTGCAACACTAAGAATCTATTGCGCGCATGCACACATGTGCGTGTGCGTGCACTCACACACACGCTGCAAAGTATTTACCATTTTTTTGAGGCTGAGTTTTAGTGTTGAGAGCCGTAAAAGCCAAGAGGCCTTTATGGCTCTCAACCAAATAATCCGCAGAGGGCAGGTGCGTGCCTGGCAGAGTTTCTCATTTGCTTCAAACCATGAACCTCACAAACTGCTCTTGAAACATTGCATGTTTTCAAAAACTGGCAGTGCTTTATTGAGGTGGATTTAGTCCAAAGACACCTTGGGCTCATGGAAGTAGGTGTGTGATTCTTTACATCCCAGCTGATGGCTTGTGACTTGACCAGTCCTTTCCTCGTGCTGCCAGCTCTTTGGACCCTGCATTTTCTCTGCCATTCCCGCCCCCTCCCCCCCCCACACACCTGGGCGAGGCAGTTTAAAACTAGCTGCATTTTTCAATGTGAAACAGAAAGCTGCATATCTTGTCAGTTTGTAATTAGGGCTGGAAAAGGGTTTGAAGTTTGTGTTCAGAGCCGCAGGATTGAAAGTAAACCTGCACCAGTTAGTTTCCCTTTCAATCCTCAGTGGACACATTTACATGCAACATAATGTGTGTATCGTATAGAATATCGTTGAACGTATTTCGCTGGGGAAAAGGGTGGAGACTAAGGAATAAGTGTAAGAAAGATTGGGTTGATGGAAACCCCCCCCGTCTTTACTACCCCACTCCCATCTGCCAATTTTTCACTTTGTTTTTCCATGGTCATCAAGGGTAGAAGTGGACTTTCTCAGCTGGAAAAATCTCTGTATGAGATTCTCTGCTAGAGACCCATGATAAGAACGGTGCAGTGGATTATCATGACCAAAGTGTGTATTGTGTGTTCACATGCATTCAGGTGGATTGATGCAGTGGATTTACTTTAGTACCCAGGGGCCCAAGAAGTCTCTGCTTTAGTATCTTGGTGTCCTAGGGAATGGTCGAAAGGCACCTTGGTAGCAGCTGAGGTGGTTTGGGTCTAGGCAGTGTGTGGATCTTGGGAAACCTTCATGAATGCTGCCCAAATCTACGATGGAAGGAAGTTGGGATAAAAATGAAAAGAAAAATAGAAATTGAGCGCCTCTGGGCCCTATATTGTTGCACACCACTGTCAGAGGGTGGCTGTAGTGTACTGCTTGATGCCTAACGAAATGTAAAAGAACCATGCTGGTGAAATCTTGACGACCCCTTCTGTCCCCCGCTTAGTGCATAAATACAGAAATACAAATGTGATAAGACTTCATTACTGATTTTAATAATTCAGATTTAAATACATCCAGTGATACTGAAGACCCCTTTTAAATTACATTCCCCACAGCTAGTCGCTGTCAAGCAACGAGGGTGATCCTTTACTGAAGATAACCAAAATGGCAAAACTCATTACAGGGCCTGGAGGGGAACTAAGGCTTTTAGACAAAGGAAGGCAAATATTACGGAATTTGGACTCAAGACAGAGATATGTGTGTGGGTGGGAGGAGAAGTCATCCTGAGGAAAGTGGCAGCAACATTTTGTGAAGAAAAGAGCACTGACAGAATAACTTCTGCACATCTGTAATGGTGCAAAAACACTGTTTTCCCTTGATTTTTTTCTTTCTCCCACATCACATTTGACTTAATCAGGTCTGGGTTTATCACAAGCATTAAAAATTGCTTAGGCTCTCATGCAGTTGCCATTTGGTGGCGGGGGGGGGCGGGGCAGATGGTGTATGTACTGGGCTGATGTGATAGGTGTGTGCGTGTTTCAAACATTAAAGTACATCTTTTTAAAGGCAATTCTGTTAATGCTTCCATCTTGCCCCCTCTCTGGGCGTAGCTGCCATTGTCCCATGTTCCTGTGCTGGGCTCCTGTCCTCCTCGTTGCCTCCGTTGCTCACAGTACACTCATCCATAAAGTAGGAAACACTACACTTGGACACGAGCGTTTAGTAGTGCTTTCTACTTTATGGATGAGTCCACTGTCCTTAAGTGTAGCTGCTGGCCGTGACTGGCTTGCGTCTTCATCCGTCTCTGAAGTTTCTGAGCTGGTTCCTAGTCCCCCTTCTTCCCCATCTGCTGGCAGCTCCCTGGTTGTGAAATAACAGGGAGACACTAGCAGGAGGAACAGGTTGACTTACGAAATCAGCCCTGTCTTGTGGGTTTAATCAAAACAGCATTTTCACATTAGGAAGGAAAAAAAAGAAAACATTTCTGTCCCTCAAATGGCTCACAGTCTTAAATCAGGCTTATGCTGCTTGAGAGAACAGTGAACAAACCTGTAAATAGGTGTATCTGTACATTTCATATACAGGAATTTTAGTTTTTTCCTATAATACCAATTACTGAGCTTATATGAGTCTATCTTCTGCTACTCTTGTGCACAGGTACCTACCCTTCATGCTGAAAGTTTATTCACTTCCCCAGTTTGTGCTGAAAGAGAGAGAGAGATGGGAGGGCAGAAGTGCTTCTACCAAACAGCCTATGAGGTAGCCCTTACATAAGGCTATTTTGGGGGAAGTAAGCAAGCCCCAGGTCCCATGATGTTAGATATACAGGTTAGGGATGGTGGTGACACTCATAGCCCTGCAGTCTCTTCCCAGAGGGAATGTTTGAAATCCAGTTAAAAAAATGAATGCAGAAATATTGTGATAGGAAATGTGTTGGAATTTCCTCTCTGATCAGCGCCTACAGCATTTTGCTTCTCAGCTGTCCAAAGGCCTTAAATGACTTTGATTTTCTTTCTCACTACCTGTAATGCCAGGATGTCTAGCTCAGGACAACAGTTTGATGCCTCATTAAAATGCACTTTTTCTGTGAAAACTTGAATGCATACACTCTCCAGTTGAATTTTAGAATGTCAACTCATGAGACTTGTTTTTATTTTTCTTTGGTACTCTGTAAAGCACCGTGCACATTAATAGCAGCAGCAAATAAGCATAAGCAGCTGTGGAATAGAATACCTAATCTCTTCCCAGCTGCCTCATAAAGTTGGACAATAAAAATCTGGAGAATTCTGGTATATGTAATACATGCTAATTTTCAGACCTTGCTTCCTTCATTAGTAACATGCCTTTCTCCCCAAAGGGGACACAAAGCAGATGACATCATTCTCCTCACTTCCGTTTTTATCCTCACAACAGTCTCCGTTTTTATCCTCACAACAGTCTCTTTTGGTGCCAAGACTCTGGAACGCCTGGTGCTATATTTGCAAGCTTGTAGGGCTCAGGTGAAAACGTTTTTATTTTCACAAGCCTTTGGTTATCCACTGCTATCCATTTAGTTACACTGCCTTTCCGACCCAGGGGGACCCAAAGTGGCTTAGACAATTCTCTCCATTTTATCCCCACAAGATAGGTTAGGCTGAGGTTAGGCTCAACGAGATCTGTGGTACAGTACAGATTTGAAGATGGGTCTCCCAGCTCCTAGTTTGACACCTGAACCACTATGCAACACCATACTTGGTGGCAAAGCCTGACCTGAAGTTTCCCCATGCTTGAACCAAAGGACCTTTTCCCTCACCTAAGAACTCAGGTCTTCCTTCCCGCTCCCCTGTCTTAATTTATCCGCACCATTAGACCACACTGTCTTGTCTATAACTTTTTTAAAACTAGATGGAATTTTGTGGAAGATGTTACAGGTTAGTGTTCTTAGAGTTTTACATGAAACAGCCAGCAAATATTAGCAATAGCACATTGAGTAAAGAATGAGATAGAACTTTAATAAAACCAACCAGGGGAATTTCGCGACATGCCATTCCCTGCTCTCTGACTCCTCACTCTGAAATATTTTTTCTTAGCAGAGTTAAAGATTGAATTATATTTGGTTCTGGGATTATGGAGACTGAAGTGTAGCTCAGGGATTTGGAGCCTTTTTTGTGGAGAAATCTTTGCTGCTACTTGTGGGACAACTGAAAGATGAGTGATATAGGCATTCAGGGACGCAGATAGAAAGGTAGAGGATTTTGTAAATCTGCTGTAAAATGTTACTGTGTCATTTCAAAAACCAGCTCTTTGCCTTATAGAATATAGATCTGTACATAGGTCAGTAAGTTTAAAAGGCCAGAATCCAAAGAACTATAAAATTAGTTCTGTCAACCTAAGGAGGGCTTTAGACTTGGTTTTTGAAACAGCACCTGGTGTCACTTGGCAAACTACTTTTGAAACTGGAATTTCACAAAGCAATGTTTGATATGGCTTTGGGAACATTTAAGGGAAAACCAAACATTGTGCAAGAGCCTTCCATGAAGCTAAATAGCTGTATGGATCCTTGCCCACAAGCACTCCATTTTTAATACAGTTATTTTAAAAGTTCGACTTTTCCCTAAATTACAAATACAGAGTTATAATAGTCGCCGTATGACATTATAGCCGATCACTAAGATGAGAAGTCTTCCAGGTAGGGATTGTAATACAGCCCTTCTTTACTCCTGATCAGATTAACACAGCAAAAATACAGTGGCAGAAAACGGGGGGTTGCTAACATTGTATGATTGCCCTCTCCGTGCTGCCTCCCATTCCCCTGTATTGCTGTTTATTAAACATGACGTGTGTGAGCTGCATACTTGGTTCATAATGCCTGATCATACAGTAGAAAGCTTGGCTGTTTCATTGGTTATATATAGAAATACCTTAATATCGACACTGCCAGAATGGCCAGTTTTAAGCTTCAAAACTTAAGACTTACCAAGCCAAACCTCGACAAATTTAGGCTAACTGCCCGAAGCTGCAAAGATAGAGAGAATGGGTGTTTGGCTACTACACATGGCTGGTAGCCTGTAAGTAGGCAAGCATAAGAGCCCACAGATTGTTGTGGGCCTGCCAGAGGGTTGGTTTTTACCTTGTTTTTGCTGAACTATGTCAAGCTGGATGTAAGCCCTCTTTGTCTCTGTATGGTGACAGAGGCCTGTGGTGTGCAGACTAGTCTTAATGGCCTATTGGAGTGCAGGGAGAAATTACATCTTACATCCAGACTAAAATGACAGTGTTCTAGAGATTTTGTTCTGAAAGTGTTGGCAGTTTAATTACTGTAAATGTAGTGGTTTAGGGATGAAATAGCCACCCCCATAAAATGTACATATTTATACACAGTATGGTCATCCTCTTTAATGGTTCTGTACCCTATATGCTATAGGGAGAGCTGTGTGGTGGTGTGGTTCTGTACCCTATATGCTATAGGGAGAGCCGTGTGGTGGTGTGGTTAAGAGTGTCAGGCTAGAATCTGGAAGATAAATTCAGGTACCTATTCTACTGCTCTCTTCCTGACCTTGGGCCAGTCACCGTCTCAGCTTAACCTACCTTATAGGTGGTTCTGAGGATAAAATAGAGGGAGAGGAGGACAATGTCAGCTGCTTTGGGTCCCCATTGAGGAGAAAAGCAGGGTATAAATGAAGTAAGTAAATAAAGTATTCTTATATTATCAGCAAAGTTTGTTGCCATAAAATGGCAGTGTCGTAGGAGGCTCTACTCTGAACTGGTGAAATGCTTTATGGAGACAGATGCACTAATAGACAGATCGGGATTAAAAATTAGCAACAAACTGCTGTCATACCTGAAATAGCCCAGTCCTGTGTATGTTTACTTGCAAATAACCACCGCTGCATTCAGTAGAACGTCACCCCCAGATAGATATGCGCAGCATTGCAACCTCAGTGTGGTAGTCAGTCGTAGGAAATGGTGATGCAAGTATTTGCAGTCTGGCTGGGCTGTAGTCCTTTGTGCCCATCTTTATTTACCATAGACACATTTCTAAAGATCACTCATGACCCAATCTTTATGGATCAGGCTGTTAGTGATCTTTCAAAACTTTCCACAGTAAAGCCAAAAATGTTTAAATAAGCGATTCGCTTTGCAACAATGATACTTGGCTATACATTTGATTCCAAATAATCAGTTATTTAAAGCTACAAAATGCTCTCTTGTTCTAATATGTTGGAATATGTTCTATTTAAATAAAAACAAACAGCGCCTTGGGGCATCTTAAAACACAGGGTTTTTTTGTGTGTGTGCATAAGCTTTAATGGACTAGTACTCACTTCATCAGATGCATAATGCATCTTGCTTGGAAATTATGTGGAGCCTTGAGTGTCTTAAATCTGATTATACAAATTGCCCAGATTATACATGCTCTGTGTCCTTTAGCCCTCTGCCACCTCTCTCTCTGCTTGCAAGCCTTCTTTGGGGTTTAGATAAGATCGTTCGGGCATTAGTTCTAGTATCTTGCTTTACAGCCTGCAGTATATTTCATAAAATGCCCTTTTCCTGTTCCCTTTTGAAGAGTGCTTGCATTATTCTGCAAGGGCAGCAGGGGGCACCATTTCATAACCTTTTTTCAAATAGTCTCCCATGCTTACCACTTGAAAAAACCCAATATAGAATAGCAGTCTGCTTTTACCCCCACCCAGGCCACATCCAGCTCTGCTGCCCGTCTTTTCCTGAGCTGTGGAAAGCACTTCATGTTCTTTGACAATACCTTACCGGCCGTCTTGATCCATGTAACGGTCTTTAAAATAGGATTAGGGAAGCAAGCCCCTCCTACCCTAGTAGGGACCCCTGCTTGGCCGAATTTCAACAAGAGCCTTGTGTGCAAAGGGTGTCGGGCCTTCTATTTCCAAACATATCTGCGCTGAAGGAGAGTTGCCCATATCTGCATAGAGGGAGAGTTGCACTACAATGAAAAAAATGGGGAAGAGATGTTAAGAAGCAGAACTGGACTTCTTGTTTAAATCATAAACGGTTGAATAGGCTTGAAGCCATTTCCTAACCACGCAGGGCAATCACCCAGAGCTGCAGCAAGTGCTCAGCCTCGTAAGTGTGAGTATGTGCCCAACGGCTGTGCAGCTGCCATGTTTCACCTTGCATAAGCTATCCATGTGACTTGTGTTAACTTCCCCATTCTCGCTTCCTATTCTCTCAGCATGCTGGCAGGGTGGGTAATTCTAAGGGCTTGTAAGCTGATGCCACCTCCACCCCGAATCCTTGCATTTCTTAACAAAACATTTTACTTATCAGACGAAGTCTTTCTCAGCAAAAAGAGGATCATTTGGGACTTTAAAGGCTGGCTTAAACACATTGTAAGCATTTGCAGACTAGAGTTCATTTCGCTAGACATACAGTGGCCCTAGCATTTCCAGTTTTTCCCATTACTGACTATGAAATAATATATAATGTATATTTATATAGCTGCCACCTTGAAGATACCCTTTATGCAACTGGTAAAGTGGGTGTTAGTCCACTAAACCTTTTGCTGCAAGTCTTTAGTGCCATATAAAGTGCTATAAGCCTCTTAAAAATATATATAATTCAGCAGTGCTGGCTCATTTCATCATGCTTTCCCTCCCACCCCGCAAATCCCCTTTTACCACCAGGTTCTTTGCCACAGTTTTCCGCAGAGCTGATGATACAACTCGAGGAGTTCTAGACAATCATACCCACCCTTCATAGAATTGTGCACTTTCTCAAAGAGTTCTGGTTCCTAGCCACCTCATATTCTTTAGGCAAACCCTCCCTATCTCCTGTATTCAGAATAGAACCCAAGAGTCTTGGGTAGAACCCCCTTCCCTTCTTAACCCTACCCCATGGGGTCCTACCAGCCCATAGTCATCATGAAATACTACCTCTTGCCTGGTTGTCATTGATTGTTCCAAGTAGATTGGTCGCCTGTTGAAGTAGAAAGGTGGAGACGGCAGCGCGTGGCGCATTTATGGAGAGTTTGGACCCAGCCCGCTTCATATCCCCTCCCACTTGGAGAGATAAATCACATGACCATTGCTATCTCTCCCCTCCCTGTCCCAAACCACAGGAAACGATGAGGCCTCTTTTCTCTCTTAACTGGGGCAGGAAATTGCAGCCACCCCCCAAGCTCAGAGTTTTGCATCCTCTTCTCTCCCCTACCACCCCTGCTCGGATGAAATGAGCTGTGGTTAATCTATTTGGGGTGGGAGTTGGTGATGGCTGTTAGCTTTGGCAGGTTCCAGTAGACAGAACAGATCAAGAGGGTTGCGGGGGGTGCTGCCACCTGCATCCTCTTGTAAAGTGTATGAGAGTATGTTCGTCATAAAGGCCTGGCTGTAGAAACATCTCATGGAATAGTTGTGTTCTAGCCTCTTTTTGTTGAGTTGTGTGTGTATAGACCTGTTCATTTGGGCCCATCAGTGGTCATTTTCATGGATATGCAACGGTGACTGACTTGTGAGCATCTTTGTGCTAATGATTGTTGGCTTGTATGTGTCTGATCTCTCATACATCTTTGCAGAGACTGGCTTGAGTTTCATGATAAATGTCTTAATAGGAGGCATTTCTGTGAGTAGCAACGAATCACTGTTGTCTTTCTGCTGCTGCATGAAATGTTCCCCAAAATTCTCCTGGAAGACGGGAAATCCTCAGGGACAGCATGAAGGGCAATTATGGGTCTGCAGTGGGAAGAGGAAATTGCGGAAAGTTACCCCCCCCCCTTTCATTAGCAGAATTTTACTCTGGGATTTAAGCCACTGACTTGTATGGAGTGATTTACTAATATGGCTCGTTTATGCAGCTCACATACAGGTTCACATGTGCACCCTTGAACTTCTTGCATGCATTCACATATGCATTTCTCCTTAGGGTTTTGAAGCAAGATTGCTGGGATGTGTGGGAAGCTTGTGATAGAGGGGGAAACTCTTTGCTCATCTCTTGTATGAGTGTTAAGGGAGCTTTGGATTACCCTGGAGTGAATGCAACTTTGTGTGTGCTCTTAGTCTTTGTGTAGATACTTGGAGGCAATATAGCAAACATGGAGATGGAGAGAACCTGCAGTTTTGAGCCCCCACTCTTCTGGCTGCTGTTTTGTTTGGGGCCTAGTGATGATTTGGGGTGATACTTTTTGTCTTTTTGGTAGAGGTTTTTCTTCTCATCCAGTTATCTTCCTATTCAGGTGGATCTCTTTCTGTATTTACTTCTGTGGTTTCCTTTTGTCCAGGGGTCATTTCGTAGAAAAAGAGCTGGAGGAACTCATTAGCATAACATGTTAGCATAACTCATTAGCATATTCCACACCCCCTGACATCACCTATCTTGGCTGCTTTGGACCCAATCCTGGCCATTCAGGGCCGAAATGGGGCCCAAAATGGCAAAAAAGGGCTGAAAATGGCCGAAAAGGGGCCCAAAATGGTCAGGATTAAGGCTGCCAGCCTCCATGTAGTGGCTGGAGATCTCCCGGAATTACAACTGGTCTCCAGGTCACAGAGATCAGTTCACCTGGAGAAAATGGCTGCTTTAGGGGGTGGATTCTATGGACTTATGCCATGCCGAGGTCCTTTCCCTCCCCAAGCCCCACCTTCTCCAGGTTTCACCCCCCAGATCTCCAGGAATTTCCCAACTTGGAGCTGGCAACCCTAGTCAGGATTGGACCACTGCTGAACAGGAGCGTGATCCACCACCCATCAGAGGCCCAATCCGGGCCATTTCGGTCCCAATCCAGGATGAAACAGGCCCAAAATGTCCGAGAGCCAGGTGGGCGGGGCCACCTGACATGTGACCTCTTTGGGGAACTGCTGGAACTGCGTTCCTGTGTGTTCCCCCTCGAAATGAGCCCTGCTTTTGTCCATCCCCTGGCAGTGTCCCTTCTCTTTCATTTGGAGATCCCTGGGCCTACAGCAAAAGTTTTCCACCCTCCTTGCATTTGCCTGCCGTGGGAGCTGCACACATTACTGTTGGGGCATACAGTGGATTGACTAAGCTTGGTGAGCTCCGATCGAAGCCTGCACCTAGAATGCATCCTAGCAATTCCTCTTTGGAATTTGATTTCAGAGGAGAGATGCTAGTCATGGATGAACTCTGTTTCTGGCAGCATGTGCAGGAGTGCTAGAGACTCTTTGAGGAGTATCTGAGGAATCCCAGAATTCCTAAGCAAGCAGATTGAAAAGCAGTGGTCTTGGGGGAATGGGATGGGAATGGGGAATGCTTCCGCTCCCTCTTTAAATCCAACTGGGCAGACTTATCTAGCAGATGGCTTCTTCATTCCTATCCACCTTCCCGTCCTCCACTTACAGCCCATGGTGATGTGATTCTCTGTACTTAACACGCAACCTAATTCTGTTGTCTGGCCCAAATCCATGACTTGTGGTTGGAATTAATGTAGGAGCACAAACTGGCTTCATTTGCCTAGTTGCATGGTAATGGAGGGGGCTGCAGAATCCAAAGTTTATGCTCAACCTGTAGAGGCTCTTGAGTTTCAGTAAGAGTTCTGAATAGTATTGAAGTGCATGAAAAATATGGTGGGGTGAAAAGATGGGGCTAGTTTTGTAAGGGCTGGAAACTGTGAAGGGGGTGGCTCATGGAACACTCTGCTGTTCAGATTCAGCAGAATGTTGTGGGTTTTTTTCCTCTGCAGTCATCACACCTAGAAGTAGCTTTGCTACAAATTTAAATTGGTTTGAAAGTGACTTAAATGGTAAGTCTTTAACCCAAACAACACTCTTAAATTTTTCCAAATTCTCTTGTTTCTCTTCAGATAGTGTAAATCTTTTGCCTTTAACAACCCTGAAAATCATAACTTTGAGAGAATTTGGTGAGTTGGTAAAGATTATTAGCCCCTAGACAAAGCGGTAATTCCCAGGCTCCCTTGGTTGGAAGCCAGGTTTGAAATAGGTTTAAATTTGTAACAGATAAAGGTAATATTTATATAATGCTGGAGGGGAAGGGTCTGAAGTCCTTCACATAAATAACTTGTAATATTTACAACAACCCTGTAAGGTAGGTCCAGCTCTTTTAGCCCCATTTTGCAGATGGTGGACTGAGAAAGGCTGCCTAAGACCACTTAGTGAGCTAATAACAAAGGAGAGATTCAAACCTAGGACATTGATTCCTAGCTCAGCCACTAAATTAAAATTTATCTCAAGCAATTAACTAAAGATAATGGAGAGATTTTGGGGATTATGTTCTAAGCTGCTTCTCTTCGTGTAGATTTCCAGGACTTCTGCATGTAAGTAATGGGACTTGATGTGAAGTGTGGTATGCCTGCATTCTTCAAACAAGATAGAGTTTGCATTCTTGAAACATCTTCAAGTTCTAAGAAAGAAGCATCTCAGTGAAGAAGCTTGAGAAGAATGGCTTTTGAGAAGTTACTTGATTACAAATCAGACCACTGGTCTCTTTAGCATTGTAATTTCTGCCCTGAGTGGCAGCAGCTATCCAGGGCTCTGGGCAGAGTTTTTCCCAGCACGTGCTTCTGGAGATGCTAAAGTTTGATCCTGGGCATTTCTGCATGCATGTCCTGTGCTGCACCACTGAACTGTGGGTTCTACTCATAGGGCCATTATTTACTTGATTTATAGCCCACTTTTCCCCCAATGAGAACCCAAAGTGGCTTATAGCATTTCCCCCTGCTCCATTTCATCTGCACAACAACCCTGTGAGGAATGTGAGGCTGGGAGTATGTGACTGGCCAAGCATTTGTGGTAGAGCGAAGATTTGAACCTCAGTTTTCCAGATCCTGGTCCAACTCTCTAATGACTGCACCACGCTGCTCTGTAAAAGACTTATCGTAGTACCTCTAGCAGCACGCCCAGCATCTCTCTCTGTTCAAAGGAAGAGGGCTCAATGTAGAGCTTTTCTGTGAAAGTCTCTCTCTACTACCAGATGAACCAAGACTTATCTTGAATGTTCCTTATTCCAGAAGGTTTCTTTTTGTTCTGTGCTGAATGAGTCACAGCCCTGTTTTCCCCCCCTGCATAGCCAGTGAGGTCATGTTGCACTATCCCAAGGTTCTTCCCTGTTCTGCTTTCTGGGGAGGAAGTCCTCGTCCAGGGGTGAGCATGGACGCTCTTGGGTGGGTGGGAAGGACATCTCTTTAGGTAACGCTCACATTACTATAATTCAGGCCTTCTGCCCACCCCTCCCTTTAACTCATTCTCTTGTTGAGAACAGGGCTGGAATTAAAATGTGTTGGGGGTTATTAGAAGTAAAAGTGCAAAAAGTGGCTTCCATACATTTTTTTAAACATTTGTTTCCCTGTTTAGTAATGAGGTTAACTCCAATCACTGGTTTAGGAATTAGATGGATAGCTCCAGTGTTTATTTTCAATAAGAAAGAAAAGAAAGGTGCTGGTATTGCAGAAAGAGGTGTCAATACTATGTTCTGGCATGTACCGCCATGGGGAAAAAGCCCCTGTGAGTACTCATTCCATGCAGCTCAGTATCTCTAGTTTTTGAGAAGTGGCTTTTCCGGAGAAACCAGCAACTTGTCCTTTTTCTTACTCTTGCTGTTTCCTTTGCTCTTCTTCCTCACTCTCCCCACCTCCCATCTCCCTGGCAACACAGCATTATTCAATCTCCCCAAACGGTGGTTTTCAGATCTTACCAGAACATCCTATCTGATGAGCCAAGAACTTGTTTCTCTCTTCGAGTTAAAAATGGTCATTGCAGTTGAAATATCTGGGCCCTTGACAAAGCAAAGTGTTCCCTTTCTGGCTTGTATTGGTCATTCTCATGTTAAAAACAACTGCTTAATCCCAAAAAGGTTGTTATAGAGGTATTGTCGAAGGCTTTCACGGCCGGAGAATGATGGTTGTTGTGGGTTTTCCGGGCTGTATTGCCGTGGTCTTGGCATTGTAGTTCTTGACGTTTCGCCAGCAGCTGTGGCTGGCATCTTCAGAGGTGTAGCACCAAAAGACAGAGATCTCTCAGTGTCACCTGAGATCTCTGAGAGATCTCTGTCTTTTGGTGCTACACCTCTGAAGATGCCAGCCACAGCTGCTGGCGAAACGTCAAGAACTACAATGCCAAGACCACGGCAATACAGCCCAGAAAACCCACAACAACCATGTTACAGAGGTCTTTAGATGTCTCTAGGGTTTTTTTCCCCTCCGCCAAGAGCAAGTTCCTGGTTCTCACAAGGTGGTGGTTGCTCAATAAGAATATGTAACGGCTGTGCCTGTGGCCCTATGAACCACTGTGAGCAGCTGAGGTGGTGGGTTGGGTGGGACAGGGTGGGAAGACGGTGGGTCCTCCACAGAAAAGGCCTTTGCAGAGTTGGTTCTCAAAGCGGGGAGGCTGGGCTGGAAATGATGGCTGGTTCTTTGCTCTGTGACTCCATAGAGGCACCTTTAGTCTGTTCCTTTTGTCACTGAGTGGTTGTTCTCTTCCTTCAGACGCACAATTTGTGCCTGGTGAAAAGGAAGTGATCGTTCCCTGGCAATCACCGCCAGATCGCAGATCTGCATTGGGAGCTGATTACCAAAGTTGAAATCTCTGTTGATTTCAGCACGGAGAAACTGATCATGACAATATTTGGGAACTTCGTTAATTGAAGCTCTCTTTTTTACTGGTTGTAGTGGTATGATAATTTTAGAACGTGGGACTGAATGGTTCTGTAAAGGCTCCCCCCCCCTTTTAGATGGTAATGGGATTTTCATACACTCAGCTACAGCCTACTTTGGGGGGTCTCAAGCTTCCATCTCAAGTCCACACTTGCCGGCTTTGTAGTCTGGTTAATTAAAATGTTGGGACTCTTTGGCCAGAGGAGGTGCACGCTGGGCCAGCCTGGCATGTGGTGGGTATTGTTGGGAGTGGGGAGATGTGAATTGAAATCTTCAACCACAAAGCTCATCTTGGTCAGTTGCACACACTCTCAGCTTAACCCACTCCACAGGGTTGTTAAGAGGGTAAAATGGGAGTTGAGGTGTGCACCCCTGAGCTCCTTGGAGAAGGACAAGGTAGAAAAAGATCTTGATTTAATTCATCACTAAATTAGATAATCCTTTACATTTATTGTTTCCCTCCCCATCTGTGGGCAGCAGAGAGCGAATCGAGTTTAGTTAAGATACTTGGTAAGTGGAACATTTGCCTTCTGATGATTTAAAAAAGATGGATCTTGCAGGTCCATTCTGCGAATTGCAGCACCTTCTGTTGACACACAAGAGGCTGAACTCCTTGTGTATGGGGGGAGGGCAGATAGCAAGACACTGCCTCATATGTTTGCTTTTCTGGGGATGGTATAATATGAAACAAGTTCCTCTCCTTCTCACTCTTCTAAACCAGTTCATGTACTGCTATCACATCTCCTGACCCCTTAGCTAATGAGATATACTGTGGAGACTGTTAAGACCTGGTTTGAATCCCTTCCTGGCTAGGAAGGTGTAGTCGGGTGACTATGGGACAATCACTCTTTACCTGATTTATCTCAAGATGTTATGGTGAGAATAACTTGGATAGTTGATAGGATAGGACCATATCCCCCAATAGTAGGCTACCTCATTATTTTCATTTTTGGGGTGGAGCTGCAGGGACAGTCACATCTGAGCTGAAAGTTGGGCAGGTAACACATTTTCTCAAGTAGATGTTCTCAATTTCATGTTCAGAATCCTTGGGTCAGGAAAAACATTTTCTGCCAGATTGGATTTTGTGTCATTCTAGTGTGCAGGTGGGTAAAAGCTCATCGCCTTCTTTCATAGCATATGATTTTGTTTTGAAACATTTAGAGTCCTTTTGTTACAGCTGCCCCTTATCTAATATTTTACTGGTGATAATGGGTAACACACTTGTTATATATGCTTGTAACAATGTAACATGCTACTCTTCAAGGCCTACCACCACATTGCTGAAGGAGACTTTCACTGTCTGTAGATGCTGCATTAATTTACTCGGTGATAGTGGCACTTGCTGCAGAGCATGAAACTGCAGGCTGTGCACTGCATCGCACATTAGTATTCGTGTATCTGCGCAAATGAGATACATAACCCCCAGACATTTTTAAAAGCGAAATTTAGGCTTTGGCTCAGCTCTGTGTGAACATGAGGATAAGGATATTGTGGAAGTTTAAAACAGAATGTTTGCTATAGCTAATGTAGATTTTATTTTCAAATTACACAAGAAAAGTAAGACTCGGTTTTAGAAATGCATTTCTACAGTGCCATTGATGTATATTGCCCTTTGCATAGTTCCATAAGCCAAAAAGAAAGAGAAATTTTTTAAAAGGCAGACTCCAAAAAGAGAAAGAAAAAGGAAGAAAAGGCAGACTCCTACATTTGAGGGGGGAAGATGGAAGTGAGGAGGTGAAAGGGTTAAGCAAAAGGAATGAATTCTGTTAAAATTGTACAGAAGACTGTACAAAGTTAGATGATTGGCCCATCTAGCTCAGTATTGTCTTTCCACTCTGACTGGCAGTGGCATTGTGGTTTGGTTGCCTCTTAGAAGCATTCTAACAAATGTATTATTTGCACTTTCAGTGTGCTATAATGACAGTGAGAACTGGAGGGTTGCATTTATTCTACATGAATTAACATGGAGAAGAAAGGTGTTTGTATATTTGATTATTTTTGTCCCCTGCCTTTTTCCCCAATGGGGGCCAAAACCAGCTTACATTGTTCTCTCCATTTTATCCTCACAACCACCCTGTAAGGTAGGTTAGACTGAGAGTGTGTGATGGGTCCAAAGTCACCCAGCAAGATTCCACGGCAGAGTGGGGATGTGAACCTGGGTCCCTCACATCCTAGTCTGACATTTAAACCACTACACCGTACTTGCATGTTTGATAACATGAACCAGGAGGGATGTGTCTCTGTTTTTTCAGTGCTTGATTTCCCGTTGTGGTAGCTCGGCCTGAGTACGTTCTTAGGAGTTGTCTAATTTCTTCCTCAAACACATTTAACCACAGATCTTTGGACTGCCATTGGCAAGGCCTTCTGCAGGCAAGTTCTAAAACCGTGATCCCAATCCACGGTTCTCACTGGAGATCAGGGTGCACCAGTACTGAAGGGAGGAAATCTGTTTGAAAATGCTGTAGCCTGCTTGGGTCCTGTAATGGGCTGTTGGAGGGGAACTCTGTGCAGCTAATTTAAATGCTGCAGAAATTGCAGGAGATATAGTTGGAAGAACTGCCTGCTCTTTTCCATGAAAAGCTTGCACAACAAGCCCTTTTCTTAGTATGCTGGCTTGCAAGGCTAGCAATTGAACCATTGTCTATTTCCCTCGGGAGACTCACATTTGGGTGTGTTTTCCTTAATTTGAGGCATCCTGCAGGGAAAAACCTTGCTCACTCGTAGAGTACAAGTTCCCTTATCCACAGACAGACTGCGTGTTAATTCATTTGCTGTGTGCACTTATCATCTGTCAGGCAAATGTATTTCAAGGGCCTACGAACTCCTAGCCATCGCTTTTTCTGCAGGTTGTAGAATGCCTTCCTACAGGCATGTTCTGGCTTTCTCCCCCTCCTTCCTTTTGGCTGGCAGACTTCACAAGGCTTTTCCCATCTGTGTGATTCTTACTGTGATAATTCTAAACTTATGACCAGTGACTTTGGAGGCACTTCTAGCAGTTCTAAACAGTATGCTGCCACTGCTGTGTTTTATGACTGGTAAATGTTTTGTGGCAGTTTAGGATTTTTTTATCCTAGTTTTGTCAGTAGTTTTGAATACTCCCAAATGTGTATCCCTAAATAAGCCTTATATTGGCAGCCTGTATATATGCAGTCATACATGTGTATGTTAGCAGAGCTGCAAAGGTAGTCAGTGGGGTACATCTATCTTTTTTATTTCATGGAGTGCAGCCTTCTCATCTACTCATGACTCACTGTAACACTCTTCTAGCACCTACCTGCTGGGAAGCTGAGCAGACTACTTCTGTGTCATCCATGTCTCTCTTATTTTGCTTCTAGTTCCTTTTGTGGAGAGTTATCAGCCCAGCCTGGGAGGTGGAACTGCACAGACCCAGAAATTAGAAGAGATGGGTCAACCACATCCTGCCCAGAGCATGAGCGAGAAAGGAAAGGCGCGTACGCAGCACTCAGCTTGGCTCTGCTGCTTCCAGGCGGGTGTCGCTCCTCCCCTTACAAATTCACAGTGTCTCTCCCCCTCTTTCATTTGGGCCTCCCACACCCACATTGCAACTGCCCTATGGAAAAGGTCACAGCTTTGTAAGGCAGCCAGTCATGTATTTTCTTAGGTTGAAAGAAATGGGGGAAATAAATATACACACTCTATGCCCTCTCTTTTACAAGGGAAGTTGTGAGGAGAAAATGGGAGAATTGGGGACTAAGATAGTGAAGAGCTATTTGAAGGAGGGGAAACCACATAAACTCTCATCGTTACTCTTAGTTTTTTTTAAAAAAATCCTGCCTCTCTCTCCAGGGAGCTCAGGAATCAGGTACATAGTTCTTGTCCCTGCAACAATCCTGTGTGGTAGGCATGGCTGGGAATGAGTGACTGGTCCAAGGGCACCCAGTGAGCTTTGTGGCGTCCATCTGGTCCTAATCGGGTGTTCTAGTTTTCATGCCTGTGCCCTAAGCCAGCCCAAGGCAGATGCATTACGGCCAATGGAGAGAACATGTGGTGATGCTTCCATTGAACTTAACCTAAGGTAGCTTTCATCTGTCCCCCCCTTCCCACCTGCTATGTCCAAAGTAAGCTGCAGTTTAACTTCTGGATCTTCTTTACTTCTATGTAGTTCCTCAGTCAGCACCTAGTTTTAGAGGAGGCTGGTAGTCTTGATCCTCTGACGTGCACGTTAGCCTGCAAGTTCCTTTGCCTCAATCCATTCCACCTCGTTCTCTCTGGCTTAGTATTTCACTGCTGGATTAGACTAGAGAGTTTCTAAGTCTTGACCACTCATCCTGGTGCACCCATGCCAGAGAATGACGTGGAAGAATAAACCAACGCCTTCACAATGCCAGAGGGAGATTCCCATTTTGAATGTTCCTTTGCGTTTAAAAAGAAAACAACTTCCCCACTAATAGAAAGCTAGCATACCAACCCAAGAGGTGAGGGTGGACCTTCCTCCTGCTGTGCTGGTCTGTTTTTAGGGAGGTTTTTAAAAAAAAATGCAAAGGAACATCCGAAGCTGAAATCACCCGCTTGATGCATCACAGTCTGCTACCTCATTTTCCTGTTTGTGTGAATCAGGCTTCAGTTAGCAGCACATGCACACAGCAGCTATCGCCATTGATCCCCCATTAGTTTCTGCTGCTGCTGCTCCTTCCTGTGGTGGCCTTGTTTCTGGATGTTGTTGCATCAAACTTGCTGATTAGTTTACGGAAACTGCAAAAGAAATCTAATGATCCTCCTTTTGCTGTCTTTGTACTGATGCCAGTCATTGATAGCATGTTGACTGTGAAAGGGAAAAAAGCCACCCCCCGCCCTTTACATAAGTGTCCCCTGTATGTTGTGTGGGAAGTGCTTCTTCAAGCGAGTAGCAATTTTACATGCAGTATCATATGTGAATGCAGGCCTGATCCACATGTGCAGCAGAATGAGGTGAGAGAGACCATGGTTGATGTGTGAACAGAAAGGAAGATGGACACAGTGCCATTCTTCTTGCAGAAGCTATACTGCAAGGACTGCTACAGCTCATAGCGCTCTGATAGAATTTTTATTGAAATAACATGCATCTTTAACAATGGAATGCACAACAGATGGCTTCCAGGATTCCATTTAATGTAGTTGTGAAACTAACAAAAGAAATACCTTGTTGCACATGTGTAAAAGATAGTGAGGATGCAACTGCTTTAACTTAGCACAAGCACACAGGAGTTTGTGTGCAGACTGTTGCATTACGTGGAATCCAGAACTAAACAAGGTAGAACGAGCTGCACTACTTCAGAGACTTAAGGGCATCTTACTTGTGGGAAGCATTTCCTAGAAAACCATTCTGTTTATCTACAACATTTTTAGGCCACCCTTACCCCAGTGAGGTCAGAGCGGCATAGATGGCCCTCTCCCACCCCCAGCCCCTTTCTTTTATCTTCATGACTATGCCATGAGGTACATTAGCCAGGGTGTGTGTGTCAGTGCTGAGGTCACCAAGGGAGCTTTATGGTAGAGCAGTTATTTCAAGCTGTGTCTGCCCAGTCCTAGCATAACAGGTTCAGTTCAAAAATGGCATCCCTCTGCACTCCAAAGTGGTATAAAATCTGCTGCTTCAGTTTGAGCTACAAGCACATTCCAGGCCTACAAACAGTGGGCCAGCATACAAATTGCCGTGGGATGTTCATGATAAGCAGCAAGTGAATAACAGTTGCTTAGACTTCTCCTCCATGCTTGTGTCTGGTCCCCTTGGAAAAGCCATACAAGGTGAAGTGATGGGAAAAAGTTTACTTACTAAATCGTGGACTGCAAGGCCATTGCTAGATCTGTATAAGCGTTGATCATTTGCCTAGACATCAGTGCAGAGTTATTGCTCAGTACCCCCAAGCCAGGTGGGAGACGTCACGCATGCATAAGTTCTGGCCTTTAATTTCTGCTTTTGCCGACAGCTAAAAAAGGCCCAGCTTAGTAGCTTCCCCTTCCCAGCCCCCTCCTCCCCCACACAGCCCACCTGCTTCCTCTCTAGTTATTCTCTTCCCTCCACTTCCCCATTTTCTCTGTGCTGGGTTGGGGGTGGGTGGGGAGGAACCACCGTGGTGGGGGTCTGAGAAAGGGCTTGGAATCCAAACCTGTACAAAGGAGCACACGTGTTTGGAGGGCAAGGAGGACTTCTGTTTAGTGGCCCTTAAGTTCTTACTTGGCTGCATGCCAGAGACAGCTGCATTTCATGGCTTAACAAGGGTGGATTTCCTTTCTGGTCCTGGGTCTTAGATTCTGGAAGAGGGTGGATGGGCAGGAAAAGAAAACAGTATCGTGGGAGATTTGAAAAGGGTGGCTGAGAGAGGCAGGGATGGTGTTTAGGGTCAAGAACACAAGGACAAGTCCTCTTTCTCCCCACCCCGTCCCACCGTGTAGCATAGGGCAAGTCTCACTTCCCCTGTTTCTGTAAAATGGGACGAATAGAGAAACTGTCTCCTAGGGCAACGGCAGACATGGCTGGTGGGCATTCTGCAGATTTAAAGAGAACCATTTAGGGCAAGGCAGATTTATGAAGTCTCTCAGCGGCTATGACAGTTAAATGGAAGAGAATCAAGAGCAAGGTCTTTCAAGCAGGACCACATTTTAGAGACAAGCTAGGGCCAGCTCTTTTCTGTGTCTGGCTTTCTGAGCTTCTCAGAACCAGCTGCCAGGCTCTTTTGGGAAGCAAGCAGGTGTGTTCTGCAGCCAAGCCAGCGCTCAGGAAGAATGAGGAGGGTGCTAGTGCATTGGCTCACTCCCAGCCAGCAGTGGCTCAGGATGTGACTGGAGTCACCTCTTGTGCCTGTGTCACCAGAGTCCAGGTCCAAGCCCACCCCTCTACGGCCATGGCGGTGGCGCAAGCCCAGAGGATGATGGCTGTACTTTGCTTTGGGTGACAAAAGACCTAGACCTCATTGGCCCTGGAAATGAGATGATTGGCTTGGTGGAACTTTGTCTCAACTCAGCAATGCAATGTGTGTGTGTGTTTGTATTTAGGCACTTCTGCCAGGTGTGGTGACGGCTATTGGTGTGGTTGGCTGTAGAAGGAGACCAGGCAGATCTTGTGGGGGAGTGGGCTTAGAATGGCTGACAAGCCAAGACGGTGATGGGAAGCTTCCATGTTTAGAGTCACTGTGCCTCTGAAGGCCAGAGGTGGGGAGAGGCCTGTTCCCTGCACGCCATGTTTGTGGACACATCTGGTAGGATTGCAGTTGGACATGGGATGTTGGACTAGACCTGATCTAGCAAGGCTACTGTCCTTTTTGTTATATTATTAAATGGGAAGGAGCAGGGAAGGCCCCTGAAGGCATGAAGGAGGCTAGACAGTTCTCCCTGCAATGGGGTATTTGAAACTGAACAGATAAAAGATTGATCTCTGATCTCACAGTTACCGGTTTTTATTCCAGAACTTGCTTTTTCAATTGCTTCTACATTCATGAGGAAGATTCTAGTACTTGAAAGCAAATTTGCTGTCCTCTCCTTTGTGGCAAACTTCTTGGCAAAAAGGACAGGAAGGCCCCACCCTCATCCAATAGCACTGATCTCCTGCAAGTGATAAGGAGCTGCCCGGAAGGGGAAGATAGCAGGGATGGCTCTCAGACAAGCACGAAGGCTCTGCCTGCAGATCAAGGGGAACTGTGTCATAAGCCTGAGACCGGCTCCAGCTCCCTTGCCTCTGAAAGCTCTGGGCAAACAGCCATCCTGCCCAGCCCTTTTGCTTCTAGCTCAGTGGCTTATCAAGCCAGTCCTGGCACCCATCTTCTTCTGTCCCCTGTTCTCTTTCCCTGTACAACAACTTCTTACTACCAAACTCACTCCTGCAACCCCAACAGCTTTTAGTAGTCGAAATCTCCTGCTGCCCCCCTTTCCTCTGACCTACTAGACCCCTGCTGCCCCCTTTCTCTGAGACTGGTGTGACTGTCTGCCTTCCTGCTGGGGCGCTGAGCTGTGACTTCCCATGGTGGTGTGCGAGAGTTGCTAGGGGAGTAGACGGTCTCCAGTGCCGCACTGATTGCCTTATATGGGCAGAAATACACCAAGTGTGGGGGAAGGGCGGGTGAGGTCTTGGCGCCATTTTGTGAGACAGGATGTGGGTGGCCTGTGGCTTTTGCTGCTTACAGAAAAGACGTTTTAGTTATGTGCTGGGAGGGAGGGGGCAGTTGTCACCTGCGGGCGCTGTACACTCAATGACCTGTTCTGAAAGTCTCCTGGCATTTTTTTTTTTGCCTGCTGTGCGTTGCAAACATCTTCCCTGAAAGTCCATGCAAAGCCAGCGGGCGACGGATGAATCACACACAGACAATTCAGAGAATGGTACACCAAGAATGAGTAGCGACTGCAGCATTCTGCTGAGCAACACAAAAGCTACATTTGGAGAGTCGTAGATGGGTTGTTTTTAAAATTTTATTTGTGTGTAGGTGTTGATCCCCGGACACATGGAGAGATTCTCCTAGGACACAAACACAAGTCAGGCTTGCTCCATGCTGCCTTTGCCTTGAGGCGGGCTCAGTGAAGTCAATAAAGCAACAACTGGAATTGTGGGCCCATAATGTCTTACAAGTACCTTAACTTACACATTTGCAGTTTCTTGTGGAGACCTCTCCGCAGTACCACATAAAACCCAGCTTATTCACACGTGGTATGCAACAAGTGTGTTCAGTGTTGGAGAGAGGCAGGGGAAAGGAGACAATTCCAACTAATTTCTGATGCACATGGATTGGGGAAGAAGACACATTCCAGTCTGTCCTGTGTGTGAGAACTTGTTAGCCTTAGATGTTTCCTTTTGTTGTTGTTTTCCTCATCCTATGTTGTCCCAGCCAGACCTCTTATAGGATGGATGATAATGCTGGGTTTATGCTTGCACATCTGAATGCTGCCCCCCCCCCCTCAGCAGTCCTATATAGGAGATAACATAATTTACCTTACTCAGATAGACTCTGCCAATGTATTTTGAAAAATGTTGACTCCCTTTCCCATATATTTGATTACCCCCATTATAAATTTTATTGCAAATTATGGATTGCCCCTATTTTAACTAAATTATCTTCCACTGTATCAAAAGATAATATAGTCCCCTGTCTGTTGGTAGGTAGAGATCCAAGGACTACGTTGGCTGTGGTCAAGTATCCACTATATTTTCCATAAAGAAATAAAGACTCCTTATCCGCTGCTCAAGATCATTGGATCAAAGGAGCTTGAAAGAAAAGGAATTCTGGGTTCTTCTGCTACCTTAAGCTATTCCAGAAGTTCCCTTCCCCCGGTGGGGTTCATCCACTCATAAACCTGAGATATTTTGTTGCTTCAAAAGCATGCTGCAAAGGGTGCCTCAGGATCCTTGCCAAGCTCACACAGCGTGCTGTGGTCTTGGGGTGTTTCTGTGTGTCTTCTTCCAGGGTTCTCCTCTGTGCTGGAAAGAGAGTGGTTGTTTTCACTGTAGGACCTCCATCAAAGAAAAACTGTAAGAAACCTCCCCCCCCCCCCCATGATCCTCTAAAGGATCAAGCACAGTGATAGGAACTCCTGCTCTTAAATTCAGTATGAACTGTAGAATAATGTTGCATACCATCTTGGGCTAGCTTTTAGAGAGTCGCCCTATTCTGTTAACGGATGTATCTGGTTTCACAGCTAAAGGCCATAAAGTCAGGTTTAAGTGGCCAATTGGTATATGCAACCTAGTCTTTGTGGGAAGTTGGGGATGCTCAGCCCATTCTCTGGCAAAGACACAGAAACATGGCACAATGAAGAAGAGAGCCAGTGTGCTGTAGCGGCTCAGCTCCCAGCTGTTGGTGATAGAGGAGGCAATGGGTATAACCTCTTAGAGCTGGGGCAGGAGGAGGCAATGGATCACCTTCCTTGGGGTGACAGAATACCTTGGCCATGGGGGTGTTTCAGTTGAGCCCAAATATGAGAGTTTATAGTGGGCCAATGCTGAAAAATATTCTGCAAACTTTTGAAGCACACAATTTATTGTCAGGCAAGCCCCGCAGGCGCTCTGTATCTTTTGAAAGTTTCCCTGACATTTTTGGTTTTGGACAAGCTACGGTCTGTTGTTCATCAAAATAAACAATTTCATCCATGTCTCCCAAATAATCATGGTTATATTAAACCAAGTTTTCACTCAGAGATACATTCAGCCACACACCAAATCTGTACTAGTTAGCAACAGAGTGGCTTTTTCCTTGCTTAAAGCACTTTGTGCACATTTTCTTGTTGCAATCTTTGTAACAGCCTTGCAAGGTAGCACAGTATTATCCATGTATTGCAGATGGCCACCAAGTGGCCACCAAGATTTAAACCAGAGAATTCTGGATCGTTCTATTAGCCACTCTTGTTACTCATGTAGATTGCACAAGAGTGTTAAAAAGATGGGGCTTCTAAATTGATTCAGGCTCCCAGTTTCATTCCTCCCTTCAAGCCAATCATATTATTCACTTTTGGTCTGTTCTCCCTTTCTTCAGGATAAGCCATCTCCTACACCAGAAAAATGTATGCAAGATACGGGCCATCAATAGCTATCATGGCTAAGAAACAGCAATTAAGGTCCCATGTGTACATTTTGTCTCTTCTGTATACTTGCTAAATGGCTTCAGGCAAGCCACTCTCCTTCTACAATAGCTTTCCATCTGTAAAATGGGTACAATAATAATCATAATGACCTGGCAGAACAAGTTTGCTTATATAGTTGTAGAAGTCTGCTTAATAATCATGTAATCTACTTGTTTTGAGGCAGCACATCTCCCATGTGAATCTGCCTTTTCACTCAGATGTGTCCAGGTACTGTTTCTTTGCCTGCCTGTGCTTTGACAGACAGCTATGGTAGACAGGGCTTTCTTAATGGTGGTGCCTAGGTTGTGTAACTTTTTCAATGGAAATGGAACAGTATGTTAAAGTATTACTGTCCTGCAAGTCATTCGGAATGGCAGAGAATAATCTTTTTCTCTTTACTAAGCCATATTGATTTATAGCTGCCGTGCCACGGCTAGGTTACTTTTTATTATGTTCTGTACTGATCAATGGATTGTTGACCCCGATGGATGAAAAGATAAGGTATTGATACTATACTAGAAGCTTCACTGTACGCTTGTTGGGAGCATTTGCTGGGGAGAAAAGTGGACTGAATGTGGCTCTGGTGTGATGCAGCAGTGCAAGGCTTGTATTTGTTTAGTAGACTTACTGTGCAATCCTAAGAAGAGTTACTCCAGTCTAAGACCATTGAGTTTAGTGGGATTGGGCTGGAGTAATGCTGTTTAGGATTGAACTGTTATAGATGCTCAGCGTGGTATTGCAGACTCCTGACAATCCTGTGAGGAAGGCTGAGAGAGAGTAACTTTCCCTCTGCTTCCCAGTAAGCTGTGGATTCAACTCCTTGTTCAGGAGTGAATTCTTCAGATTGGAATCATACACTCCCATGCAGTGTCCTGACTGCTCTCTTCTGCTCAAGGGAACCTGAATGCTGTGATTCAAATATTATCAAACAGCTACATGAAGCAAATGTGCTTCTTTTGAATATTTGATCCTAATTTGGAAGCTGGACTTACAATATCTGTTAAGAGAATATGCTGTGATCCAGAATACCTGTCTACTTGTTTAAATACCATAGACTCACTGAGTGGCCTCAGGCAAACCACTCGCAGTCCCTCCCAAGCTGCACTATGGGAATAACAGCAGCCTACCTCATAGGGTAGGGGTAAGGATTACAATAAGATGTGTGAACAGTGAAAGATACAATTTATTCCACTAGTTATAGTTATAGTTATGCGCCCTTTTCACATGTTACAGTGAATGTACATACAACCTGCCTGTTTGTAAGGAAGAGCCAATGTGCATTCACTTTATGAATGAAGTCAGGAACCAGGACCTGGATAAATATGGGTTTGTATCATAAGTTCAGCTGTACATGCTCTGACAGTAACACGAGAAATGCTCAATACATATACGAAGGGCAATCAAATGTATACTGTATATGAATTGTACATGTGTTCACAGTAACTTGTGAAAAAGGCTACAGAAATTTAAGGAAGACCATAAAGTCCCATCCTTTAACTGCAAAAAATTCTTCTGGTTTCTGATATTTCACTAGGCACTCTTTGAAACCCTGAAGGACTAGAATCTTGCTCTTTTAAAAAAGACAAGAAAGCTGAGCTTTTTTCCAAATGCTGCACCCCAAATTAAATTCCATGCTTGCACAGTATGATTGTGATTGGTCTTTCATATTCCTACTTCTTTAGTCCTACTTATCTTTAGGTGAATTACAGTTTCAGCTGCTTGTCTCCTATGTAAACTAGCATTGGGTTTTTAGATAAAAAACAGTTACACAGAAAGAGGGAGATCACACATGCTATAGTCGCACAGATGTGCATTTTGACATATGCACGCAGAAGCCCAGTCAATGCAAACCAAGTGTCCCCTTCAGACATGGCAAGCTGTTTCCTCCTGCAGCTGGGGCCGTAGCTCTTGCTGTAGCTTTTGGTTGATTTGAAACCAGATCAACGTCTTCTACCCACACAGCTTTGTAGCATGAAGTCAACCACACAGCCTTGCGACTGGTGATGGTGCCACAAGGAGACCTGACAGCTCTCCCACCACAAAAGAACTCAACCCTGGCCAAGACACTGCAGCAAGAAACCCAGCGCTGAAAAATACAGAAGCACACACAGTTTCCAAACAGACGAGATCCCACACACCTCTCTGCATTAACCCAGGGAAGTAAATGCAAGACGCCTCTGACCAAAGTCAGATCTTTTCTGTGTTTGACCTGCAGCATGCCGATAGCCTCCCCCTGCCACCAGCCCCACTTCACAACCCCCTAACATTCCCTGGGCTAGGGGCTGTGGCTCAGTGGTAGCATGCACGGTTTAAATAATAATTTACAGCGCCCAAGATCTACCATGGAACTCTGTAACTGAAAGGCAGCAAATTTGGGGGAAAACTTTCTCTGCCTGAGATCTAGAGCATATGCAATATGGAGCTAGCCTGACCAGTGATCTGCCTTATTATGAAAGGCGGATTCATAGATTTATCCCAGCCCTGGATTGCTTCAATTATCAATGTTTCCATTTCAGGACATTGACTCTCATATTTTGTATCCAGCTGTACTACCTTCCAAGGAGCTTGGGGCAGTTGTTGTAGGACTTGTCCTATTTGGTTCTCACAGACCCTGACAGACAGGAGTGTTAGGCCGAGTGGGAAATGCTTTGCATGCAGATGACCACCTAATTTGAACTCAGGGATTTGAACTTGGCTCCAACACTGCTCACTTCACCACAGTGGCTTTCCAACTCTCCTTTACTTGAAAACTAGCTAGTACCCTCTGGTGGCTGGCCCCCGTCCATGCATGAGCCTAATTCCTCCAGGGATGTGAACCCACTGATTTGTCTCTTTTTGCCTCTCGGACCCCTCCATTTCACTTAAAGCATCAGTCTTCTTGTGATTACACGGGCTACTTTGCCTTTTCTCAAATGGACTCTTCAAGAAATGCGTTCTTAAAAACCTGCTAAGGTTAGGGAGGCTTGATCACCCCACTGGTCGGATTGCAAGCTGTGTGGGGAAAAAAGTCTCCCAAATATTTGAAATTGGATCAAAAATGATTTGCTTTTCCTGTGCCAATACACCATGTTTGTTAAATGTTGACTAACCAATACATTTTTTTCAATCCTGCCAACAGGGTGGGGGTCAGCTACATAGCATGTCTCTCTGTTCTAGCCATGTCCCACTTACCCAGCTGACCATGGGAACATTGGGGGCTGATTGAAAATACATTGCATGTGTGCAGGTACCCCTTCCCAACATTTGTTCAACTAATGCTCCAGGAAAAAACGAAGAAAGTCTTTCTCTGGTTAGCTGAACTCGAGGCAGAGTGGTGGTAGTGGCCGAATGGCTTGTCTTTCGAGTGTTCTAGTTCTATTTTGCTTCCCTGCCCAACTGCCAAAGCTGAGAGTTTATTAATTGGACTTTATTTCTGTGTTCTCATACTGCCACCTGAGAACAGTAGCTTGAGTCAGTAAATTTGGAGAGTGCACCAACATGATGAATGCCACCCACTGCACAGGCAACACATACGATCTGCAATTAGCCGATTTCAAATCATACATGGCTTGCCCAAAGGTAATAGTGGGGCATATATAATCCAAGCAAGACCATAAAAAACTGTGAGTATACATTGACATTGGCTACTTGGCTAGCTGCCATGCTGAATGCTGCCATCGCACAGATGCAAAACAAATTGAAAGGCATTTAGTTTTGATCTGTGAGGAAATTAAAGTATTTGGTTCAATAGAAAGGAAATCTTGCAAACTGGGTCAATTTTCAAACACCTGTTTTGAGAACATCTTTAGATTTCTGGAAAAAACCTCTAAATGTTGTCTGGTTATTCTTTCTGTAAGATGTTCAGAATACAAACTTTACAAAAAAGATATTTTTTAACGTTTGTGTTTGAGCCCAAAGGCTTGATCCAAAGCTGCCACACCCATTTCTGCCATATTAAAGGAGTGTCAGGTGAGGGAATCACACATCCAAGCACATTATGGGCCTGCTTTCTGCCCAGTTTGAATGTCTTATTTTAATGGCCTATTGATTAGTTATTTGAACATACACACATGAAAATGGAGCACCTACACACAGAATGAATTGGGAAAATAGTAAAAACTGCCCAGGAATGATTGACACGTTCAGCTAAATCGCGTGGTACAGAACTTCCTGGATCAGACCATTTGAAAATGCAGGGAAGGTGAAATGTGTAGCTTAACAAGCAGCCATGAGTTTCAAATTGCAGGAAATATTTGGAATATGCTGCTCATAAACACATGGGGTGCCTTTCCTTTGAAGTTTGGGGAAGTATCCCATGACACACGAGAGATTTTAAACATCAACAATGTATCTAATTCTCAACATGGCCAAATCTGTGTAACAAAGATTTTTCTACAAACCTGAACAAAGCTCCAGGTTTGTAAAAAAAACAAACTGAAATCTTAAAAAAAAAAGTTAACCCTCCCCAATAATAGAAGCAGCACCTGCCTTTTAAAGAAACAAATCCCCTTGTGCTGTTGCTAGGCAACCACAATATTGCCAGCCTTTTGAGCTTTGGTTTCTGTCAGTAAAAAGGGGGGAGGGTCACAGGGCTGTTTTGGCCTTTGAGGGAGAACTCATGGGGGCCAGGCCCACCAGAAACTAGTGGGTGACTTGCTACCATTCAACTTGCACGACTCACCCAGGCCTGGCTGCTTGCTGCTATTCAACAACAGTCGCCTTGCAAAAGCCAGTGAAGTGTAGGGGTTAACTGTTTCAGACTAGGATCTAGGAAACATGTTAGAATCATGTTGCTTTGGATGTTCACTGTGAGACCCCGGGCTAGTTACACATTCTCAGCCACCTCACAGAGTGGTTAGGATAAAAAGAACGTGTGAAAAATAATGTAAGCTGCTTTGGTTCTCTGTTGTAGAAAAAGGTGGGGTTATAAGTGAAGTGAATAATAGATAAATGGTAGGTTGGTTGGTGGCTGGGAATGAGAGAAGGAAGCATGAAAAAAGAAGAGGCTATGGGGGCTTTCAGGGAAGGGAAAGAGTAGGGAAAATGAGGCCCCCCCCCAAATACTTACGGATTCCCCACTTGCAACCTCTACTTAGAAGATTTTGTAGAAGCTCTGGAGGGCATCTCAGAATCCATGGCTGGATTTACATACAAGCTAATTACACTGTAGCTTGTGGATTTCAAATACAAAAATACTACTAAGTTTCAATGTTTAGAATACACATTTTTCAGTAAGCTGCAGAATCTCTTCAACACGACGTAGCTTGAGGTCTCAGCATGTTTTAATTTGGCCCTGTAGGAATCTTGCCAGCTATCGGCAACCTTTGCTGCAGAACCACCCTTTCCCAGATTCTTTAATAGATCCAGAGCCAATAGCAATTAATTCAGATTCTGTACACAGTGCAGACACACTCTTAAAAGAACACACTGCTTAAGAACCTGGCTTGTAGACAGTGGTCCAGGAGGTGGCTGGTACCATTTGAGCGAGCCTGCCTCTGCTATGGAGCCCTTTTTCATCCTTTCCTTTAACTGAGATATTTTAAAGTAATGTTAGGAAATTATTTGTACCAAAGAGGAGGATGTATTTAATTGTCTGTTATCAATGAGGAAAAGCCCCCAGAGACACAAACTTGGTTCTCCATCCAGTTTTGACAAGGTTAATGGATCATCAAGCTACAGAAACCCAGGTCATTCTGAGTTTTGTGTTTCCTCTACACGGAAAAAGGATGGGGTGTACATGTGTGTAAACACATATGCTCTCATATAAAACCACCTTGTCAATTAAAAATTGCTCACATTGGGGAGAAACATTCCAGTCTAGCAACTTTAGATGCTGTGCTGCTTTTCTGTTTGCAAGGAATTGTTACCTGAAGGGAGCTCTGAAACATACAACTTGCTCATTGCATTCAGCACTCGAGCGAATTTCTAAGGGATGGGTGTTGTTTCTCCCTCACTGGAGGTCATCAGGAGTTGGATTTCCTGCACTGAGCAGGGCATTAGACTGGCAGCGCAATCCTAACCAGTTACTCCAGTCTAAGCCCATTGATTTAATGGGTTTAGATTGGAGTAACTCTGCTTAGGATTGCACTGTAAGTGGCCTAGAGGGCCCCTGCCAACTCTAGGACTCGTATACAGCCTGGACACGCCCTTCTACTACCCCATTCTGCAACATGTGTACCCACCAAAAGAAAAAAAAAGGCCTGCTGAACAAGAGAAAACTATGAGCAGCTTCTAAAGCTTCGACCTGCTGCACTGAGGCCATGGGTCATTCTCCCCCTTCCCCTGAAGCAGGGTTCTCCCTTTGTGTTTCACAGGCCCACAACACAAGACAGAAGGGAAGGGGGAAAAAAAACAGCTGAACTTTTATTGTTTCCAAAACCAAAACGAAAACATAGCTCTGTTGGGTGAACAGGGAAAGGCTTTGGATGGGGGTATGTGGTGTTGCTTTGATGGGGTGGAGTCAAAAGGGAACCTGGACTGAAAGGGAAGAAGCAGTGCCATGTCTCTCCACCTTGGAGGCTTGAGGAGGGCAAGGGGGGATGCCGTGGGATGTGCAGCTCACTGCTCCCTTGGCTCTCACTGCACCGCTTGTTCATTTGCACTGCTGCTGGAGTCCTGGGGCTTCATCACGTCAGGGAGCTCCGGAGGGCTAGAGAAGGGCTCAATGTGAAGGGGCTCGAAGGTATCTTCTGTAAAAGAGAGTGGGAGAGAGAGAGAAGTGGTGGTTAGTATATAGTTGCATTTCTTATAGTAACCTCTTCTGTATGCTCCCAAACTAACTGTGCCATGATTGCAAAGGGGAATCAAAAGAATGCAACTTCTAAAAGATATGGTTAGAAAAAAAACTCGTTGCCTTTTAAATTCTCTCTCCATCACAATGCAGAAGAGAAACTTAAGACTGTTATATGTGCAAGGGATGCATCAAGATTCTACATTCCAGGGAATATTCTGACGTTCACAGCATGGTCAAAGCCATGTATTAAATTCATCCTCCTGTAACTTCCTACCCTCTGGATTCCAAGTTCTGACTCAAAACACAACCCACTTTATCATCCAGCCCAGAAGGACAACGCAAGGGCACTCACCACTGGTCTTGAAGGCCAAGCCGACTGTAGCAGGAGCTTGGGGTCGCGCCGTCTGACTGGTGAAGCCACAATCTCCAAGAGTTTTGCTGTCATCCAGCAACTGGTCATCCTAGGGGAAGGGTAGGGGGAACAGCACAAAGGGAAGTGAAAAGAAATCCGCAGCAACTGACATGGGTTTGATTTGGCTGGTAGTGAAATGCAACTGCTTCTGGGTGGTGCAAGCAACACACAAAACAGCAGGTGGGCTTTGCTGTGAAGAGGAATGACAGGAGGTCATCCAAAGCAGGCATAACTAAGTGGTGGTTTTGACTTTCAAAGTCCTTTGCAGCTTGGATCCAGTGCCTACAAACCAGCCCAGCTTATGGTAGGAAGAATCTGCCCTTTTAGAGGTCTGGTTGGTGGGACCTGTATCAAGTAGATTGAGAAACTCCCTTCCTCAAGAAGAGTGATATATTCCAGAAGGTCTTTGGTTGTGTGTGCCTTTTATTCTCTGCAGTGGCTCTGGCCAGGTTTTTCATTAAATCTTGGACAAGCGCCCTCTTAGCACCCACCAGGCACAATTACCATTCATGCAGGTCCCATGATCCCCAACACTGCCTTTTTTGGTAGTCAAAGAGGACCCCCCCCCCTTTCCTTTTTGCATCAGTGGGATAGGGTTATATTGGATTGTATTTTTGCTGTGATTTTATTGATGTTGTTATATTTTGGGTTTTCAATTGTAAGCTTTGTATCTATTTACTGGCTGAGTGGGATACAAGCCTCCCAAAATACAACTGAGGAATTGTGCATTGGGTGTTGGGCAGGCTTGTGACTGGCTAGATGGGGGAGAAGTGATAAAAGCCAGCCAACATATTGGCTGATCTACCACATCATGCCCACCATCGCGGGGAGGCCCATAATCAGTCCTCTTTGCCTGCCAACATTAGGGCAATGGGCTTAATTCCAAAAAATACATTCAGATTCTCTGGATGCTGTCTGCTCAAGAGGTAACAAATAAGGGGGAATCCCCAAAAGCACCCACTGCTCATTATTCAGAAAGCATTAAGTCTTATCCCTTAGTGGTGTCTGACTGCGTGGATGGGAGGGTGTGATGGATGTTAAATGGACTATCCTGTAGTCTCAATGCCCATTAATTTTTCTGGAAGTTGACTGCAAAAAAAAGAATGATTTTTAGAGCTAAGCATGCCACCAATTTAAACTGAGGCACAAACAAGCATGCCCCCATGTATCAAAAGCCTGGGAAATCCTGCTCCAGAGACTTGTGCATAGGCTGGAACTATTTAGCCTTGAAGTAACTGGGTGGGTGCATGGATGGGTGCACAGTGACTCATTTTACAGTTTGTCTCAACAAAGCGATCCTAAGCAGGTCTGTTACCTAGAATCCTACTCAGGACTATTCAATGGAGTTTACACTCAAGAAAACATTCTTAGGATTGCACTGCATGTTACAAGACTGGGCAGTCCCTTGGTTTCTTTTGCTGGTCCCACTCCCCTGTACCCACAAAACGACACAGCTATGCTGCTGAAAGAGCAGAAATATGCACACCCAGATCTACTCACTATCCAGCTCAAACGTGAAGAGGAATGCTATGAACCATGCTGAAAAGAAGTCTTTTTATCATGAGAAAGGCCTAGATGAGCAGCAGACTTGTTGCATCTGCAGGCCAGTTACCTATCACTGTTTTACGGAAGTGTAAGCTAGGATGTTTGCAGACATCACTTACGTACAGTCGTATGTTCATTCCCCTCCCGCCCCCTGCCACTGCTCAGACACAAATATCAAGGGTGTAGCGTTCTTGTGAGATGCCTGAAGTCCCAGGTCTTATGTGCCTTGGAAAAAATAACATCTGAACTGATCCAAGAAAGCACTGAAGTCAAGTTCACTCCAAAAGACAAAACAAGCCAAGTGTAAGGAGTTGACAATTGGTAGTATTCCCTGTTTGTTTGGGCCATTCTCCTGCATACCTTGTATAGCCTTTGTTCTTCCGGGGGTCTCTTTAGGATCCCCTCCACGATTCTTTTCAGCTCATACACCGTACTGGATTCCTTGGCATCTGTGAAAATGGTTGTCTTCTGACATCGGATCATTAGAAAGACATCCTGTTGGAAGACAGGGAAGAACAGAGATGGAGAATTAAGTAAAATGAGCAATGGTGAGTTGTCTTTAAAAAAAAAATCAAGAAGCCACCAGCACTTTACCTCCACCCAACTATTTGTGACCTAGAAGAAAAGAAACACTAATTTGCCTGCAGGAAATTCTTACCTGCTACAAGCAATCATGTAAGTGGTTATTCAAAAGCCTAAGACATTTTGCCATGGTCTCAGCAACTTCCCTGAGACTCCTTGGTAAAGTTGGGAGAGTTTTATGTAAACTTTCCTCCCTAGAAAAGAGTGCAACAACATGGACTGGATTTCATTTGTGCTCTTCCAGGGCACAAAGTGCAGTGCGTCCTCAGCACAGCAGTGGCACTTCCTTCGTAGCCATGATTGCAGTTACTAATTATAGGCTGGATCCAGCTGGTACAACAGGGATAAAGGGCTTCATTCTGGCTATCCAAAAGGCCATGCTGGGGGATCACGGGACCTTCATGGACAAAAACTGTATGGAACAGGGGATGTAGTAAGGAGAGGAATTCCGTGAGATTTAGCAAGAAAACTGGTGGGATCCAGAGCTAAGGCCTGTTATTACGATTTTGCAGAAAGTGCAAGACAGAACTGTTTGTTGGATAAATATCACCTAACTATTGGAAACAAAAATCAGCACAAGCCAGTCTTGATCCACTCAAACCAAAACATGATCCAATAACAAAGGCCAATTCTGAATCAGCAAATTTACAAAATTCTGTTCTTTTGCAGTCCATATGGTTATTTCAGTACTCTCTACTCCCAAGCAAAGTTTTAAAAAATATTAAAATTTGGAAAGTTTCATTCCAAATCTTTTTGTTCTTACTTAGGGTACAATCCACCTTAACGAAATTGTGTCCTATGCACAGCTTGAATGAGCCCTATTAAACTTAGTGGAACTTGCTTGTGAGTAAACATTGGACTACAAAACAAAATTTCACAAGCACTCCTCCCAATTTCTAAATCTAGCTCTAAACCTGAAGATTTGTATCCTCTGATGGAAACGATAGGAACTGTCTTCCTTTCTAGAATCTGCGTGTCCCTCTCAGGCCAATGACCCTCCCTCAATACAAAATGAAAGGAGGCCACTTCTGTTTGATGCTTAGATAATCTAGTGTATAGAAACCTTCTTTACCAGTCCTTCCTAAGTTCTCCTCCCAGGGCATAAAATCTTTTCCCTCCCCAAACAAACTGCTGCTTTTTATATTCACAAAGGACATAATGTCATCTTCTCTTTGGCCTAGCAAATCACTGGTGCAGTTTGAAAACCTGTTTTGCACCCAGCACCAACTCGTTCCATTTAGCTGCCAGCATACCCTGTATTCCACTTGAAGACCCTAACTGGAGATGTGTGTTTTTGCCACCAATGCCCAAGACAATTTATTCCCCCCTCCTGCCTGAAAAAAAGTTCTCGATAACTCAAAGCTTGCACACTGTTCTGTAATATTTCGGTTAGCTCCAATAAAAGGTATTACACAACTTTTGCTTTAAAAATTTGTTTACCGCTTGATACATTTTTTTTCTCAGTCACAAACTGCTGTTATCAAAACACATGCTCACAAGGATCAAGAGGGGTGCAGGTTCATATCCCTACTTGTTAAAATACAATCTGGCAGAACCAGGTTCAAATACCCACTTTGTTACGGAAGCTCACTCATGGCTGTGAGGATACATAAAGAAATGGGAGAACAAGCACCATGTATGACATTTGAGTTTCTGGTCTGGAAGGGTTGGATAAAGGTCATGTAATCAAAAATGTAATAAAATCAAATAAAATAGAAGTGGGGGTATTGATTCTTCCAAATGCTCCTGGGGATTAAAAAAATAAAAAATATGCCTGGATAAAATACATAAAAACAATTATCTGATGAATAATAAATAGTACTCAGTTAACGATATGCCATTCTTGCAGATAAAAATGTAAACAGTAATAATAGAACAGAACACTTCTGTTTGATGCAGCCTTGGAAAGTTCTCCCAATCTTGCTCCAAATTAAAAGCATTCCAATCTTGTCAATCTTTCAGTATCGCTCCTGTATCCCAAATGCCTTGAACACAAACACAACAGCCCATTACGGTCCTTCCCAAACCTTCTGTCCAGTGATGCCCACACAGAGGCCCAAGCAGTTTGGCATAAAGTGTCAAGGAGTTCATTTTATTTCTTCCAGGTGTCTTAGAGCACCACACTGCAACTGACATGACTAGTTCAAGCTTAGCCTGCTAAGCAGGAGATATTTGATTTTCACCCTGCTCCATGGAAGGTTACTGGGAGCAACCCTGGTTCATAGTCATGGCCCATACTCTATGCACAATCATACCAACGTGTGTTAATTCTGTTATGAGTATTTGGGGTATCCTAAATGATCCACATAAAGTAGTGGTATTGAAGAAGGAAACAGGACAGGCAGAAAAGCGAAAGAGAAACAGCAAAACTAAAGCCTTAAGAGACACATAACCAGGTGTTTGGGTTAAAGCAAAGGGGTGTTGGTGTAGGGTTGCCAACCTCCAGGTGGCAGCTGGAGATCTCCAAGAATTCCAACTGATCTCCAGGTCACAGAGGTCCGTTCCCCTGGAGAAAATGTCGGCTTTGATGGATGGACTCAATGGCATTATATGACATTACACCCTGCTGAGGTCCCTCCCAGACCCCATCCTCTCCAGGCTCCACCCCAAAGATCTCCAAGAATTTCCCAACCTGGAGCTGGCAACGAAAGAGGGGAATGGAGTAAGGGGCTGATGGCTGGGAGGGGGAGGGAAGAAAAAAAACCGAGGCAAGGTTGTAGATATTTGGGCAAGGGGTTGAAAAAAGAATGCCCCCCACGGGTGAGAGTTGCCTCTAAGGAAAATGCTAAGTGGGTGTGCATGGGGGGGGTGAGAGGGAGGAGGGGCCAAATAGGTGACGTAAAAAGAGAAAGAGGAAGCCCTGCATATGGAAGCAGGCCGGCGGGGGCCGTGGGGGGGGGTATCTGCAAACAGAAAGGGAAAAGTAGCAAGGGAATGTTGACTTTTAGAAGAGGGGGCGAGAAGGAGTGAGAGGACCTTTCCAGGAAGACCAGCGCCACTACTGTCATCCCTGCCCGCCCCTTCCCCTACTCACCATCTCTGCAGCCGCAGCCTCTACCCACACCCCCCCGAGAGAGGAAAAGCAACCGACCCCCCCAGTATCCCAGCATGCACAGCAAACCCAAGCCTGCCCAACCCGGTTTGACTGGAAGCGACGCGTGCGCCGCAGGAAGGAGCGCTGGGTTTTTGTGAGTGTGCGTTTTGGTTGGTCGATTGGGAAAAGACAGCCAAGGGAAAAATCATAGAGACGGCAGCAACAACGAGTAGAGAGGTTGCTTACCGGCCTCTCCTCCGCCATATTGAGAAGACCGCGCTAGATGGTAGCCATACTTGGAAGGTCAGTGTGACGCCGTTTCGCCGAGTTTCATATTAATAATGCGGCAACCTTCCCTGGACTCTGCTGCGGCGCCATTTGGAGAAGGTCAGCGTTTGCCTTCATTATCTACACCCTTCATCTCGTTGGGACATTTTTACCGTATGCCATGAGATAATTCCCTAGCCATTAAAAATAAAAATCATTTTTAGAGAGATTCTTTGTTTCTTTTTTTAGTCTGTTGGGACGGGGAAGGGGAGGGGGGATGTTACCTGGCGGGCGCCATGACGACAGGGTCAAACACCTACAGACGAGGGCCGTAGCAGGCGCCATCTTGAGAAGGGCCATTGGAAGCCTCCCATTTTGTAATGGGTTTTAACGCAAGATAGGTAGACGCCGTGGGTTGTTTCATGTTGCACGAGCACTTTGAGTGCTCTCTAGGGTTGCCAGCTCCAGGTTGGGAGATTCCTGGAGATTTGGGGGGGGAGGGGGAAGGGGGATCCTGAAGACGCCAGGGCTTAGGGAGGAGAGGGATCTCAGCAGTGTATAATGCCATACAGCCAACCTCCCAAAACACCGTATGGGGATCTGTTGTAATGCCAAGAAATCTCCAGGCCCCACCTGGAGGTTGGCAAGGCAACCGTAGCACTAACAATGAGGGGGAAAGAGGCAGTTCTTTCCGTGGACTTCTGCCTCGCTAATCTCTGATAAAAAATATTGCAATCCGCTGTAGAATCGTTTTTCCTGGACTGCACTGGTCCAGGCTGTGGGTAGGCAGGGGTTGCATATTTGAATGGTCCCCCACAAAATGAATGGGAAAAGAAAATCCAGATAACCTTGCAAAGAAATACTTAAATGATTTGTATACCCTGCAAAAAAAACCCCTTTAAGTGGCTTCTGCATTCATAATAAATATATTAACAAATAGCACAGTGAAAACAATGAAAAGATCCCTGCAATGAAGTATGAGAAATCCTGCAGTAGTCAGAAATGTCAAGCAAAGTGCAGTACTGGAAAACACTTAAATCCCACGAAATTTAGTGAAGATTAAGCTCACATCACTCTCATGTAGATTTATGTTAAAACAGAGAGTTTTAAATTGTTTGAACTGCACAATAATGAAACCGTGGAGGTTGTGGAATCCTTGTGAATGTTTACTAGCCATTTGGACAAAGTTGCTGGTTAGTTAGAAGCCCTCCAGGGTCCCATCAGATCCTCTCATTTGTGATTGTGAATGCTGCAGGCAGAAAAATGATGCGGGTCTCCAGAACTTCACACAATACTCCAGGTGGGGCCTGACCAACATGGTATATAGCGGGATAATGACATGCTGTGCTTTGGATGTTATGTCTTTTTTAATACACCCCAAGATTATGTTCACCTTTTTTGCTGCTGCATCACACTGACTGCTCATATTTAGCTTCCTATCCACCCATATCCCAAGAAATTGTTCATACATGCTGCTACCCAAAACTGTATCCCTCATCCAGTACGCATTTTTGTTACCCAAGTGGAGAACCTGGCACTTATCTACTATACAAGTTGGAACTCAGTCAGGAATTTTGTAGTTCCTGGAGAACAATGGGAGCCATTCTGTTTCTCCTCTCCTTTTAAACATTTAATTTACAAATGAAATGGTTTATGCATACCTGGGAAGTCTCCTGGGAATGCAGATCCCCTTCTTTGTAGGAGGTCTTGTTCACCATTCCTTAAGCAAGGCGGGTGGGGTGTTGAATAGCGTTAAAATGTGATAAGGCTGTTAACATTTAAGAATAAGAAATTATTTTGAGAATAGGAGTATGTCTGGTAAAAATACACCTCTCTAGTTACTATAACTCGGAACATGGAGATATGTTTCTAAATGCAAACCGTTACACAAAAAGTGCCCTGCTGCCCTTACCCAGATTCTTCAGAGCAAAAAGAGGAGGCAGACAAGTGCTTCTTTCAATGATTGTATTGAATATTGCAATATGGGTATCCAGCTTTCAAAGGAGCCATGAGTACCAAAGAACATAAAGCTTATAAGCAATTTTAAAGACATTTTCAGTACAAAAGGAACTGCCTGCAGATTAATTTGCAATTGGTCATAAAATGTTTTTAAAATAAAATGTTTTTTTTAAAAAAAATTCGCAATTGATCATTACATACATCTGATCTCTACTGTTCTTTCAATTGGCTACTTCTCAGTTCTCTAACTAGTCTCGTGATCAATGTAACCTTTTCATTCCCCTTATTTGGTCACTACCTATTGCTGACTTGAATTTCTCACTTTTGCTGACTTCCAAACTTTAGAATCCAGAGTTATAGATGCAGGGAGTGAATGTGCTCTTCTTGTATCTATTTCTCCCTTCTCATGAGACAATAGCCTAAAGAATGTGTGGCCTTATCTAAGGTCCCTAGGCAACTGAGAAAAGAGAAACATTTTCAGCCAGTTATGTTGTTCTGAAGTAACTTTCAGCAAAGATAGAACAGTGAAAGAGAGAAAGGGGGGGTTAGGGTTGCCTCCAGGTAGTGGCTGGAGATCTCCTGGAATTACAACTGGTCTCTAGGCCACAGAGATAAGTTCACCAGGAGAAAATGGCTTCTTGGGGGGGGGGGGTGGACTCTATGGAATTATGCCATGCCAAGGTCCTTTCCCTCCCCAAACCCCACTTTCTTCAGGTTTCAGCCCTCTCCAGGAATTTCCCAACTTGGAGCTGGCAACCCTAGGGGGTTGCAAGTACTATTAATTCATTCTAAGAATATGTATATGAAAGTATGAAAGATTATAAACCCTTATAATAAAAAAATATTTAAAATCTTAACTCTATAAAACCTGCACGTTTTGTTTGTAGGAAGTTCCACAGTGTTCACTATGGCTTATTCCCAGGTGAATATGCATAGGACTGCAACCTAAAGGGAGGCAAGGGGCAACTCCAGACATGGGGACAAATCCTTCCAAGGTTTGATGTCACTGCTCTTGGATATATTGCAACCTGCACTTTTCTCCTTATACCTCCACAACAAGAAGAGACTTTAAAAAAATACAACACTGGGGAACTAATAGATGGTGGCATTATAATGCTACTTCACGGTAATGATCTGTCAATTACCACCTTTTAGAAAGCCCCCCCCCCTCAAGCCTCCAGTGATGTGCGGAAATGGTAGCTGTGGGGGTCGAGGCTAGGAAAGTGTGGGGAAAGGAGATGGTCTACTGCAAATGCAAATGTTACATGAAGAATCCTTCCTAGGAGGAAGTGGCTTCTGTCTTGCTGGGATCTCCATGGCTCTCCCATCCCAATCCAAGCTCCACTTCAATCAGTTCCCATAGGAGTTCTTCTTGGAAGGAGCCTCTCCTGGAGAATTACCTTGATCCAGTTGGCCTGGTCTGTCATTGTCACACTGCATGAATACATGCCCGTGTGCTCTCCAGATAGTGTTTGCCTTCCCAAAGGATTATGTGCCAGAAAAGGACAGTTTAGAATATTCAGCAGAGACAGAAAGGGCCACAGTGCCTTAGGGATGGGCAGCAAGATCCTCTGCTTGTTTACTCAGAAGTAAACCCTGGTTTACACACAGCATCTCAGTGAGGTGAACACAAGGTGGTAGATTTACCACTCAGGATTACTGCTGAGGAGAATCAAATTTTAAACATTTTTCTGCATATAAATCTCCCTGCAAGTAGAAAGCTAGTATATCAAGGAGTTTACTGAGCTAGTACCTTTCCTTTCTCCCTGATATACTGGTTGTTTGTTTGCAGGTAGCTCACCTGCCCCTTGCTGCTGGAAAGTGCTTTGGATTGCAGTCTTAAGTGCATTATCCAACATCTCTTGTTTTTACCTGCCACTGAAATGGATGGGCATGCTGTTGCATAAATGTATTTATTTAAGTGGAGCTTGCACAAGAGATGTCCTTGGGGGGTTGTGAAACAGCCGATTTATTACACCAGTGACTCTTGTAGGCAGCAGCCTGTTTCTTTAGCCAAAAGGTTTTTAGATTTCAGATTAGATTAGATTTCAGATAACTTGTACTTCCCCATAGGAGAAGGTGTGAGTTTTTGTGCTGCAGGACAAACCCCACTCTTGCTCCACTACCTGGCTCAAAATCTGGCAAGGATTTCCCTGCCCCCCAGATGTTTGGTGTTTAAAATCAAGTGGTTTGTTCATCAATATAAATGTTTATTGGGTGCTTTTTTGGTGCAAGAAAAAAATCAGTGTAATAACTTTTATTAGAATCAACCAAATTGATACAGACTGTGGCACTTGAAGAAGAGTTCTGGTGTGTCTGAAAGGCTGCACAATGTTTTGTGTCAATTTAGTTGGTCCTATTAAAAGGTATTCCATGGATTTTGTTCTTAGTTTTGGATTTTGTGTGAACCAATATGTTGATAGCGCTTAAAAATGCTGACAGCTCTTAAAAATACCTGAAGGATTACTCTAGGTAGAGAATAGCTTTTGTGATTGTCACAGCAGTTAGCCAATCAATACTCTGCAGAACCAGATAGGAGGACAAGAGATAGATTCAATTGTGATTGCAAGTACATTGGCCAAGAGTAGGGGGAAATTCCATTTTTATGGCGTCATTGGTGTGCACACCACACACACACAACCAATGTTTTGTCGAAGGCTTTCACGGCCAGAGAACGATGGTTGTTGTCAGAGAACGATGGTTGTAGCTTTTGGTGCTACACCTCTGAAGATGCCAGCCACAGCTGCTGGCGAAACGTCAGGAACTACAATGCCAAGACCACGGCAATACAGCCCGGAAAACCCACAACAACCACAACCAATGTTTTTCATCATTTAGCATAGATTCCCCCCCTTCCAAAACAAATTTCTTAAGGACAGATGAAATTGATTTAACAATTCTTTTGGTATTACCAAATGATTTAGTATTATCGAGTGTTGTTTCCTACAGCAAGTTAAAGCTTGCTCCTTTATAAGGAATGCCTTTAAGTAGGCATTCAGTACATGCTCGGAGGCATTCCTTCTTCCACACAGGCAAGTTATAGCAAGGAAGTGCAATTAATGATGAAAACCAGAAACCAGGGCAGTGGGACAGGGCATTTTTCTGCACCTACCCCCCACAGCTCCACCTCCTGAGGCAAATTCGCCACTGCAAATAAAGGAGACAACAGAAAATAGCATACATCTCATTCTGGTTTTCTGCCCAGTGATCTTTGCTTCCATATTTTCTTTTATATCTCCACAACAAAAAGCTCCAGATAATTGATTTTTTAAATAATTATAAAAAATGAAAGCTGGGAATTCACTGGTGGGGTGAAACACATTTTGAGGGAGGTGTCTTCAAATGCCTCTTCAGCTAGGGGCCTACATTAAAGACTTAGACAATGGAGATTATTGACAAGGAAAGTACATTGTGTGAGTGCCTTTGGTAGATTTCTCTTATTAGATGTGGATCTGACTGCAGCCTTCGACACAGTAGACCATGCCATCCTCTTGAGGCATTTAGAAACAGAAGTGGGCGTCAAAGGATATGCCTTGGACTGGTTTCAATCATTTCTCATGGAACGGGCTCAAAGGGTTGCCGTCGGAGATCAGCTGTCTCGAGAATGGGAACTACCTTGTGGGGTTCCACAGGGCTCAATCCTATCTCCCATGTTATTCAACCTCTACGTAAAACCTTTAGGAGGACTCATTCGCAGCTATGGAGTTGGCTGTAATCAATATGCGGACAACACCCAGCTCTATATCTCGCTATCCAGGTCCCCGCAGGATGCAGTAGAAATCTTAGATCGCTACCTGACAGCCGTGGTGAAATGGCTGAAAAACAACAAATGAAATTAAACCCAGACAAGACCAAAGTGATGCTTGTTGAGAAGTCAGATATTCTGAAAGACATTGTACTCCCCACTTTGATGGAGTTTGTTTGACCCTCGCTGACTCGGTTACGAGCTTAGGAGTTGTACTGGATCCAGTGCTACTATTAGAAAAACAAGTTAAGGCAGCTGCAAAAAATGCTGTCTACAGTCTCACTGTAGCCTGGAAGATGGCATCTTATCTTGACACGGTCGACCTGGCCACCTGGATCCGTGCTATGGTAACATCAAAACTTGACTATTGTAATGCACTATATATTGGTCTTTCATCTAAGTTAACTAGGAGGCTCCAATTGGTGCAAAATGCTGCAGCTTGACTGTTAGCAGGTGCAAGCAGGAGCATGAACATCACTCCCATCCTGCAGCCACTCCATTGGCTACCTATCAACTACCATGCTAATTCAAGGTACTGGTTATTACCTACAAAGCTCTTCATGGTCTTGGCCCAACATACCTATGGGACCGCCTCCCTCCCTATGTCCCTCCACAGCATCTTTGCTCATCCGAACAGGATGTCTTGCAGGTGCAAGGCTGCACACAGACAAAATCAACTGCAGCCCGTACACGGGCCTTCTCTGTGGTGGCCCCTATCCTATGGAACAGCCTGCACGAGGAGGTCAGGAGAGCTCCCATGCTCTTGGCTTTCCGCAAACAATGCAAAACTGAATTACTCAAAAAGGCTTTTTCACTCAGATAGGAGGGCGGTATTGTAGGGAGGGGGTCTTGGATGTTTTGCCAATGAGTTGGGAACCATGGGTTCCACCATTATGTTGCTTTACATATTATCTGTTGCTTTGAATATGTACTCATATATACTGCTTGTGCTTCATGTTGTCTAATGTCAATCCTAGAATGGATTATGTTCTGTTTCAGTAGTCCTTCAACCCTGTATTGGATCCTTGCTAATGCTATGCCTCTGTAAACTTGCATTCATCAGCCCTATGACACTGTTTATGGAAATGTCCTTGACACTGTATGGAAATGCCTACCCTTGTCCTTGCTACTGATTGTACTGATCTCACACTATGTAATCCACCTTGAGTCTCATTGAGAAAGGCGGATTATAAATGACAAATAAAATAAAATAAAGCATGCTGAATGTGTTGCTATTATTTATTTGCCGTGTGCATGTATATCTCACCTTTCTTCCATTGTGCCACTCAAAGTGGCATACACAGAGGTCCTTGTGTGTCTGCCATCCAGGCCTACTTTGCTTCAGCAAGATGGCTACATCATGGACCGTTTGATCACTACTTTAGGCCCATCAGCATGGAACATGCCTTAACTTCTTGAGATGTTACATTCTTATCCCATTAAGATCCAAGCACAGAACTCCAGAGTAGGGTTGCCAGCCTCCACGTGGTAGCTGGAGATCTCCTGGAATTACAACTGATCTCCAGGCAACAGAGACCAGTTCTCCTAAAGAAAAAGGCTTTTCTGAAGGGTGAATTCTGTGGCATTATATCCCACTGACACCCCTCTCCTCCCAAACCCCACCCACTCCAGGCCCCACCCCCCAAATCTCCAGGATTTTCCCAACCTGGACCTGGCAACCCTACTCCAGGGGCACATTGAATTGACAGTGAGGGGTGTGAGGACTGTATGAACTGGCCCTTAGTCAACCCTCTGGGGTAGGGTTTTGCTGCAGTATGCTGGAAGTGACATCATCGGAAGGGGTGGAACTTGGGAAGAGCCATCGCCTGACTTTTGACTTGGAAGTGACATCACAAAAGTGATGTCACATCCTTGCTAGGCGTCACTCCCAAAGTCCCCAGGTATTTTCTGAGTCAGACCTAGCAACCCCAACATTTTTACTGAAAATATGAAAGACATGGAAAGAATGAAGGGAAGGGAGGGAAATAAACTAAAATAAAATGCATGGCCACGGCGATACTCAGAGACCTCCAGGAGCCGCACAATATGTCTAGAAGAGCCACATGCGGCTCCCGAGCCGCAGTTTGGCCACCCCTGCCATAGAGTCTACCCTCCAAAGCAGCCATTTTCTCTAGGGAAACTGATCTTTGTTGGCTGGAGATCAGCCATAATGCTATGTGTTTTCCAGGCCCCCTCTGGAGGTTGGCAGCCCTAACACCTAACAACTGCTTGTAACAGTATAGTAACGAATACACTCTGGGGCATCGGCTGCATGGGTTGAATTCCAAGAACTGGCCCTGTCTGTCAGTTTTACAGGGAGATTTTAATCCAGGTCTAAGTTCAAACGTTATCTGCTGCATTGGCTCTTGACACTGTATTGCTCACACCCACTTCCCTTTTCTTATCCAGGTTCTTACCATAGTAGTTTCATGAGTAGGTAAAGAAGAGGGAGAAATTTGGGACAGCAGTTTACCCAGTACTTAGGATCCTCCCTGGTGGAAAGGAACACTTGGAGTGGAGTCTGGGACTTGCTGTGGGTTTAGAATAGAGAGCCAGTTTGGTGTAGTGGTTAAGAGCGTGGGACTCTAATCTGGAAAGCCGGGATTGATTCCCCATTTCTCCACTTGAAGCCAGCTGGGTGATCTTGGGCAGGTCACAGCTCTCTGGAGCTCTCTCAGCCCCACCCACCTCACAGGGTGTTTGTTGTGGAGATAATAGTAACATACTTTGTAAACCTCTCTGAATGGGAATTAAGTTGTCCTGAAGAGCAGTATATAAATCGAATGTTGTTGTTGTTATAGAATAGGGAGGCTGTTTATGGATGACAGGGAAAGTTTCTTTAAGAAAGGACAAAATTTGTATTTGCATATGGAGGGTAGACTCCATGGCATTATACCCTGCCGAGGCCCCTTCCCTCTGCAAACCCTGTCCTCTCCCGGCTCCACCTCCAAAATCATCCAGAATTTTCTAGTCTGGAGCTGGCAACCCTACCCTCAGCCCTTAGGTTTTTCGAAGCAGTTTACAATAGAGCCAGAAAAGAGACAATGAAAACCAAAAAAAGAAACTAAAAGATCAGAGATTAATAGTATAATTATTTAAAGGACTGAGACCCCTCCACTCCAAAATTTGCTCAACACTGTCGTAACAGGGCTGGTGAAAGGGGGAACAATGAGGGGGATATAATTCTGGGGGTCTTGATCACTGAGTGGAGGGCTGGGGACATAATCAAGGCGCCACAGGTGTGCCCCCTCATTGAAGGTGAGGGAAGGGGGAAGTCTGACTTTGGGCCAGTTACTTTTTCTCATCCTAGCCTACCTCACAGGTTGGTGCAGGGATAAAATGTACTGAGGCCTGAGGCGCTTGGATGAAAGGTAGGATGTAAATGTGAGGAATTAAATGAGAAAAATGTCTGTGGCACATTCAGACAAATAGTGATTAGCCTACTCATGCTACCATATGATTTGTTTTCATTGTTATTGTTTGTTATTAAGTACATTTTTATCTTGCCCTTCCTCCAAAGGTGCTCAGGATGGTTTACATTGTTTTGCTTTCCTGCATTTTGCCTGTATAATAAACCTGTGGGGTAGGTTAGGCTGCCAGAGAATGAAAGGGCTAATTTTACCTAGTGAGCTTCATGATAGAGGTGGGATTTGAACTTGTGTTTCACAGATCCTAGCCTAACCACTACACTATACGATGTTTGCATTGAATCTGTGTGATTTAAGGGGAGGCTCGGAGGGAATCTTTACCTGATAATTCTTGTCAGCCCAGTCAATAGGTTTAAGTGTATTTTATTTATTTATTTATATTTACTTCATTTATATCCCACCACCTTTCTCCCCAATGGGTGCCTGAAAGGGCCTACTTTGTTCTCCTTTTCTCCATATTACCCTTATAACAACAGCCCTGTGAAGTAGGATAGGCTACGTGATTAGCCCAAGGTCACCTAGCAAGTTTCCATGGCAGAGTGCATAGTTGAACCTGATCTAAGTCCAACACTCTAGCCAGCACACCACATTTGATATGATGATGCTGATGTGATTTATTCTTTTGTGAAATCCCCTTTGTGCTCTCACTGAGGCAGAAATGCAGTAATACAATAACACAATGCAGTAATTCAAGTTTAAAAATCAGCTATTGATACTGCAAATTCAAAAGGAGTTTTACAAGCATGTGAAACATACTTTAATGTTCACATATTTTCACTTCCACTTGTGCTCTAGCTAGAGACAAGGGGTTGGATCCAACCAGGTTTTCTCTTTGTGAAAAAAGGAAAAGAGGCCACTTTGATCACTCTAAGAGTCTGTGCTGTGCATTGTGGGACCTGCATATCAAAAACCATTGTGAACATGAGTTATAGCAAGGAGCAAGGAGGGGTATTGAGTAAGCTGACTGAATTCAACCCTAGATGGGTCCACCCACCCACCCAGAAGCAAATGACAACTCTAGCAATGTGTACTAATAATTGTTTTTAAAGGAAGGCATCCCCAGAAGGTACAAAACTGGAACTGAGTAGGAAAATGAATTTAATCAGGATCAGATGTGAGAAAGAAAAGGCTGTACCGGGTAAATAGGGACAGTTGAAATATTTAGGCTTCTCCTCTGAACTTGTATTGGCCTCCTGAGATAGTCTAAGATATAGGTACACCTTTGGTACATGTAGTAAGAAACATTGGCCGTCGTCACACGGGCATCTCTTCCGTTAAATTTACAGCATATAGCGTCCTACCTGTTATCGGCACCATAACGTTTCTTTGGGTCACCTAACGGCTCTTCGCGCTACCAGCTGTCCACACCGAAGCACTCTGTTCTGTTCTCTCTAACCGCGCAGAAGCAGCTCCTCCCCATTTTTTTTTATTATTCTGGCGTTTAATTCCGCTATAACGGAATAACAGCATATAAACATTCCGTTAGAGCAAAACATTACGACCTTTTTGTTTTTCCAACTTTGAAATTATATAAATAGTCCTTTGCCCGCAGAAAACTCCCTGTCTGACATGATCCCCATCGCTGAAGACTCTGCCATGGCGATTGAGTCATTTTTACTTCAGCAGAAAGTTTGCATTGTGTTATGTCGTTATGGCATTATAAGGACATAATAAAATAAAAAAAGGGGAGTCGCAGGAAGAAATGGATTCTGGGATTGAAGGGAGGGCATAGGACGTTGCGAGGCGAAATACATCGATGTGAGGCATTCACACTGAGGCACAAAATAGCGTGACTATCAAGCACAAAGCAGAAGAGAGAAAATCGCTACAGTGTTGGAATAAGGTGGGTGTTTGCCGGGAAATAGCTCCATTTTAGCGCTAAATAAAAGCTCGTGTGACGACGGCCATAGTAGGACACCTCTGAGAATCCCTAAATAAAAACAAAAAAGCTGCAGTGCTAGATCAGTCCAGTGGTCCATCTAGTCCAGAAGCCTGTTTCACACACAGCCACCTAAGGGCCTTCAAGCAGGACAGAGAGAGTCCCAAACCTTCCACAGTTGCTGCCCCCTCCCTGGTATTCAGATGGTTATTTCCTCTGGACATGGAAGTTCCATGTAGTCACCATGGCTAACAGCCATCAGTGGACATATCCTCCATGCATTTGTCTAATCCCCTTTGAAAACCAATTAAAGCCAGCTCAAGGTTGACTCAGCCTTCCATCCTTCCAATGTCGGTAAAATGAGGACCCAGTTTCCTGGAGGTAAAGTGTAGATGACTGGGGAAGGCGATGGCAAACTACCCCATAACCAAAAGTCTGCCAAGAAAACGTCGGGATGCGACTTCCCCCCATGGGTCAGTAATGACTCGATGCTTGCATGGGGGACTTTACCTTTACCCCTGTTGGAAATAGCAATGTCTGGTGTCCTGCAGCAGCAAGAAGTAAGAAGAGCCTACCACGCAGGGGGCAGCAAGGATCACTTAGTTAGGACAGTGAGAGTAGCACCTCTCTTGTTTCCTGGGGGTCATTTCCTTGTCTTGTCTCCTATTGGGCTAAACAGGGCAATATCCTGCTTCTTCTCTCTCCTGCCACACTTCTTCTCCATCTCTGCAAGATGTAGTCAGATAGCTAGGATCTATCTCTCCCTTTCCCTCAAGTATGTAACTTCCTCAAATAAAGCTTTTGCCTCTCTGACCAGCTCGGCGTTTAATTCCGCAGCGTAGTTTAACACTCGCTCTAACAGGGTAATGGGCCACAGAGGCAATTAACGCAAGCTGAAGTTAAGAGAGAGCAATAAAAGTTCTGCTGTAGCCGCAGGCTAAAGCACAGAGGGCAGACAATAGAGGAAATATGGCGGACTCCTGGGGAGCACAGCAGGGGTTCCAGGTCGACCGACTGCAAGACGGGAGAAACTACGATCTTTGGGCAGAAAGAATAAAAGCCCATCTTATTCAACTGGACGTCTGGTCTGCAGTAACAGATGAAAAACCGACTGGAGATCCGCAGAAGGAAGCCAAATGGGTCAAGCACGACAATAAGGCAAGATCTATTATCATTAATGCTTTAAGTGATAAACAATTGATAAGAGTAATTCATGAGCCCACTTCTAGACAAATGTGGACGTCTCTTCTAGAAATAAACCGTCAAGAATCAATTAAAACTAAAATTTTGCTAATGAGGCAATTGTATCGGATTGAGATGAAGCCACAGGAAAAACTGAAAGATCATATTGCAAATTTCATGGAATTAACACAGAAATTAAGATCCCTTGGAAAGGAGATCCAGGATGAGGATCTAGCTATAATTTTGCTGTCTAGTCTTCCTCAATCTTATACAAACATAGTACATGTTTTGGAAATGAGAGAAAATTTAAGCTTAAACTATGTACTTGCAAGACTGCAAGAGGAAAGTTTTAGCAAACTGGATCATATAAGTGAGCCAAGAGAGCTAGCTTTAAGAGTCAGTTCAAGAAGGGATTTCTCCTGCAGCGTCTGCAGAAAGAAAGGACATTTAAAGGAAGACTGTTGGTTTCGTGATTCACAGAGAGTTAGCAAGCAACCGCCACGATGGATGGGAACAAAGGGCTTTAGGAATGCTAATGCAGCCATTAAGTCACCTAATGCCGATGGTCAAAGGAAAAGCAGATCTGATAAGAATTGTTTAAATGTTGGTAAAAATGATCAAAGCATATGCAAATGGGCAATTGACAGTGCGTGTACTAACCATCTTTGCAACAACGAGAAGTTTTTTAATGAGATGAATGAAAGCCACGATAAATTGTATACAGCAAATGGAGAGGCTTTAACGGCTCAGGGACAAGGGACCGTATCTGCATGTTGTGCACTACCCAGTGGCCAAACTAGAGAAGTGCAGATCACTGATTGTCTATACGTACCTGAACTTAAATCTAATTTAATATCGGTTTCTGCTATGGCCAAAAGAGGAATTGAGACTGTATTCAAAGGAGAGAAATGTTTTATTAGCAATGAAGGTGAATTAATTGCACAAGGCACATTAGAGGATGGCCTGTATATGCTGGATTGCTCTGAAGGCGCAGTGAATTTAATTGAAAAGTGCACTCACAAGAATTGTACTAGTCTTATCCATAGAAGGCTTGGACATGCTAATATGGATTATATATATCAGCTTGAAAGGCAGAATCTGACTAATGATTTGCAAATGAGAAAATGTCCTGATGCAGAGAAATGTGTTTGCTGTATTCAAGCCAAAGGCACAAGACCTTCTTTCACCAAACAGAGTGAGAAGCAGACGACAAGACCACTGGAGCTGATTCACAGTGATGTCTGTGGACCCATGGGAACAGAAACACCCAGTGGAAGTAAGTACTTTCTGACTTTTACTGATGATTTTTCAAGATTTACTGTGATTTACCTGCTCAAGGAAAAGAGCCAAGTACTGGAAAAATTCAAGATGTACCTAGCAATGGTGCAGAACAGATTCCAGAGAAAACCAATGGCTATCCGCACAGACAATGGAGGCGAGTACGCGGGGAAGGAGATAACAAGCTTCCTAGCAGCTGAAGGAATAGAGCATCACCTGACCGTGCCATACACCCCCGAACTCAACGGGATCGCAGAAAGGAAAAATCGTTCTCTCACAGAGATGTGCAGGAGCATGCTGCAAGAAGCACAGCTACCTCAAAAATATTGGGGAGAAGCTATCAACACTGCTGCCTATCTGCAGAACATGCTACCTACAAAGGGTGCAAGCAGCACACCATTTGAACTGTGGTACAACCGCAAGCCCAATGTAAGGCATCTGAGAGTGTTTGGATCAAAAGCCTACACTTATGTTCCGAAGGAAAAGAGGTCTAAGATGGATCTCAGAACAGAAGCAGGCATATTTGTTGGATATGCACTGGGATGCAAGGGATATCGAATCCTCAACCCAGAGACAGACACGGTGAAGATCCGCCATGTGGTGCACATTGATGAAGAAGAGAAGGCAAGCAAGCCTGACACCAGAGAGTCTACACCAAAGGAAGCTGATGCAGCACAGCAGCCAGAAATTGTGCAACTCTGGGACCTGACTGAGACGCAAGAGACACCTGCAGAGCCCACAGAAAGAGAAGGGGAAGCAGAGCCAAGTGTCAGACGCTCAGACAGAACAAACAAAGGAGTTCCACCACTGAAATTCTCTTACCTGGCAAAAACAGAAGCTGTACCAGAACCTTCTAGCTGGGAAGACATAGAAGGAATGCCAGCAAGAGAAGCAGAGAAATGGAGAAAAGCTGCTAAAGAAGAAATTGACTCTCTGATCCAGAACAAGACATGGATTCTCACAGAACTACCACCTGGAAAAAGGACAGTAGGATGCAAATGGATTTTCAAAACCAAACTTGATGCAGATGGAGAAGTACAAAAGTACAAAGCAAGACTAGTTGCAAAGGGATATTCCCAGAAGTATGGAGAAGACTATGATGAAACCTTTGCACCAGTAGTGAAACACACTTCAGTAAGAACACTACTGAGCATAGCAGCCGCAAGGAAGATGCATGTGGAGCATCTGGATGTGAAAACTGCTTTTCTTCATGGAGAGCTGGAAGAAGACGTGTATATGACACAGCCTCCTGGATTTGAACAGTCCAAAGACAGAGGACTTGTATGCAAACTGCAGAAGAGCATTTATGGACTAAAACAGGCTGCAAGAGCCTGGAATCAGAAACTGAACCAAATGCTCATCAAAGAAGGATTCAAGCAAGGCGGGGCAGAACGCTGCCTGTACTCAAGAAAGAAAGACAACAAATGGACTTTTATTCTGATTTTTGTAGATGATATTCTTCTTTGTTATGAAGATCAACAAGATTGTGATGAAATAATTCAGCACCTGAACCAAGAGGTTGAAGTAAAGCGTCTTGGAAATGTCAGCTTTTACCTTGGAGTTCAAATAGAGCGAGAGGAAGATGGAAGCTATCTTCTCAATCAAAAGCAAAAGATCATGGATTTCCTAGACTACATGGACATGAAAGATGGAAAACCAACATGTACTCCAATGGAAACAGATTTCCTGAAACAAAATGGAAACAATGAACCTCTGAGAAACATCAAAGTGTACAGAGAAGCAATTGGAAAACTGCTCTACATAAGTACAGTAACCAGACCTGACATAGCAGCAGCAGTTGGAATACTGTGCAGGAAAAGTGCATCACCAAGTGTGAATGACTGGCAAGCAGTCAAAAGACTGGCAAGATACCTGAGAGGTACTGCACAACTGAAGCTCAAGCTACCAGCAAGCGACAATCCCAGACTAGTGGGATTCATGGATGCTGACTGGGCAGAAGACATCACAGACAGAAAGTCTACCAGTGGACGAGTATTCTTTTATGGTGGAGGAGCAATCAGTTGGACAAGCAGAAAGCAAGACCTAGTAGCGGCATCAACTACAGAAGCTGAATACATATCAGCAGCAGAAGCATGCCAAGAACAAGTGGATTCTACAACTATTAGAAGACTTTGGGATAAATGAACCCAAACCTATACAACTCCTTGAAGATAATCAATCTTGCATAAAGCTTGCAAATACAGAAAGAATTGGATCAAGAACCAAGCACATTGACATAAAGAATCACATTGTGAGAAATATGCAAGAAGATGGACTTGTTGAGCTACAGTACTGCCCTACAGAAGAAATGACAGCAGACATCCTCACCAAGCCACTTGCCAAAGAGAAATTTCAAAGTCTACGTGAAAGACTGAACTTTGTGGACTTTGTACACTAGACATTGAGAAGGGGTGTTGGAAATAGCAATGTCTGGTGTCCTGCAGCAGCAAGAAGTAAGAAGAGCCTACCACGCAGGGGGCAGCAAGGATCACTTAGTTAGGACAGTGAGAGTAGCACCTCTCTTGTTTCCTGGGGGTCATTTCCTTGTCTTGTCTCCTATTGGGCTAAACAGGGCAATATCCTGCTTCTTCTCTCTCCTGCCACACTTCTTCTCCATCTCTGCAAGATGTAGTCAGATAGCTAGGATCTATCTCTCCCTTTCCCTCAAGTATGTAACTTCCTCAAATAAAGCTTTTGCCTCTCTGACCAGCTCGGCGTTTAATTCCGCAGCGTAGTTTAACACTCGCTCTAACAACCCCTGAATTTATTATTATTTTGTTCATGTGTTCTTACAAACACTTGCCTGGTTTATGAGTCTAAGGAAATACATCAGGCTATACTTTTTTATAATTATTAATTTAATAAATGATAGAGGGGGGAAATGTTCTCTCTCTGCTTTCTTCATTTGATGCATAACATTATCAACCTCTATCATGTCATCTCTTCATTGTCTGAAAAGACTGAAGAGTCCCAGACTCTTTAACTTTTCCTCATACAGAAGGTGCTCAAATCCCGTAATTGTTTTGGTTACCATTTCCCGAATCTTTCCTAGCTCTACAATATCCTTTGGGAGACACGGTGATCAGAGCTGTACATAGTATTCCAAATGTGCCCACGCCGTAAATCAAGGCTGCTTACACAAATGGCACACCCCAGTCAGTATAAAACTGTAACAGGGTGAAAGTGCCCTTAAGCAGTACAATGACACGTGCCATTTATGGGAACTGAAAACTACCCCGATACTTAATGCTTCCTCAAAAATGTACACTCGTCATTGCCTAGAAGCACAACAGCGACTAGTGGCAGAGCTGGCATGACTCAGACCAACTAAGGGATGTTGGCAACTCACACAGCTGTTTACCAGCATGATTCCAGGGAAACCGGCTTTTCCAGTGCTCAAGCTCTCCTTTGCTCCTGTGGGACACACGTGGAGGCGGGGGGGGGGGGGCTGGGAGTAGATGAGAGGCCAGGAGACGGGAGGGAGGCTGTATTTACTCTGCAGGAGTAACAAGAGGAGTGTCAGGACTGAAAGCCCAATCTAAAACTTGGGGATAACCACGGGACAAATGTGTATCCCATCTTGGTTTAATGCCCTTAGGCTTAGCTTCAGGAGGGAAGAGGTTATGCCAAAGGTGGGAAGGGTGAGTTTTGAGAAGAGACCTGAAGGAAGGAAGAGGGTAGGATTGTTAAGTTTCTGGGGGGGGGGAAGCCTTTAACAGAGGTTTATTGTTGGAATCGCCAGGGATGGATGTTTTTCTCCAGGATGGTTAGTAGGCCTAGAAGAGAGGCTTGTGTTCAGGCAGAGAGCACTGCGATGGTTGCTGCTGCTCTCTGCCCTCTGTCAAGCTCCACCTGGTGAAATTCTCTCGCACAGTTGTAAGCTGGGGGTGGGAACTATTCTTCATTGTAAGGTGGGGGGTATTGTATTTTGGGAGAGAGGGACATTGAAGAAATTAACTGAAAACCAGTGACTTTTGATAACCAACATTATTTCCTCACCAACATTCATTCCTCTTTTTATGTACAGGGCTCAGGCCTGGGATGCATGGACAGGGTAAATTTCTCATACAACAACCCTGTGAAGCAGGTTAGTATGAGGGCCAATCCATCTATTACAAAGTCCATGTGTCCCCCACACGTGAGATGAATTCCCAGGCACGTGTGGCATGAATGCGGATTGAGATGGAGGCAAGAAGTGGGGGCTTAAGCCCTCCCCCCTGCACTGTGTCCCCAGTCTGAAATGTCCCTGGGGAGCCACTGTTTGTCCCACCGTGGAAACTTACGGTGACAGTACATATAATTTCCCCAGTGGGCAATTAGCAGCTGCCAGGGGCCGTTTCAGGTCAGGAAAATAGGGAGGGAGGAAGGTTAAAACCCCAGTGGTAATCCTACCTCTCCCTGTAAGTAACGTTCCCAATCTGAATTGGGCCCATGATCCCTTGAGAATGAAATTCCTCATGTGGCACTCTGCACACACGTCTGACTGACAGAATTCATGTTGGGTATTTGGGAGCCATGAGGACTTTGCAACCTGTGGAGCAGCCCTTAGATATAAAGCAATGGGCCTAACATCACACCCAGGATGATTCAGACCTCCCTCTTCCTACTCCAGGTCTGGCACTCTAATTGTTAGACAATAGTGGCTTTCAATGGATATCTCACTCAGCCCAAATATTTATTTTAGTTTTTGTGAATTGTTAGTATCAGGAACTTAGAAGATGAGATGAATAAAGACAGTTATTGTTGAGTTCAGATGCTCATGACACATATAAAAAGAATAGATTTATGGGTGAGCTTATGAGGCAGCCTGAAAGCTGGAAGTAACAGAAACAATGAATGACAAAGGCTGTGACGTAAATGATTTCTGTGTGCATATTATATATATTTCATAAGAAATAAGGATATCAACAGTTCACAAAGGGCTTGGCATAGATCAAATGGTTCCCCAGACAAGGAATGACTTTGCCACCTACACCCAAACCTCCTTTGTTCAATATTTAGATGTAGCTTATGACAGATGCACCCAGATCTCCTGCACCCATAGTGGATTTTTAACATTAAAAAAATACTAGGATATCCAATCAAGGGACTCCCAGTGTCCCTCTGTGGTTCCCCCCCCCCAAGATTCCTCCTCTATTGCGCAAAGAAAGGCAAACCCAAAGGGCTCAGAGCTCTTAGGCCTCCTCCCAGTTTGCTTAGGGCACCTGGGAAGTCTTGCCCCCCTGTCCTGTGCCCAGGGCGGGGGGGGGGGGGTTCAGTCATGGCTGCCAGGAAGAGAGCCATGCAGCACCAGAGAATCACGGCATGGCCTGGGGAGGGGAGAGTCTGGCCTGCCCTACAGAGTGCCTGTGTCCCTGAGCCCACACCACCCTCTGCCCAGGCCAGCCTGGGCAGCGCTTGCAGGGGATTCTCTCAGGGGCAGTGGGCCAGAGAATCACGGTTTGGCCGGGGGGGGGGGCCTGGCCTGTGCCCAGGGCGGGGGGGGGGGTTCAGTCATGGCTGCCAGGAAGAGAGCCATGCAGCACCAGAGAATCACGGCATGGCCTGGGGAGGGGAGAGTCTGGCCCGCCCTACAGAGTGCCTGTGTCCCTGAGCCCACACCACCCTCTGCCCAGGCCAGCCTGGGCAGCGCTTGCAGGGGATTCTCTCAGGGGCAGTGGGCCAGAGAATCACGGTTTGGCCGGGGGGGGGGCCTGGCCTGTGCCCAGGGCGGGGGGGGTTCAGTCATAGCTGCCAGGAAGAGAGCCATGCAGCACCAGAGAATCACGGCATGGCCTGGGGAGGGGAGAGTCTGGCCCGCCCTACAGAGTGCCTGTGTCCCTGAGCCCACACCACCCTCTGCCCAGGCCAGCCTGGGCAGCGCTTGCAGGGGATTCTCTCAGGGGCAGTGGGCCAGAGAATCACGGTTTGGCTGGGGGGGGGCCTGGCCTGTGCCCAGGGCGGGGGGGGGGGTTCAGTCATGGCTGCCAGGAAGAGAGCCATGCAGCACCAGAGAATCACGGCATGGCCTGGGGAGGGGAGAGTCTGGCCCGCCCTACAGAGTGCCTGTGTCCCTGAGCCCACACCACCCTCTGCCCAGGCCAGCCTGGGCAGCGCTTGCAGGGGATTCTCTCAGGGGCAGTGGGCCAGAGAATCACGGTTCGGCCGGGGGGGGGGCCTGGCCTGTGCCCAGGGCGGGGGGGGGGGGTTCAGTCATGGCTGCCAGGAAGAGAGCCATGCAGCACCAGAGAATCACGGCATGGCCTGGGGAGGGGAGAGTCTGGCCCGCCCTACAGAGTGCCTGTGTCCCTGAGCCCACACCACCCTCTGCCCAGGCCAGCCTGGGCAACGCTTGCAGGGGATTCTCTCAGGGGCAGTGGGCCAGAGAATCACGGTTTGGCCGGGGGGGGGCCTGGCCTGTGCCCAGGGCGGGGGGGGGGGTGTTCAGTCATGGCTGCCAGGAAGAGAGCCATGCAGCACCAGAGAATCACGGCATGGCCTGGGGAGGGGAGAGTCTGGCCCGCCCTACAGAGTGCCTGTGTCCCTGAGCCCACACCACCCTCTGCCCAGGCCAGCCTGGGCAGCGCTTGCAGGGGATTCTCTCAGGGGCAGTGGGCCAGAGAATCACGGTTTGGCCGGGGGGGGGCCTGGCCTGTGTCCAGGGCGGGGGGGGGGTTTCAGTCATGGCTGCCAGGAAGAGAGCCATGCAGCACCAGAGAATCACGGCATGGCCTGGGGAGGGGAGAGTCTGGCCCGCCCTACAGAGTGCCTGTGTCCCTGAGCCCACACCACCCTCTGCCCAGGCCAGCCTTGTTACCAGAACTGCTCTTTATTATAATGGGGAATTAGCTGCAGCAGTCTGTAACTATTAATATTAAGCGAGGATCATAACCTATGTTTACGGAGGTCCCGATCCCAGACACTCTAGTGAAAAAGAGGCAGACAAGGAGTAAGGTCCAAACACGTGTATTGGGTGTAGCGTAAGCCTAGCTTGCACAATCATACAAAGAACATACAAGGTCTAAGAAATACAGAGTAGGAAATACAGAGACGTTCGCATTAGCTGGTTCCCAACGATGATAGGGGGAATACTCACTTATCCTGGAGCGAAGCAGAGACGCAGCAGCGAGAGTGGCCCAATGCCAGCACTGGGACCACAGACGGACAGCAAGGAGGTCTGGATAGGGAATGGCCTGAGCCACGGACAGCAAGGGGGGGTCTGGATAGGAATGGCCGAGGCACCGAGTGGTCTGGGAGACCAGCTTAAATACCCCAAAACGTACCCTGGGGCTGGTGCTGTACTTGGTGGTTCTCACAGATTAAAACAAAGGGTCTAATGGGCTACTGAATGGCTTGGATGGGCCACTTTGGTAATCAGATTGTGATAAGTGACACCTCAGGAAGAGGGGACAAAAGAGGGAGGGGGAAATCCAAGTGGGCTGAAAGGATGTTCCAGCGGACAGGGCTTGTCCTGATGTCATCAGCTTCTGGAATGCGGAGGTTTCTTTGAGATGCATTCTCTAAGTGCTTGGGATGGTCGGCACTTAGTTCTTCTCCGGGGCGGCTCCTAAGATATGCAGAGCGGGGCGAGGGGCTCTCGCTGCGGACGTGGTGTGCCCGCTTCGCCGAAATGGCTTCCCAAAACAGTCTTCTTCCCAGGGTCTTCTGGCTGCCTGAGAACATGGATGCCGGCTGGGCATAGCTGGGGCTGGTTTGCAGGTTGCCCGGTAGCGAGGGCAAGCTCGGGGACCGGCCCGCGGGAGGCTCCAGGCGGGAACTGACCAGGGAGCGCCTAGCCAGGCTCGCTGGAGGTTTCCCCGGCTGGCGCCCGGCTGCTAGCAGCGGCTTGGGCCCATATGAGGCAGGCTTCCATGGAGGCAGGGGAACCAACACTTTAAAACACAGTCCAAAGCAGGGAACAGGCACGGTCCGTGGCAGATGGCAATGCAGGCACGGGGCACACTTGTAACAGAGTCCAAACACACACTGGGAATTCCAGATATAGGTCAGGGCAGGGCTGCCCAGAAAGAGAGTCCTTTTGTGCAGTTACCCAAACATGGAGTCAGTAAACTACACAGTCTATAGCAGCAGCAAGGCAATTGACACGCAGGCAGGAAACTAACACGTGTATCAGAACACACACGTGTAAAGCAGTCTTTGGTGTAGCAGTAAAACAGCAATGCAGGAAATTTTAGCACAGTTCATAGCAGGCTTCAAAGCAGGGGAGGGGGCCTACTTGGCAACAATTCCCCCCCTCGGAGACCCCGGGACGTCAGGCGCGCGGGTCTCCGAACTTGACTTCAAAGGCGAGGTGGTCAGCAATGTCCGGTGGTCGAGCTTCGAGCGAAGAAGGAGTGGGAAGGGAAGGAGGGGGAGGCGTCACTCAAAAATTTAGTTTGGAGAACCACCTAACCGAATAAGTGCAATTTAGATCAGCCAATGGGCTGCAGGTCTCTGGGTTCACACCAGGGGGTGTGCTAAGTGCAATCGTCAGAATAAATAGCAATAATTCATAGCAATAGTAATTCATAGTAATAGGCAGCAATGATCAATTCATGCATATAAATAGCAATAATTCATAATTGTGTACATTGATTAATTCATGATTGAAGGTAATTCATACGGAATTCATGATGGGTTAAAAGCACTAAAAACCAGGGGCAATTAATATACATGGATTAATTCATAAGCATAAGATTTAAAAGCAAAGACAATTCATGGTTCAATTCATGAATATAGGATTAAAAGCAATTCATACAAGGTAAAGTGAAATGTGCAAGCATGGCATAGACCAATTCATCAAGGGTTGAAAATTCATAGATTGAACAATTCATAGATAATTAAAACCATAAATACATAAATACATAGGATTAAAAGCAATGATTCGGGAGGTTAAAACCAATAAAAGCAGCAAGAGTAAAAGCAAGTGCGTGGAAATAATTCATGAGGGGTAAGCGGCGGAAGGGCTCATAGGGGACAGAAAAATAAACTCTGCAATTAAAACCAAATCAATATGGCTGGATTAAAATCAAATTCATAGACTAGAACTGCCTCGGCGGAGGGAGTTGGGTTAAGAAGGCAATTCAAAAGGTTAAAATCAAATTCATAGGGATAAAGTTCATGGGCGCACTTGCAGTGGATAGAGGGAGGGACTAGTTCGGGGCTAAATTCATGGGAGTAAAATTCATGAGAAGCAATGGCGAGAAATTCATGGGAAACGTAAAACAATAGAGCAGCAAAGATCACAGACGGCTCAGTCCGCAGTACAGCTGCTAGACTGGGTTGCATATTTACAAGAACAAGCAAACTTAGTCCATGTGTTCCAAAACACACTTCCACCCCCCCTTGCTGTCTGCGTCAATCCGCAGAGCAGGGTCGGCAGGCGGCGAGAAGGGCTTCAGGCACACAGTTCTAGTCCTCATGGAAGTGGCGCTGCTGGCGGTCGTTCGTAGGCAGGCCGTGGGCTGGGAGGCAGAGAAATATGTCCCCCCCTAGTCCACAAGAGGGCCTCGGAGCGGTGTCCGGCAGCAAAGCGTCCATGGGGCTGGTTCAGGATCCATACACATAATAAAATATTGTCATAGTTCATGACAACGCAAGCAAATAAACAAGGGTTAAAGGAGGGCGCCAAGAATATCCCTTAAGGCAGAAGAAGGTCGGGGTTATAGTGATCCAAGCGGTGAGACAGCTGGAGTTGCTGGAGCTGTCGGCGGCTCCAACAGCCCAAATAAAGTAATGAGGCACATAATAAAACTTGAAAGGCCAAAATCACAACGATCGGGTGCAAAGCCAAATTGTAAATTCCAGTGGCAGTGGGGCTCCAGCCAAAGAGGGTTTCCCACCACGAGTGCTCACCGGTGGTCTTAATCCGCTGGGCAAGATCCAAAATCTCCTTCCCGTTGTGGGACACAACCAAAGCAGTAGTATCCCCGTCCCTCTGGATGCTCTGGAGGGTGCGGTGGAGCTGGGGGTGGGTCAGGAGCTCGTGGATTAGCTCCAGACCGATGCCGAGGGAGATGGGCTTCACATGTCGATAGATGGAGGGTGCCACCAGGATCTCTTCTTGGGTCCAGACCGGTACCGTGTAGGTGAAGTCGCAGGCTGCCACCGAAGACAGGTTGCAAAAGCAGCGGTTGACTCCCGGGATCACGGGCTTGAGCTGGAACGAGTTCAGGACCACAAAGTCGCAGGCCGTTCGCACGCAGGCACATCCTTTCCCAATGTAGACCACAGCGGAGCTGTTCTCCCGGACGACCTCGAAAGGGCACTCATTGAGGGCGTCGACTTGCGGGGCTACACAGGGGTGATGCGGTGCAAAGGCTTGGTCTTGGCAAATGAAGCCGGTCTGGTCTCGATGCTGGCACCCTTGGAGGCTGACGAGCTGCCATCCGGTCGGGGTGAAGCGGGCCCAATGGTCGGGGTGGCGGGCGTAGAGGACTTCGGTGTCGCTGACTTGGAGTCCCAGAGGCACGACTGGATACACATGGAATGACTCGTGCGCACTGGCCGTTAATAAAAATAGTTTAAGCTCCTGGGTGGTCGGTGAGAATGAGGAATTTACAAGAGACCACCAGGATTCAAGCTCCAGTTCTATGGGTGACAATTTGGGCATAATCAATCTTTTAATTTCCAGGGGCAAGTGCCCATCCGTGGCTTGCCGAATTAGCCCCATGGCCACAGCCTGGTTTAATTGTTGGGCTTGCATACATGCCATGGCTATTGACATGTTGCGTTCCAAAGACTGTGTTCCTTTGAGTAGCAGAGAAAAATCTCTTTCAATTTGACTCTCCCAGTTAACTAAAATGGAGCTGATCTCGTGTTGCCCATTCGAAATGGAATTTAGGGACTGCACCACCGGTTTACCTAAGTCGGAGATGCTAGTCGTGACATGGGCAAACTTATTAGCGAGAGTCTCAATGTTGACCGAATCCATGATTGCTAAGCCTCCGGCTGCAGGAGCAGTCCAGTCGGCAATGCTTCGTCTGGCACGCGAGAGAGGAGAGGGATCGATCCACAGTTGCAGCCATGCATTCCAACCCTTGCTACCGGCCTCCAGATAGGGAGCGCACTGCGGCAGCCTCTGGGTTACATTTAGTTCAGCTAAGTCTATGCGGATCTCTTTTAAAGACATTTGCGGGCGGACTAGAACTCTCTCTCGAATGTCAGTTTTCAAAACATGGGAGCCCACTATATGCGTGCCGCCTTGGCTTAATTGTTCACTGCTAGCAATCAAAGGGTCAATTTGGATGGTGTGGGTCTCCTGGGTCCGGATCAGCAGGGAATAATTGCCTGGTTCGTGAGTCAAATTTACAAAGAGCAGCCCAAGCCGGTGAAATTTCTCTACTAGGGGCTTGGTTTGGCATTCGGGCGTCTGTTGAACCAGAATCCAATCGGGTGGGCCATGTTTGGCTAGGTCTTCCTCCTTCACAATCCAGGTCAGGTTCTCCCAGCGTTCTATAGCAAAGGAGAGAACTGCACCTGAAGGGGGCGTGATAGTGACTGATGCAGTTTCAGTGGCGGTAGTGCCTAGTAAGATGGTCATCCTAAAGGGGTCTCCTGCCTTCCATACTGCGGCCGACACTAAAATTACTTCACAGTATGGTCCGAAAGCCTCAGTGACAAATGGCGAGGTTTCGACATTGGCAGGGGTGGTATATTTGTCTACCACCGGGACTGCGGTGGGGGCTGGCCTTATACGGGGAAGAAACATACATGGAATTGGAGCAAGTGGTGGAACTGTATCGGTAGGCGAGTAACATACTAATTCTTGGGACATGGTTTTCACTCCTACACATAAAATAACAAGCTCTGGGGGTCGGATCCACTGCTCTTCGCAACTGCGGAAGTTAGTGCGATCCGTGGGGGTGGTCATATTAATCTGCTGCACAACCTTGCAGACCATCATTTCATTTTCTGCTAAGGTATTGATACATCTCCAGTGGGGGTAGGGCATTAATTTGGACGGGCGCCCCTCTATTAGGGTGCCTGCCAGCACGAGCAAACACAGAGTAGCCAGGTGCCTCATCTCCTGGCCTTCCTTTCCTTTCTGTAGTGAAAATATCCTGGGGAGACCTGCGGATATAAGTACAGGTTCCCTGAGTTTATTGCAGCAAAAATAAATGAAGTAAAGGGGGAAAAAGAAAAAGGGAGAGCGTTTTTCTGCCAGCACTGTCTATTAAGCGGGGTTCGAACGAGAAGTCCCAGGGGCACTAAGCGAGCCTTCCAGCTTGTTGCTCTGGGGAACTCCTGTGCGAAGGTTTCTTCCTAAAGCATGTATATTTCAGGGGGAACGTCTTTACGTCGAGCAAGGGTCGGCTGTGCGTTAGGCGGGATTATGCAAACTCGCCCCAGGGGTCCCTGGGTGCCTAGACTATGTGGCCTTCAGGTGCCCCTTGCTCGGTGGCGGGCTACTTTTATTTTGCGGACTGAGAGGTGTCGGTCCGGCTCGGCCTGGCCTTGCCGTTTAAAAAGAAAAAACTAGAGAGCGGTTCCCATTAACTATAAGGGTTGCTGCAGACGGGGGCCCTCGCTTTAATTTTCAAAAATGGGCTTTCGTCATATGTTTGCAGGACAACCAATTTTTGGAGGGACTCCCTCGGGAGGCCCCGTTTTCTGGTTTAAAAAAGTACACCGGGCAAAAAGAAAAATACACTGAGCAAAAGAAAAATGCACTGAGCAAAAAGAAAAATACACAGAGCAGAAGCATACGGGTGTGGGGTACTTTTAGGTTGCCCTTACTTGGGATGCCTGGCAGGGCTTCCTTATATCTTCAATATGTCTCCCCCCCTTCTTTTCCCTTATACGGTACGGGCAAGGGAAAAGATTTCAGTACGTGGGGCGAGCGGCTGCTGGCGGAAAGGGCCGAAGTGGAGCCGAGGGCGCTCGGCAGCGTTTATCGAAAAGCGGCGGAGGCGGCCGAGATCTGCCGGCGCCACTGGGTCTGGGTTGTTCGGGGGTCATCTTGGCGCGGGGGATCCTGGCTATGTAAATGAGGCATGCTGCCCCTTGTGCATGGCGAACGTACCTCAATAACATATTCCAGAGGGCACATATTTACAAAATACTGGCGGGTCTTTTACCTTTGCACTAAAGCGTACGGACTGGTGGCGCCGTATAGCAACTCACCATGACGAATATGAACATTAGTAAAAGAGGGATGTTGGGCTATCTGGGGGTCCTTTTCCAGGGGAGGCACGGCCCTCAAAGCCAAAGCCGACCATCATGCGAAAGCGTGGGTCTGGCAGGTGAGACCCCGAATCTACGTAGATGCGGGATCTTCACCAGCACGGCGGGTGAAATGTTTTCAAATACAGAGATCACCTTTATTGGTGTGTCTCCAATATTGGAAATGCATTCACTCTTGGGCTAAAGCCTCTCCAAACACTTTCACACACAGCAAATCTCTTTTGCCTGTGCAATTTTTTCCCGAACATGCGGCTTACAATCCAATTAAGAATCACTCTCGGTGGTGGTCCTATTTGGCTTTGGTTGCCGTGTCTTCCCCAAGGGTCCCAACTGTGGGGCCCGCCTAATGAAGTTAAAGAATAGAACTGGAAAAACTTTTGACATTCACACCTATATCTACATATTCTACTGTTTCTTTTATACTAAGGCTAAAAGGTCTGGTCTAAGGGGATACAGGGTATCTCTGGCCCAGGGTGAAGGGATATCTGGCGAATCACTGGGCAGAGGGGGGCTGGGCTGGTGGCGGCTCCCCCAGGGTCATACACAGGAGGGGCGGTTTGCAGCGGCTTCCCTTTCCATTCCTTTAATTGAGAGGCGTGAAAGTATTTTAGCCAAGTGCCTCCTGTCTTTCTCTGGATAGCTACCTGATAGACGGCTGGGGAGACTCTTTTCGTGATGGGGACTGGGCCCTGCCATTTGGCTGCTAGTGAATGCGCCTTCTGCGAGAACTTCCTGTACAGAACGAGCTGTCCTTCCTCCCACTGCCTGGGGTTCCTGACCCATCCTAATTTGCGGTCCATATCTTTCTGAGCGGTGCCCAACTTCTGGGCCACTTGCATGTGGACGGCGTGTATGGATGAGAGCAGGTCTTGGACCCAAGCGTCATTAATCACTACGGGCTGCATATCAGAAGGGAGCTGCGTATCTAGCCAGAAGGCTTCCGGGAGCTGCATTCTTCGCCCTGTCATTACCATATGGGGTGTGAGCCCGTGAACTGCGGTAGTGCCTCTAATGGCCATTAGGATTATGGGGAGTTTTTCATCCCAGTCTCTCCCGGAGGAGCGAACCATTTTGCGGAGAGCCTCCTTGAGGGTCCGGTTGGTTCTTTCTATGGCGCCCGAAGCTTGAGGGTGGCCGGCTATGTGGAACCGTTGCTGGATGCCTAGTGCTTTACAAAGCTCCTGTGTAACTTCTCCGATAAAGTGTGAGCCTAAATCGGAGTCCATGACTCGCACAATGCCCCATCTTGAAAAGACATTGTTGAACAGTAGTTTGGCGGTGGTGGCTGCATTGTTGCGCTTGCACGGAAACGCTTCGACCCACTTGCTAAAGGGGTCTATGACAGTGAGGCAGTAGCGATTGCCGCGAGCAGTGGGGGGAAGGGGGCCGATAAAGTCAATCTGTATGCGAGCCCAGGGTCCATCAATTCTCTGATGCTGGAGGGGAGCTCTAGGTCTGGTGGGGTCTGCATTAACCATAGCGCAGGACAGACAGTTGTCCACCCATTGCGCTACTTCGGTGCGCATGCCAGGCCACCAACCAACCTCTTTTACCCTTTCCAGAGTCAGGTCCTTGCCTCGGTGTCCCTGCTCGTGGACAAACTGAATCAGGTCGGCCCTGACTTCCAGTGGCACTACCCAGTGGCGCTCGCCGGCTGCATCTACTGCCCAAACTATGCCTTCCTCTTCTCGGATCATTAGTCTTCCTGTCTGATCTCTCCCTGCGGTTAGGAGGTCAGTTATTTCTGGGTCAGATAGCTGTAGTTGCGCTAGGTCTAGTGTTCCCGTAGTTCCCTGAGCCTGGCTGCGGGCTTGTGCTCGAGTGGTGACAGGGTGTAAGGGGCAATCGGTAGCTGGTTCCAGTAGGGGAGCATTCTCAGTGGCGGCTGCCTTGGCTGCGAGGTCTGCCTGGTCATTCCAATAAGCGGTCTCTGAGTTTGTCTTCTGGTGTCCCTTGACATGGGTAACCTGCGTTGGGCCTGAGCGGGACTGAAGGAGTGCTGCTACTTGCTGCCATAGCTGTAGGTGGGCTACGGGTTTCCCATCACTTGCTCTCCACCCCTGATTCTGCCATACCGGGAGCCAGACCGTGGCGGCTTTGGCCGTCCAATCCGAGTCTGTGTAAATGGCAAGCGGGCTTTCTGGGGGCTCAAACTCAAGCACTGCCAGAAGCGCTTGCACCTCAGCCGCTTGGCTGGAATGGGGGCGGGCTGGACCTTTGAGAGTACGGGCGTCGCTCACTCGCACGGCGCCGTAGCCTGTCCGGGGGGAGCCTCCAACGTGAAAGGAGGAGCCGTCACAGAACCAGCATGTGAAGCCGTTCTGTCGGGCTTCCTCTAGCGGGACTCCCCAAGTGACTGGCCAGACAACCTGCGGTGGCGGGTCCAGGGGGCACTCGTGCTCGGTCCCGGTTACCAATAGGCCATAGGGGGCTGGAGGCTCGGTGGTTTCCTTTTTGAATTCCACTCCGCGGTTGACTAGGGCCAGGGTCCACTGCGCTATGCGGGCGTTTGAGACTTGTCCGTCTTGTATTTTTCCCGACAGGATATATTTGAGAGGCGTGTGAGTGGTTTGCACTATTGTACGTGAACCTCCTATGATAAATTCCCAATGGGTCAGACTCCAAACCAGAGCAAGGCATGTCTTTTCGCATGGGCTAAACTTAGTTTCTACTGCAGTTAGGTTGCGAGAGGCATAGGCTACTACTCTAGCGGTTCCTGCTTGCTGCTGGGTGAGCGTGGCTCCTATGCTCTTGTCTGATACTGCTAACTGAATAAAGAATGGCTGGGTGACATCTGGATGGGCTAGGGCCGGGGCTGCGGCCAGACTGCGCTTTAGCTCGGCTAAGGCTGTCTGTTGCTCCGGTCCCCACTCCCAGGGGGTGTTCTTCTTGAGGAGAGCATAAAGGGGGCGAGCCTTGTCTGCAAAGGACTCGATGAAGTCTCGGGAAAAGTTAAAAGTTCCTAGAAGGGCTCTGAGGGAGGGGACATCGGTGGGTGCAGGCAGCTTGGAAATGACCTCCATTCGCTGGGCATCCGGGGTGCGACCCTCGGGTCCCAGGGTCAGACCCAGGTACTTGACGCTGGTCTGAACCAATTGGGCCTTTTCCCTGCTTGCCTTGAACCCAGTCTCGCGGAGGAGTTCCAGGACTTCCCTGGTGATTTGGCGGGCTAATTCTTCCGTGGGGGCGTGGACCAAAATGTCATCCACGTAGCTCAGTACGTGGGGCCTCGAGGAGGGTTGGAGGCGTTCCCACATCTGGACTACATGGGCATGACAAATACTGGGGCTGGAGTGGAATCCCTGGGGTGTCCGTTTGAATGCGTATTGCTGGCCGCGGAAAGTGAACGCGAACTTGTACCAGCAAGACTCATGCAACCGGATGGAGTGGAAAGCGTTGGCCAGGTCTATGACCGAGTAGAACCGGGACCCAGCGGCAATGGCCGTTAGGATCTCATTGTACTTGGCCACAACCGGGGCAACTGGAGGGGTGGTGGCATTCAGGGCACGGAAGTCGACCGTCATTCTCCAGGTCACTCCATCTGCTTTTAGAACTGGCCACAATGGGGCGTTGCAGATGGACTGCATCGGGAGTATGACGTCCCACTCAAGGAGTCCTTCTATGGTCTTGGCTATCCCTGCCTCAGCTTCTGCTGGGTACTTGTACTGTCTTTGGGGAGGGGGGTCCTTTCCTTCAATCAGGACGCAGGCGCCCTTCACTATCCCACACTCGGCCTTGTCTGTCACCCATACTTCGGGAAAGTCCTGAACCCAGGGGTCTCCTGTGATGGGGGCGAGAGGAAGGGGGGCCTTGAGGGCTGCGCATCGATGGACTGCATTAACGAAGTCTGGGCCTCCTGGGATGCGCCACAGGAGCCCATTTGCTAGGTCAATGGTCAGTCCCTCGGCACGGAAAAATGGCATGCCCAAAAGTCCATCATCTTCTCCCCGGTTTGCGCATGCCGAGATCCTGGTGGCCAGGTTCCCAACGGAGAGGGGGATATCCTGCCAGACCTGGGATTCCTGCATGCCGCCTCCAAAACCGGCGAGCTGCATGGTTGTGGGGGTCTGGGTGCCCTTCGTAACTAAGGTGGGCCGGAGTATATTAAGTGAAGCTCCGGTATCTATGAGGAGAGTGGCAGGCTTCTTCTTTTCCCCGGGAGTCCCGATCTCTGCCTTCACTGTCGGTCTCCCCCATGTGTCCGGCTTTAGTTTGGCAACTATGCCCACGGAGGGAGACTGGGACTCGGGGCAACCCTAGTCTGATCCTGCACCCTGATCGGTGGAAGCGGCGCTTCCTCTAAAGGGGTTGTTGGGGCTCGGGCGTTCCCGAACCGCAGCTATCGGGGGACTCGAGAAGGGAGGGTCTGGCGGTAAAGGGGGCGCTGACGGAGGTACTGGGGGCTGTTGCTGGTCCTCCCACTCCATGATCGCCTTCATTAGAACGGACGTGGGCTTTCCGTCGAATAGCTCCATGTTCGCTCCAATGTTTTTGAGGCGCATCCACAGTTCCCAACGGAGGGAGTCCCTGGACTGGGGCGTGCTGCCGCGGTCCCGGTAGCCCTCGTGGTCGCCCTGCGATGCTCCCCAAGCGTTAGACTGATCTGGAGGCGGGTAGACCTGATGATTGTACGGGTGTGATGCTCGCGAGTGAGAAGGGGCTAGGGGCGCCTCCTGTAATCGGGGCTCGTGGGGTCCCTGCTGGGAGGAGGAACTGTAACTCGGGGTGGGCGCAAAGGAAACTCCCGGGCGGTAGTCCCTTGGCCCTCTTCCCCGGTTAAAGCTACTGCTCCTTCCCCTCAGGATCCCTCCCCTTGCCTCCGGGTACGGGCTGCGTCCCTGTGGTCGGTACTGAGAGTGGGGGCCATGGTTGGCATAGGTGACTGCACTTATCGGCTCGCTCTCCTTTCTACGAGAGGCCGGGGACTTCACATGGCGGATGGCGCCGGTCTCTCGCAACAGGCCAGCAATGCTCCTGATGCGGGATTCCAGCTCTCCCCATGTAATGCTCCCGGGCTCGACTCCTGCTAGGGCTAGGCGAGTGGTGCTGTTGAGTCCATCTATGACTGCCCTCCTGAATTCTAAGTCGTCGAAGTCCGGCATGTCGCTCAAATCTAAATCTACCTCGTCTGCTAGTTCGGCTAGGAGCTGTTTCCTGGCTAAATATGCCTCTGGATCCTCTCCGGGTTTTTGAGACTCTGCAATATACAGGGCCTTTAAACTCTTGGTGGGCCACAGGAAGGCGCACAACTCTTTCATGGCACCATACTGACTGCGAGTGGCTAGTCTCCGGTTAGAAATATATGCGTTGAGAGAGGTGACTATTTCGGGGCTGGCACAATGGCGGGCCAGCTGAGCTACATCGGAGCCACTGGCAGAGGGCTGGGACATGGTCACGTGTGCGAACCACTGTATAGCTGAGTCTCGGTTCAGGGGTCCCATGCGGTCCGCTATGGCTTGGAGCTCATCGGGCCTCCAATTGCGGGTCTCCTTAACTATTCGGTCTGTCTTCCTGCCATCCTCATCTGTGGAGACAATTTCTTTGGTAGCTATCGGATGGAGGGGCTGTGGAGCTTCCTCGGGCTGGGGCGAAGGAGGTGACCAACTGTCGGTACTACCTTCGGGGAGGGCCAAGAGGGCTGCGGGATGCACGGCGGAGATTACGGCCTGCTGCATTCCCAGGTGCTGCTTTAGGGCCTCTAGCTCCCTCTTACAAGCGGAGTGGTCTGCAGAAGCTACCTTGGAGTGATTGTGCTCTGCCATGAACTGGGCGGCATGGGTTAGCTTAGCAATTCTTTCCTGTCCCTCGATTACTGCATGCTCAGCCATATCGGCACGAGCGGAGGCCGCTTCAGCCTTGTGCTGGGCGTCCTGAAGGGCAGTGGTTAATCCTTGTTTTTCCAATATGAAATTGACGCGTTCAGCGCGCCACTCAACTGCTTTCTCCTCATGGTCTCTCTCCTGTTCGACTAGTTTCGCTCTGAGACTCTGGATTTCTAGGTGCAGGGCGTCCTGTTCTCTCTTGGCTTTTTCCTCTAGCTCCTTCCTTTCTTTGTCTTGGGCCAATCTGAGCCTCTCTATTTCCTGCTCACTATCTTCCTGCGCAATATGTAATTTATTTATCAGGGACACGCTGTCCTGTAAGGCAGTATAAAGTGCCCAAGCTCCGTATCTGTCCTTCTTGCTCGACTTGGGCTTCTCTTTCTCACAAAAATCTTGGAAGGCACTTCTGACTATCTGGAGCGGGTCAGGTCCCTTGAAGGAACCGGCTTCCCAAGGGCAATCTCCCTTCTTCACTAGCCACTTCTCCAGGCGGGGCACGGTGGGGTTTGCCCGGTACATTTTTACTTTCGTTTAAGGCTGATCTCGGGGGAGGTTAAAGAGTGGATCAGCGATACCAGGGGTGGGGCGATTAAAGCTGCTCAAGGGTTTTAACAACTTCTTCCTCTCTATGTCCCTTTTGGGAGGTTTATCCTTCCCTCAGGTCCTCAAGGGTTTTTACCAGGGGGTTTTAAGGTTCTACTTTTAGGTTCACAAGGGGATTTTTAAGGGTTTTACACTCGGTTCTTCTCCACCGGGGGAGAAGGAAAATTCCTATTCCCGTTTCAAGCTTGCCTACAAGCCACGGGACCAGGAAAAGTTTACTGGCTCAGAAGGTGCTCTCAAGCTCTCTAAGCCCAAGAACCAAAACGCTCAGTGCTTCCAAGCCTCTGCTTAGAAGCCAAAGCTCAGGGGTCTCCCAAGCCTCTACTCGGAAAACCAAAGCTCAGGGGTCTCCCAAGCCTATGCGCTCAGAAAACCAAAAAGTGTTCCCAAGCCTCTGCTCGGAAACTGAAGTGCTCCCAAGCCTCTGCTTAGAAGCTGCAATTAAGGGGTCTCCCGAGCCTCTGCTCAGGCAACCAGAAATGCTCCCAAGCCTCTGCTCAGGAACTGAAGTGCTTCCAAGCCTCTGCTCAGAAGCTACAATGCTCTCAAGCTCTCTGCCCAAGAACTAAACTCAAAGTGTCCCCAGGCCTCGTGCTCAGAGACAAACGGTTAAACTGTCTCCAAGCCTCGACCAAAAGACTAAATGTGCTCAAGAACTGCCTCTGCAAGTCCCCAAGCAAAAGTGCCCAGGAGTAAATCTACTGTACTCCCAAGCGGAAAAAGCGCTCAAGAGTTCTAACAACTCCCAAGCAAAGGTGTGCCCAAGAGTCCCACTGACTCCCAAGCGAGGTGCGCCCACGAGTCTTCCTTAAAACTCTCAGGCGAAAAGCGCTCAAGAGTCTAACTTAAAACTCTTAAGCACGGTGCGGCCGGCTGCCGCGGGGCTTCAGGAACCTGGCTTTAGATTCCCAAAGCTAAACTAACTAAACAAACGGACTATCGATCCCTTCACGTTTCCTCCGGAGCGGGGATTGAAGCCTAAGTGCTGGCAGGAACGGGGTTTGGACGGACTTAGGAGAGACGGGGGAGGGCGGAAGAGAATTTTATATGTGCTGCTTCAGGATATATATAAATCTATAGAGCCTACTTCTGGGATCCCACCCACATAGACGCGTTTAGGCGGCCCGGAAGGTGGCCAGGAACTTCACCAGTTCAGAGGTCCTCACCCACAGTACACCGGTTATAACGGCTGGAGGGCCTCGCGGTGCACCACAAAAGGCAAGTAGTCCAAAGCTGGCTGAAGGAGGAAACGGGGGAAAAGCCAACCCACAAGATAGAAATGCTCGCTAGAGCCACACACAGTCACACTTTTAATTCCCTGAGCTAAATTGCGCTCTTTACACTGAGGTCTGGAAAATTTTCCTCTAAGTCAGTTCGCTGAAAACACGCGTGTCGACTCACGTGGATTCACACGAACTGGGTTATGCCCGCATTCTCCACCAGTAAACTGTTACCAGAACTGCTCTTTATTATAATGGGGAATTAGCTGCAGCAGTCTGTAACTATTAATATTAAGCGAGGATCATAACCTATGTTTACGGAGGTCCCGATCCCAGACACTCTAGTGAAAAAGAGGCAGACAAGGAGTAAGGTCCAAACACGTGTATTGGGTGTAGCGTAAGCCTAGCTTGCACAATCATACAAAGAACATACAAGGTCTAAGAAATACAGAGTAGGAAATACAGAGACGTTCGCATTAGCTGGTTCCCAACGATGATAGGGGGAATACTCACTTATCCTGGAGCGAAGCAGAGACGCAGCAGCGAGAGTGGCCCAATGCCAGCACTGGGACCACAGACGGACAGCAAGGAGGTCTGGATAGGGAATGGCCTGAGCCACGGACAGCAAGGGGGGGTCTGGATAGGAATGGCCGAGGCACCGAGTGGTCTGGGAGACCAGCTTAAATACCCCAAAACGTACCCTGGGGCTGGTGCTGTACTTGGTGGTTCTCACAGATTAAAACAAAGGGTCTAATGGGCTACTGAATGGCTTGGATGGGCCACTTTGGTAATCAGATTGTGATAAGTGACACCTCAGGAAGAGGGGACAAAAGAGGGAGGGGGAAATCCAAGTGGGCTGAAAGGATGTTCCAGCGGACAGGGCTTGTCCTGATGTCATCAGCTTCTGGAATGCGGAGGTTTCTTTGAGATGCATTCTCTAAGTGCTTGGGATGGTCGGCACTTAGTTCTTCTCCGGGGCGGCTCCTAAGATATGCAGAGCGGGGCGAGGGGCTCTCGCTGCGGACGTGGTGTGCCCGCTTCGCCGAAATGGCTTCCCAAAACAGTCTTCTTCCCAGGGTCTTCTGGCTGCCTGAGAACATGGATGCCGGCTGGGCATAGCTGGGGCTGGTTTGCAGGTTGCCCGGTAGCGAGGGCAAGCTCGGGGACCGGCCCGCGGGAGGCTCCAGGCGGGAACTGACCAGGGAGCGCCTAGCCAGGCTCGCTGGAGGTTTCCCCGGCTGGCGCCCGGCTGCTAGCAGCGGCTTGGGCCCATATGAGGCAGGCTTCCATGGAGGCAGGGGAACCAACACTTTAAAACACAGTCCAAAGCAGGGAACAGGCACGGTCCGTGGCAGATGGCAATGCAGGCACGGGGCACACTTGTAACAGAGTCCAAACACACACTGGGAATTCCAGATATAGGTCAGGGCAGGGCTGCCCAGAAAGAGAGTCCTTTTGTGCAGTTACCCAAACATGGAGTCAGTAAACTACACAGTCTATAGCAGCAGCAAGGCAATTGACACGCAGGCAGGAAACTGACACGTGTATCAGAACACACACGTGTAAAGCAGTCTTTGGTGTAGCAGTAAAACAGCAATGCAGGAAATTTTAGCACAGTTCATAGCAGGCTTCAAAGCAGGGGAGGGGGCCTACTTGGCAACAGCCTGGGCAGCGCTTGCAGGGGATTCTCTCAGGGGCAGTGGGCCAGAGAATCACGGTTTGGCCGGGGGGGGGGCCTGGCCTGTGCCCAGGGCGGGGGGGGGGGTTTCAGTCATGGCTGCCAGGAAGAGAGCCATGCAGCACCAGAGAATCACGGCATGGCCTGGGGAGGGGAGAGTCTGGCCCGCCCTACAGAGTGCCTGTGTCCCTGAGCCCACACCACCCTCTGCCCAGGCCAGCCTGGGTAGCCCCCACCCGGCCCCTCACCTGTTCCTGCCAGTCCACTTAAGGTCGCGTCAGGATCATCCCCGTGCTCCAGGAGGTCTTCTTCCTCGAAGCCAATGTGCCCTGTTAATGGAAAGAGGCCAGCATTCGTCAGAATGGATCTCCTGTCCCCAAGCCCGAATGGCCCCCCACAACAGCATCCCTGACTCCATCCCGCCACCACCTACCGCTTGGGAAAGGGGTCGACGTCCTAAGATGGTCCGCATTGATGGTGACCAGGTCATGGCTGAAAAGCTCCTCAGAGCCCTCCAGAAGGTCCAGCGGGTCTGGCCTCGTCCTGCCCTCCACCTCCAGCACAATACTTCTTGCAAGCCGCTTTGGGTTAACACTCGCATCCCCCCTCAGAATGCTGTCGAGCTCCCTGAAGTAGGGGCAGGTTGTAGGCGCGTTCCCAGATCGACCGTTGTGTGCCATCATCTTCTTGTACTCCAGGCGCATGTTTTTGGTCTTCGAGCGGCACTCTGTAGCCGACCGCTTGTGGCCCCGCTCAGCCATCTGCCTCGAGATTTTCTCGAAGTAGTCCAAGTTCCGGTGGGTGTTTCTCAGAGCTTCCTGGATCTTCTCCTCACCCCAGAAGTGTAGGAGATCCATAATCTCTCTGTGTCGCCAGGATACTCCCCGCTTCCCAGCAACTGCCCCCCCGCTGGCCATGCTGCTCCAAATACCCGCGTATGCAACAAACACCGGCATTGGCTGCTGTGCTTGCGATTTGGGAATTCTCTCGTCCCCAGGATGGGGCCCCTCAAAGCTCCTCAAATCAGCGCGCAAGGGAGTTCAGGTCAAAGGTCGACAATACGTGGCGTGGCGGGATTCTTTGAGAGGAACAAAATGGCGGCAGCACTAAAAACGTGTGTGGGCCGTAATGGCAGAGGCGAAGAAGCGCAAGTGCGCCTTTTGAGATGTTTCGCAACATCGATAAATGTTTTCTGGGAAACAAAAAAAAATTTCCAGCCCCACGGAGAAACGCAAGAATGGAAATTCCTTGCCGTTCCTTGTCGAAGTGTGCATTTTCGCACATCGACCAACGCATTCCCGTTCTTGCGCAAATTGCGCCCGGTTTTTTAAAAAAAAAAATGGCCTCGCCATCGGCCGGCGGGGGGGAAAGGGGCAGGCCTCTGAGCGGTGACGGGGCGTCGAGAACAGTGCAAACCCGTACTCGGATGTTCACACCGGCAGCCTATATCACGCAACAAGGCGCCATGAAGCGCAGGTAAGATGGGACGGGATATGACGGGTGTGAACGGGTTTGAACGGCGAAAAAGCGAAAGCACTCGCTTTATTAGTGCCCATCTGGAATCGGCCAAGGAAGGCATGTTTGTTGGCTCTTCTGAAGTGGCACCCCATGCAGTGCATTGCACTGCACTAAGGATGTACTTCTGATTCAGCAGGGACACCAGGTGAAAAGATGCACAAGAAGTGCCTGTAATGACACAAAGATCTCGGGGGTATCTTTCCAGTATACCGCAAAATGGAGGAGAGCACAGGCACTGCTACCAGTGGTGGTGGAAGCAGGGGGTGGCTGGTTCTGTGCTAGGAAGGAAACATGAGTGGAGTGTGGGGTTTAGGGAAGGGAGGGAGCTCAGCAGGGATGCCATTGAGTCCACCCTCCAAAGTAGCCACTTCCCTGGGGGGGGGGAACTGACCTCAGTAGTGTGAACAATCTGTTGTAATTCTGGGAGAATTCCAGTTCACACCTGAGCATCTTCCAGACTACACAGTACTCTATTACACAAGGACACTCAAGTGAAAGGAGAGCAATGTTTGCCGAGACTTATAGTTTAAAAAGACAGAAGGGAAGGCTCTGTCAATTTCCCCTCTCTACAAGAGGGTAGTTGCCAGAGATGCTCCTCAGAGGGTTTGTTAATGAGATGAAATTAACAAACTCTTTGAGGATAAATGGGGCCCTGTCTTTTCAAACTACCTTCCTGTGGAGAGGGGAAATCGACAGAGACTTCATCTTTTAAACTACCACTCCTGGCTCCATTGCATCTCCCTTCACACTTGAGCGTCCTCATGTAAGAAGTATCATATACAGACAGAGTCTGGTTTTTCATCACTTCTGGGGCACTTCTGATCATAGTATGTTTGAGGTGATTATTCCACACTGCACATTTTTATGTGGAACTTCCCGTGTATGTGTTGACCCGTTCAGTCCAGTTTTTAGGGGGTGGGTTGTTTTTGGCTTTTGCATTTGTGCTGTTGTGATGGTGTGATCTATTGAAAGTGCATGTACTGTATCACAGTGTGGCTTAATCAGTTACTGCCCCCAATGTCCACCGGCAAATCATAACTTGTGTATGTTTCTGTCCTTTGATTGCTTAGTGGCTTTCTCACATTTAACTGGTTGCTTTGATTGTTTTGATTGGCTGTGCTGTCCTTCCTTGCCTTTTAGAATTACAGATAGTAGCTAAAGAATTCAGCATAGTCACGATCATGGCCTGTCACAGGATTAAGGTGATATTGCTTTGGAAGGCTAGTGCTGAGGGCACCTTTAAACTGTATTGCTGTCCTGATATGGTCCTCAGTAAAAATTTTTGCTGCCTCCTTGTGTCAAGATCAAATTCATTATTACTGTGTGCAAATTCTGTTCACAGAAAGTGTGTGTGTTGGTGTGTGTGTGATGGTTAATACTGAGGTAAATTCTGCTTCAGAATCGCCTAACAGCTAGTACATCATAATTAATGCCAAGGAATGCTTTTATATCTGCATTCTGATTCATAAATCATTACTCCTGAACTTTTGAATAGACCCAGTGCTTTTTAAAACAAAGGTACCAGTATTCATGCATATATTTGCCCTAATTTCCCTCAGTTCCCCCCCTCAGGAGAGAGCCCCCCCAAAGCTGCCAGTATTCAATACTGGTGAGCGCTGCCACCAAAAAGTCCTGAATAGACCAGTTGCTGGGCTTGGACATTGCCAGTGGGTTTACCTTTCATGGGTTTCTGCAGGTTCTTTGGAGGGCATGCTGGGCAGGAGGGGGCCTGGATGATAAGAAGCACCATGAAGCTTCTCCTTACCCCAGATCAAAAGCAAGCCAATGCTTTCCCTTTTGCTCCAGGAGAGCTCACATACCTCTACAGGCTTGCCTTTCTCTTTAGATTGCGTGTTTAAGCACTTTACCATGCATGCTCAGGCTCATAAAGGGCCTTTTTTTTCTCTGGATCACTTTAGTTTAGTAAGACCAATATCAATCTTGCACAGTTCACCCTGTGCCAAGAAGAATCTGGGGCAGAGTGGAATGAATGAAGGGAGCTGGGTGGAGTTTGGACCACAACCAGTTTTTTTTTTGTGTGTGGTGGGGGCAGGCCACACTTCTCACTGATTTTTTTTAAATGAAAAAAGACATACTCCGTCTTTGAATGGAAACAATCACATTACACATTTAAAAGCAAAATTATTAGGTAGGGCAAATCAATGTTCCTGGAAGGATGGGGCATCCCATGTTCACCTCCCCTCCCCCTCAGCTATGGCCCTGCCGCAACTATACAGCAACCCTCTGCATTGGTTCACCCTACAAACCGGCATCCATCTTTCCCCACGTGTCTTGCAGCTTGCCATTCAACTCAAAATTTTGGCTCTCGAGCCTCTAGCTTCTTCTCCTTGCCCAGAGAAGGCGGCAGAGATGGTCAGAGAAGATCGGCATCCCAGTGTGGAGGAGGCAGCTTAGCTGGCCTCACCGGGTGCTTGGGGGTGGGGTGGGGAGGACAATACCCACATATCAGGTTTAGCCTTTTGGCAGCTCCCTGATTCCTAGTGACGCCAAGAGGCTGCTCCCTTTTTGTCAGGTACCAATCCTGCCACGGGGTGCTTGGCTTCAGCATCCCAGCCCAGTGCGCGCTCCCTCTCCCTCTCTCTCTCTCTCCTGTTTTCTGTGGCATGAGAGCAGGATCATCCAGGGCTGACTGGACCATGCAGAGTCTCTGCTGCTCCCAGATTGTGTTGCTGCTCCTGCTGCTGACAGGTGAGTGGCCAGGAAGTGGGGAGGTCACCTTGAAATGTGGGAGCAATTCCTGGTTGCTTGTCTCAGAAGAAGACAACAGGAAGGTATACTCTGTATTGTGTGAAGACAATTATGATATGCCTCCGGAAAAATCCAGGCTTCTCGGGATGGAGTGGAGTCTAGGAGGTTGCTGGTGGGTGGTTCTGGGACCAAGGACTGGTGGATTCTTGGAGAGGGGCCTAGAAGCCAAGGACCCTCAGCATCTCCAGGCATGAACTCTAGTTTGCTAAAGTCCATTTAGAATATTAAGATCATAGGCAACACAAAATTCCATAAGTTGC